>NC_066627.1:30399540-30702757 GCF_025201925.1 Gopherus flavomarginatus | reverse complement strand
ACAGCTCTTGCAAAGCCTTTTACAACAAGATCAGGCTGCCAGCACCTTGCAAAACAAGTTTGCCAAAACAGCAAGGCTGAGGATGTTCCTGCTATCCAGTGAAAAGCATTACAACAGCAAACAGAAGAATATAGGGGAAGATGTTTGGAATTTTTATTGTTACTTAAATAGAGAAAAACAGGGAGAGAATTCAGTGTTCACTCACACAGGAAAATCTCATTCAGGCTAAAACAGTCTAGTTAAAAATAATAATAGAAAAAGAGCAAGAAAAAAGTACTTTGAGCTAAATTCTCCATTTGGCAAGACTGGGGCTGTGGCAGGGCAAAGCTGGTTTTAAGCCTTCTTTTTCATCTCCTCTATTCTGGCCCTAGCCACCAGCATAAGGTAGAGCAGCCCCAGGGCTGCTGAAGTGCATGCTGCACTGAAATGAATCCATTACACAGATGAGAATATCCAGAGAGCAGTGCACTCCGGCCATGGCCCTGCCTGGTCACATCACATACATGGGGAGGAGGGGATGCTGCAAAAAAAAAAAAGTCGGGGGGGGATGGTGGTGGGGGTGGAGCCATTATGGAAGCTCTATGCTACCCAGGCTTAGAGAGTGGTGTGGACATATCTTTGGGTGCTTTGGAAATCCCCACCCCGACTACCACATTTTCTTCATTGCTCAGGTGACAGGTTGCCACATACAGGAAAACAACTTATAACTCTTTGTGCTCCTATTTTTAAAGAAAAAAATACACTCCATTTCTTTTTGCTATTAACGCTCAAAGAGAAAGTCGTTTCTGATATTAGGGTTACATGCTGAATGCTACCAGCATTCTCATCCAAATGTCATTTAACCTACCCAGCATTTTAGTGCTGAATCCTCAGCGGCACTAGTTCTGGAAGTGACACCCACTTCTCACTGTACAAAGAAAACCAATATGTGTGCCATGTGTTTGTCATATGTTTGCTAAGCTCTATTGCCAAGTATTGTTGTCAGTAGATGCTATACATACAGGGCCTGATCTTGAAACAATTTAGTCATAATTGTACACTCCAAGGCCTACACAACTGCATACCTAACTTGTATGCATGATCATAGCAACTGTGTGTGCAAATGGAGTAATTATGCCTGCAAATAACTATTTCTTGCATGTGCAATTATCTGATTTGTGAGCAAATTAGACATTGCCCAGCATTTGCACTTTGCATGTGTAACTGTGCAATTAATTTGTTTGATAGTTAGCCCCATACACACCCAAATGCAGCTCTGCTATATATTATAGACATGTATGAAACAGGAATGAGAAAGAATGGGCAAGATCCCAAATAAAAGATAGGAGGGTACTGTTAACAGAATAAAGCTTTATATAGACATAGATGCGCACATGTTAATTGGAATTTCTCCCAAATATTTAAACATTTAAACAATCTCTTTTTCTCCTCTTCCTTCCTTCAATGTAAAAGAAATAGCTTGATTAATTTATAGTCTGTGCTCGAGTGTGTAAAATAAGAATGTAGAGGCTTCCATCTCTAGATTACCATTTGGGCTGGATTCAAACTAACAGTGACCAAAAGTTGTTACTTGGGCAGAGAACTCTTCACTGGGACCAGGAAAGAGAATTTCCTCTGGGACAGAAGGAAGATAACTAGAACCAGTCACTTCAAAAAAAAAAAATCTGTGGACGTTTTTGACTTTGTCAACAACAAAAAAATCCCCAACTTCATGTGTGTGTTGACAAAAGTCAAAAACGTCCACAGATTATTATTTTTTTTAAAAAGAGAGAGCGGGGGTTGGTTCTAGTTGTTATCCTCCTGCTGTCCTAGACCAGCAGTTCTCAGCCAGAGGTCTGGGGCCGTGAGCAGGTTTCAGGGGATCTGCCAAGCAGGGTCAGTGTTAGACTCTCTGGGGCCCAGGGCAGAAAGTTGAAGCCCCCCTGTGTGGACCTGAAGCCTAGGGTCCTGAATCCCACTACCCTGTGCTCTATCCAAAGCCTGGGCAATTTAGCTTTGAGGGGCCCCTGTGGCATGGGGCACTTGTGGCCCTGCTTGCTACCCCCTAATTTTGGCAGTGGCTTTTATATGCAGAAAAACAGTTATTGTGGCACTGGTGGGCTGAGGAGTTTTTACAGCATGTTGTGGGGGAGGGAGGGCTCAGAAACAAAAAGGCTGAGAATCCCTGTCCTAGAGGAAATTATCTCAGTCCAGACCTATTTGAAGAGTTGTCTGTATCACAAAGAAAGAAGAAAAAATAAAATCACCCTCACTCTTTTCCCCTGGGGGAGGGCAGGGGAGAGAGCAAGCACACACACACGTACGTAGAGTTAGCAGGGAAACTAAACTGCACTGGTATTACTAAGATATGAGGCAATAAAGTCCAGTCCATCCGGTACTTGGCTGCACTCAAGAGACCTGAATGCCAGTCTTGGCTCTGCCATTGGCCTGTTGTCTAGTCTTGGGCAAGTCACCTCATCTCTATTTCCCTCCCCCTCTTTTTCTGTTTTGTCTATTTAGATTCTAAACATTGTAGGGCATGGACTGTCTGTTATTAGCCGTGTAGGCGTGTGGTCCCGTAAGGGAGCCTTGAACATGTAAACTGATTGTGTGGGGTCAAGGGAACACGATGAGCTTCACTTCCACAACAGGAGGCTGAGAAACACTTAGAAGCACGTGCACATTTTACAGTAAAATAAGTCAGTTACATTTGGGATGCATCCTAGAGAGTCAGCACTCTAAGGCCTAGTCTCCACAAGACCAAGCATTATAGATCAATTGCTCCTGTCAACTCTGCTCCCATCCACACACAAACCCCTCACTTGTATGCGGTGATGGGAGTAACAGGAGCTGACACAACTACAGGCTCAGCTCGTCAGCTGCTCTCATGCCTGCTCCATGCCGTGGGTACAGGCTAGCACCACGACAATGTTCAAGAGCCATTAGCTGTCCGGTGACTTCCCACAACTCCAGGGCCTCTTGCCAAATCTTTTTTTACTTGCCATCTATCTAGTCCCTGGTGCCAGACTGGAAGTGACCTGTCACTTAAGCAACACCAGTCGCAGCCTCCCTAAAATTCTCCAACTGGCCTTCTGCATAACGGGGTGATTATGATGGACACAAGTCCATTGGAAGGGGATTTTATATTTTAAAGTCTTCCCCAAAAATACTAAAAGAAGCTCTGTTAACTTCTTTAGCAGGAGCCAGCAGCTGCTTTGCCACATTATGCCTACTTCCAAATAAGGTAACTGGGTGTGCTACTTGTTAGCTGGTTGCCTATGCATATATTTGCATGTGCATTAAGCTGACCCAAGCACACGGTCGCAGTACTTTGATTGGACATGCAATCCTCTGTAGCACCTTTGTACACTGATCTGCAAATCTGACTCATCAAATCATGCTCATGCACTCCCAGCATTTAGCACCTCCAAGAGTGTCTGTGGACTCGGGACCAAGGGACAGAGAGATGAAGATCCAAGTTAGTGATTAACAAGCTATTTCCCATTGTATGTACACTTTGAAAAATAATCTCATGATAAATAATGTAGTTCTCAAAAGTTTTGTTTCACCCCAGGGCAAAAACAATAAATAACCTGACAGAGCTTTTATCAATCAATTTTCATTCAGTTTCTTTCCATTTAAAAAGTCTTGGGAAGCTCTGAGTAACATTCGCAGCAATCAAATTAGAAGAAAAACAGCAGTATTTTGTAAAGGAGTGTGGCTCAGATGTTTAGCAATTTGTTGTGGATAAAGGATAGATCACGCTGAATAACTGTATTGCAAATCACAATGTCCCATGGGATTCATTTGCTTTTTCAGCTACAAAGCCTCAGTGTGTTACTCTTTGACTTGGAAGGGTCTGATTTTTGTATTAATTTTGGTTAATAATATTGACAAGGGCTGTGCAAAAAACAAATATTTCATCATATGTAAATAATAGCAGCTTACTTTGGCCAGCGATTTATTTTCCCCATCCTAGGTATGTGATTATCATGATGTGAACACCACACTCTTCATGGAGTTCTGAAGTTGTCATTATTAAGCAATGCAAATTATCATTTTGATCCTGAGCCAGTCTACCTGCCTGGCCTGATCTCTGTTGGACTGGTGCAAATCCAGAATAATTCCACAGGAGTACCTCTGGTTTTACACCTGTCTGCCTGCAATCAGAAACTTGCCCAATATACTAAAAAGCGCAGAACTGCAGGACATTGGCACCTGCGTAGATTTGAAAGTTAGATGCAATAGTGTTACCATGGCCCCTTCCCCACCCTGTGCAGGAATTTATGAGCAAAGAAATAGAAATTCACTGTTTGATCCCTAAGCCCAGCAGATTTTAGATTTGCTTACAGTTCAGCACAGAAAAACAAGGAGCAAGGGAGATAAGAATGCAGAAACATCCATCATTTGCAGATACAAATGTACAACATTGACCACAAAGAAGAGGGAATTTTTTTTAAGTTAAAACAATAGGAATGTGGTTTGGAAATAGCAATACTTATTTCAATTGCAGATATTGTGCAATGAAACCACCAAATACTCAGCCTACCCAATTACTATTGTTGAGGGAAAATACTTGTTTGAAATAAAGAAGCCCCAAGTAATAGGCTACTTACAAAACTTTTATTGTGTTTAACCAAGCTTAATGTCTCAGTGGAATTACAAACTGCTTAGATACCAATTTGATAGGCATCCAATATGGGCCCAATCCAGGTCTCAGGGAAGTTAAGTCAACTCAGTTACATTGCTCAGCCAACGTACCCCAGGTGTAGACAGCACTGGGTCAATGGAAGAATTCTGTCAATCTAGCTACTGCCTCTCAGGAAGGTGGATTAACAACAGCAATGGGAGAACCCCTCCCATCGGTGTAGGTAGTGTCTACATTGAAGTGCTACAGTGGCACAGCTGCAGTTTTGCAGTTGTTCCATGGTAGCATTTCAAAATGTAGACAGTCCTTTAGCGTCCCATGTAAACCAGGCCTTAGCACTTCTCTACACAAGAAAATTGGGTCACCATAACTACATCGCTCAGGGATGTGAAAACTATGCCGCTAAGGGGTGTGGATTTAAGCCAGCCTAAGTCCTTGTGTAGATAGCACTAGGCTGATGGGAGAATTCTTCCGTTGACATAGCTCCTGCCTCTCGGGGAGGTGAATTACCTATGCCAATACCTGCCTCTCATCGGCATAGGTAGTGTCTACACTGAAGCATTATACCAGCACAGCTGTGCCGCTGTAGAGTTTTAAGTATAGAGAAGCCCTAAGTCACCTTTCTAGCAGGATAATTACATCCACAATAGGTGTTGTAGCAATGTAACTATTTCATCGGGGAGGGGAAGGGAAGGCGAAAGAGAGGGAAATCTCACTCCTAGCCATAATAATTATACCAATGCAAAGTCTGTGCAGATCCAGGCCTCAGCCTCCACCCAGGAGTAAAATAACTCTGCACCATCACCATCCCCCACCAAAAAAACCCCCCATGGAGTTTTACAAATTAATACATTTTAGAATCTTTCTGGCTTCAGAGTCTTTAGGGTTTAAATCTTCAAGTTTTTCTCCACAACCACAAGGGCTAGAAAGTTAGCTTTTTTTTTTTTAAATGAGAATCTCAAATTTATAAAACTCCAGAAGATCAGGCCAAAAAACCCCTAAATGTCACATGAATCATGATGATATATCCTGAGCATTGGCAACACTGGGCCTTGTCTATACATAAACTTACAACTGGCTTAACTAATGGGGTTTTTGTTTTTTGTTCTATTTTAAACCCATTTACTGTAGAGCTAGTCAAAAAAGTCACAAGGGAATTGTGCAAAAATTTCACTATTTTGTTTTCCTTTTTGATTAATTTCAAAGTATCAATGAAATTTTCAAATATTTCAACCAATTTGGGTGTACTTTTTCTTTAAGTCTATACTATGATGTCAGGCAAGAGGGAGAGTAAAATTTTCCAGGCAGAGGCTCCAGAGTAAAACAGGGAGAGGTACAGAATTTAGAAATAACTGTTTTCCTGATTATAATGAAAGTCCTTGTTCAGTGTTGGAAGAAAACAACTCTGTGATTTGTTACCATTGTCACATGACAGTGTTAAACAAACAATTTTTAATGAAGCTACCATGTCTCTTTTCTAAGACATGAAGAACCCACATTTTGAGCTGTTTGTACTTATGGAAACCAAGAAAATTTTAGGAGGATTTAAGTAATGGCGTGTAACCCTTCTGCCCCTCTGAGTTGGCAGCCACAAGGGCCGGGTTCTGTATCCAGGGGTTCCGTTTCAATAACACAATGCATAACCGGCTCAAGCCCCCACCCAGTGACCTGGGACACTTACATACCACCCCCCCCGGGCGCCTCTAGGAGGCAATACTTCCCCTCTCGCAAGCATGGAGTCTGAGTGTAGCAAAATCCTTTTAATAAAGGAAGGAAACAATGCGGCATCCCATTGGAGAAACACCACAAACAGGATTATAACACAAACCATAAGCAAAAACCCACCTCCAAGTATGTTTGCCAATGTCCTTTCCCCCTTAGGGTCTTAAGCCCAATTACCCCAAAGTCCAACAACCCCGAAAGTCTCTGGTCAGTGCCACTCCAGAATTCAAAAGTTTATCTGCAGAGTTTTACCCCCTCAGTCTGGGTGGAAATGGAGGGGGGAGTCCACACAAGGTGTTAAGGGGCACCTTACGTGGGCCAGGACCAACCGCACCTCCTCTCCATGGAGTTCTGCTGCAGCCTTCACCATGACCAGCTCCACTACACCAGCTGTGCTGCTCCTCCAGCCATCCCTGCAACCAGCTTCACTCCGCTCACTGTTCCATGGGCTGCTCCAACATGCTGCAAACTGCTCCGCTCTGCCAGCCGCTTAACGATAGGTCTTCAGGCTCCCCCACTAGTTAACACAGCACTCAGTGATTTCAGCTCTTAGTAGGGGAGCCCTGGTGCTGGTGCACCATTAGCCCAACATGAATTCAGCTCAGCAGTCTCTAGATGGACTCCTAATGGAATCAAAATTAGCTCTACTCTTTTACAGTGGAGAAAGGAGGATTTGCAATAGGTGTTCCAGGCCCTCAAAAGGGGCCCCTACCATCAGATACACACACCAGTCCCCAATCTCTCTCAATTCACTGGGTTTTGGAACCCATGTCCCTTGTCTAGCAAGTGTCACTTAATTTATATTGAGATATCTCTGTCATAAAGCAGTCTCGTAGTTCCTCATTCACATAATCAGGTGGCAACACTTTATTTATCCTGCCCCAATAACAAAGAAATTGGGGATCCCAGAGCTGTCAAAATAACCATCCCAGGCTGCCTTGTGCTATGCTGGGTGTGCCCATGCAAATACTTGAGATTTCACACTTTCTGAAATTCTTTCCACACTTCCCATAATTCACCAGATGTCAGGGTAGAGCTCATCCTGACTCTGCTTACGGGAGCAAACTTTAAATTTAATTTTTAACTTTAAAATTCATTGGACGTGAAGATGATACTGCCAAGTTAAAGATCATATATTTTTAAATAATCAAGCATCCTTTCTTGCATCTTATTAAAAGACAATTTAAAAAAAAATCATCATTTATGCTGTTTGTTTACTCTTTCTTTGCAAGCAGCTTGGAATATAAAAACAGACCCATGAGACCAGACACAGTCTTACAAGCTTTCCAAGCAGAGAGCTCTCACTGAATTCAGTGGGAGTCCCATGCATCCAATGCCGGAGGGCCCATTTCATTTCTGTTTATAATTAGTTCCCTTTCTAGTGCCCTAGCATTAGCAAAATATGCAGCATTTGTAAGATAACTTTTAAGTCCCAAGTACATTTTTTCTATTGGATTTTTTCCTCCAACATTAGCATTCTTCGCTGATGCAGCAGGTCAGGGATACGTTAGCCTGAAGCTGCTCTTTAACCATGTCTCACCTGGGGCGGGGTTTGTACACCCCATCACAGGTGGGTTCTCTGCTTGATTGATCTGCTTCTTCTCTGGGATCCTGCCATGAAATATGTTGAATTTGTGACATCTCAAAGATCTCCCTGGCTCTATTCTGTGATGTTACAAATACGAGAGGAGGACTTCACTGCTGGATCCAGCATAAGGGTATAGTTTGCTCAGGATGGATAGACAGGGGAAAAAGGGAGGAGGTGTTGCCTTATATATTAAAAATGTACACACTTGGATTGAGGTGGAGATGGACATAGGAGACGGAAGTGTTGAGAGTCTGTAGGTTAGGCTAAAGGGGGTAAAAAACAAGGGTGATGTCGTGCTAGGAGTCTACTCCAGGCCATCTAACCAGGTGGAAGAGGTGGATGAGGCTTTTTTTAAACAACTAACAAAATCATCCAAAGCCCAAGATTTGGTGGTGATGGGGGACTTCAACTATCCAGATATATGTTGGGAAAATAACACCGCGGGGCACAGACTATCCAATAAGTTCCTGGACTGCATTGCAGACAACTTTTTATTTCAGAAGGTTGAAAAAGCTACTGGGGGGAAGCTGTTCTAGACTTGATTTTAACAAATAGGGAGGAACTTGTTGAGAATTTGAAAGTAGAAGGAAGCTTGGGTGAAAGTGATCATGAAATCATAGAGTTTGCAATTCTAAGGAAGGGTAGAAGGGAGTACAGCAAAATAGAGACAATGGATTTCAGGAAGGTGGATTTTGGTAAGCTCAGAGAGCTGATAGGTAAGGTCCCATGGGAATCAAGGCTGAGGGGAAAAACAGCTGAGGAGAGTTGGCAGTTTTTCAAAGGGACACTATTAAGGGCCCAAAAGCAAGCTATTCCGATGGGTAGGAAAGATAGAAAATGTGGCAAAAGACCACCTTGGCTTAACCACAAGATCTTGCGTGACCTACAAAATAAAAAGGAGTCATATAAAAAATGGAAACTAGGTCAGATTACAAAGGATTAATATAGGCAAATAACACAGGAATGCAGGGGCAAGATTAGAAAGGCAAAGGCACAAAATGAGCTCAAACTAGCTATAGGAATAAAGGGAAACAAGAAGACTTTTTAGAAGCAAGAGGAAGACCAAGAACAGGGTAGGCCCACTGCTCAGTGAGGAGGGAGAAGCAGTAACAGGAAACTTAGAAATGGCAGACATGCTTCATGACTTCTTTGTTTCAGTCTTCACTGAGAAGTCTGAAGGAATGTCTAACATAGTGAATGCTTATGGGAAGGGGGTAGGTTTAGAAGAGAAAATAAAAAAAGAGCAAGTTAAAAATGACTTAGAAAAGTTAGATGCCTGCAAGTCACCAGGGCCTGATGAAATGCATCCTAGAATACTCAAGGAGTTAATAGAGGAGGTATCTGAGCCTCTAGCTATTATCTTTGGAAATCATGGGAGACGGGAGAGATTCCAGAAGACTGGAAAAGGGCAAATATAGTGCCCATCTATAAAAAGGGAAATAAAAACAACCCAGGAAACTACAGACCAGTTAGTTTAACTTCTGTGCCAGGGAAGATAATGGAGCAAGTAATTAAGGAAATCATCTGCAAACACTTGCAAGATGGTAAGGTGATAGGGAATAGCCAGCATGGATTTGTAAAGAACAAATCGTGTCAAACCAATCTGATAGCTTTCTTTGATAGGATAACGAGTCTTGCAGATAAGGGAGAAGCAGTAGATGTGGTATACCTAGACTTTAGCAAGGCATTTGTTACGGTCTTGCATGATATCCTTATTGATAAACTAGGCAAATACAATTTAGATGGGGATACTATAAGGTGGGTGCATAACTGCCTGGATAACCATACTCAGAGAGTAGTTATTAATGACTCCCAATCCTGCTGGAAAAGTATAACAAGTGAGGTTCCGCAGGGGTCTGTTTTGGGACCGGCTCTGTTCAATATCTTCATCAACGACTTAGATGTTGGCATAGAAAGTACGCTTATTAAGTTTGCAGATGATATCAAACTGGGAGGGATTGCAACTGCTTTGGAGGACAGGGTCAAAATACAAAATGATCTGGACAAATTGGAGAAATGGTCTGAGGTAAACCGGATGAAGTTCAATAAAGACAAATGCAAAGTGTTCCACTTAGGAAGGAACAATCAGTTTCACACATACAGAATGGGAAGAGACTGTCTAGGAAGGAGTATGGCAGAAAGAGATCTAGGGGTCATAGTGGACCACAAGCTAAATATGAGTCAACAGTGTGATACTCTTGCAAAAAAAGCAAACGTGATTCTAGGATGCATTAACAGATGTGTTGTAAACAAGACACGAGAAGTCATTCTTCCGCTCTACTCTGCGCTGGTTAGGCCTCAACTGGAGTATTGTGTCCAGTTCTGGGCACCGCATTTCAAGAAAGATGTGGAGAAATTGGAGAGGGTCCAGAGAAGAGCAACAAGAATGATTAAAGGTCTTGAGAACAAGACCTATGAAGGAAGGCTGAAAGAATTGGGTTTGTTTAGTTTGCAAAAGAGAAGACTGAGAGGGGACATGATAGCAGTTTTCAGGTATCTAAAAGGGTGTCACCAAGAGGAGGGAGAAAACTTGTTCACCTTAGCCTCTAATGATAGAACAAGAAGCAATGGGCTTAAACTGCAGCAAGGGAGATTTAGGTTGGACATCAGGAAAAAGTTCCTAACTGTCAGGGTAGTTAAACACTGGAATAAATTGCTTAGGGAGGTTGTGGAATCTCCATCTCTGGAGATATTTAAGAGTAGGTTAGATAAATGTCTATCAGGGATGGTCTAGACAGTATTTGGTCCTGCCATGAGGGCAGGGTACTGGACTCGATGACCTCTCGAGGTCCCTTCCAGTCCTAAAGTCTATGAATCAGCTCAGATCATAGGAAAGAGCATCTGATCAAAGACATATCTACAGTGACAGTGAAAGGAACACAGAGAATGACACAATTGTGTGTATGTATGTGCTAACTTCCTCTCTAGCGGGGATGAGACCTCCCAGGCAACCATACTTAGCACTTTACAGTACTTCATATTGCTTAAATGTATCTGGGCAAACAGCTGGACTTTGTAAATGACTTCATGGAGCATTTCTCTTAATATCAGTTTTCTGTAAGACATTTTATTATAATAATGGGGGAAGTGTTCAAAGATGCAAAGAGGAGTTAACCTCTCATTGACTTTAAATGGGAATTGGGTGTCTAACTGCCCTTTAGATCTACAAAATATATTCTTCATCATAAACAACATAGCTTCAAGTCTCTCTCCAAACTATTTGACAGTGTCCCTTTAGATGGGGAATCCCTCTCCCCATCAGTATACTAACACATTAGCCACATAGGGAGAGACAGCCTTTGTCCTGAACAGATGAATTTTTCATCTACCTTTTCTTGTAATGCATTTTGGCATCCGTAGTCAGGGCATCTTGTGAATCCATACAAATGATCACTCTGCACTGCTTGGCCACTGTTAGCACACAGGCAACTGGGTGTGGACGTGCTCAGGTTCCATCTACTGCCAAGACTCACAAATATTATAGGAACAAGAGGAAACAGCAGAACAAAGGAGAACACTAGAGGGGGGGAAAGAGATATTGTGACTAATTCTCTATGTTTTAGGTGCAAATCAGCAAATCATACTTATGCTGCATCAGCTTTCTCCCCGGGTGCCAAGTGCAGCTGTCCAGTGGGACCTGAGTCTAATAAAGACAAGGCTACTGGTGTAAAATAATGCTTTTTGTGGAGTAAAACTTTTACTTTGCATTACTTGATCAGAATTTAACCTCCTACCGGCTCCAGCCCGGCACAAGCCCACAGAATTAAATTCATTATTATTCATTATTCAAACACCATCCCTTTGTTTTCTGGAATAGCTTTGTAGCCTGGAGTCAAATGAGCTAAAGTAAAATTATGTGACTTGGCATTGAGAATATATTACCTCAGCTGCCAGAACGGATTTAGCAGAATATGTGAGCAGTTCGTCACTTCTTCCACAACTGCTTTCATGCACACAAAGGGGTATGACAGCTCCTGAGTTATGAGGGGCCATTCTAAGGGCTGTGATGGATTAGATTGTTTTATGCACTGACTTAAGATCTCATTTCCTGCAACATTCACAAGTGCTTTCTCCGTGGCTGGATGGAAACCTGCTCTGTCCTATGTATATTGCCCTCCCTTGTTAGCTGGAGAAAACGATAGGATCAGGGAACTCACGCTGGTAAGAGCTCTTATTTGGTCAGGGGTTCAAAGGAGGTCTCCAAATAGGCTGGGACATATAAAAGCTGGAAAGGGGGTTCTCCCGACCCTTTTTACTTAGTCCTAATGGATTTATTCTAGAATAACAGTGGCTTAAAGTGAGCACAGGACTGGGAGCTGAGGACTCAGTTCTAATCAGAGCTCTGACACTCATTCCAGGTGTCATCCTGCAGATCTTACAATGCAATACCCCCATTGACTTCGAATGGACTGCTGGACTGGCCCCTGCCTCTGTGGTTTTGGACAAGTTCCTTAACTACTCTGTGCCTCAGTGTCCCCATCTGTAGTATGAGGGTAGCAACGCTGATCTCATGAAGTTACTGGGAGGATTAATTGAATTAACCAGATTCTATTTAAGTATTAATAATGCGTTATAAATAATAGCTCAGTAAACATGGATATTTGAGTAAAATCTAACAAACAAATCAGCTACCTAAAAATTAATAGAGCCTTTGTTTAAGGGGAAAAAAGAAAATTATGAAACAATTCTCGAATTACAGATCATGTACCATAAGCACATGGTCACTAACACATAATCATGGGCTAATAGTCTGTTTTTTCCTGTTCTTTCCTTGAGCTGTATCATAATAGAATCTATGAACTGCAAGCTTCATGGTAATTAATCTTTGAACTACTTGTTAACTTCAAGAGTGAGCTGAATACCAAGTTGTGGGTATTTGCAATTCCTGTCTTTACTAACGGTGTGTGAAAAAAACTCCTATCAAATGCATAATGAAACCAAGAAACATCAAGCACAATTCTGCTCTCAGTGTAAATAGGGAATGAGGGCTTGTTTAAACCAAAGAAGTTCGCACTGATGAAACTATACCAACACAGTAAAAATTATTTGTCACGTAATTCAAACCAGTACAAGCCCTATTTTATACAAGTGCTGTGGATCTACACCAAAGGTTTGAGTCAGTGTAGCTACAACAGTGGAAAACAAGCCAGTGGAGTCAGGTCTTAATTTGCCAAACTCAATGGATGCACCCTGGTGTATAATTGGTATACATGCGAGGAAGATCAAGCCAATTTTGCTTCTGGTTTCTGAGTAATATGGGGAAGGATGGAAAGGGGAATTTTTTGGGTGCATTTCTGAGACTTTTAAGCTGGCAATATGATGTTAGTGGCATTGACAGATTCCCAGGATGAATGAGCTATTTATGAGATAATGGGGAATTTGGAAAGTCCCATTGGACAGGGCTAAATGGAGCTGTGCAAACATTTCCTCAGAATGTGTAGAGTTGTAAGAAATTCTTTTCAACTTTTGGAAAAAGACAGAATACCGGAATTGTAACTTGTACTTGCTAAGACTTACAAGGCTTTAACATATTAGCAGCCCAGAGTTACATTGTACATATGCTTCTAAATTCATAATGCTTCTAAAAATGTGTTTAGAATGTGGACCAGGATGTAACAGAACCTGCATCTTAGATATAATTTAATACATTCAGACTAGTTAAGTCTGTCTTTATCCCACCTGCCCCTCCCCAAATCTCATTTTGAGCCCTGCCTTGTGTCCATTGGATTCAGTGGAAATCTTTCCATTAACTCCAATGAATGCTAGGTCTGTCCTTAAGACCTCAGTTCATTGGTCCATTCCTATTCAGCAACACAGGCTTAACACTGAACACACATGCCTAAGTGCTTTGCTGAACAGAGATGGTTTTAAGCATGTTTAGCCTCCTAAAGGTTAGAATATTTCATTCTAATTTTGGTGGTTGGGCTTGGCGTGGAGATGGCTGGGTGATGTTAAGTGCCTTGTCAGATACAGGTCAGACTAGATGATTCTGGGGTCGCTTCTGGCCTTAAATTTTATGATTTGCTGAACTGGGACATAAATGCAGAGTCCTAAATACTGTCAACTTAGTTATCCATGTAATTCTAGTTTGATGGGCTATTTGGTGCCTATTTATATATAAACTACATGAATAAAATACATCACTAGGAATATTTTTAAGGTATAACCAGGATACATTTATGGCATAGACATGATACAGGAGGTGGATATGAAACAAACATTTGTACAGATAATTACAAGCTGAAGTGAACTTGAAGCTCTAATACCTGGAATAGCAGACAAAATTGACAAAAGATTCAATTGGATGTGCAAAATGAATGGCCAATTTAGAGATGTAATTATACATGCAAAGCATGTACTTGTGCAAGTTGTGCATGCAACTGCATATACAATCACAGATATCACATGCACAAGGCTGGCACACAATTTCTCACACACATCTTGAGTATATATTTATTCATTAAAGTTTTTTTAAGTTTGTCTATTAACTATTAATTCAGAAGGATACCTAAAAATCAACAAATAAATAAAAATAAAAGCTTTCTTTCCCCTATGAGGACTTTCTGTACTGCTGATTCATAGGCCCCCCATTAACATCACTTGGGAAGCATAGCTTAGAGTCAGTTAGTAACTGCTTAAGGAAGTGACCTACATGGACAAAAAGTGATGTGATCGAAAATACTGAAATCCTTGAAGTATCTTTTGCAAGAGGATAACATTTGCTTTTTGTAGAGAATGAGTGAGCTAAAACCTCTTGTCCTTCAAGAGGATTTGATATATCTGTACTGTATAAACATTGGTGGATTTCCATGAATAAGTTACTTATAACAACCCATATTACTATAATTATATTACTATAGTATCTTATTAAATGGAAAGAGATACATATAGTTACAGTCTAGTTATTAGATGTTCAATTCCAAATGATTGTAAAGAACATAGTCATTAAGATTCAACATCTGTTTAATAAGTATCTCTTATTACATAGTTGTACTTAAGTCTACAGGCAAAATCTGATTTAACAGGAGACGTAGTTTAAATAAACTAATTATGCAAGCATGATCTAAAACCAAACTAAACATGGACCTTTGAAAGTGACACATGAATTTAATCAAAGCAAGGCCCTCAAAGTGAGTAGAACTCAACCACTAGACTGACTCATTCACATATTTTGATTTCACAGCTGAAAGCAGTGAGGCCAGCACCCTCTGGTAGTTTCCTGACTGAACAACACCTCCCCTGCCCATGGATCAGAAAGGGGCAAGTTGTCTCTCTGTTTCAAGTAACAGGAAATGTTGATGTGCTTCATCTGGGAAAGCTCAAGGCGTCACCTTCCCAATCATAGTGAAATCCCCTACGGTCTGTGCTATAAAATACTTTCACATGTTGATGGGTTTAAGGTGGTGGGGGCCTTACTCTAACCGAGACAGGTGACTCCACAAAAGCCTCTCACTGGGTTTCCCCTTGTAGTGTCTAAACTGTCACAAACCTGAGAAACACCATTCATTTCAGGCATCAGAATTAGAGCTGTCTGGGAAACCAAATTTCAGTTCTGTGAAGTTTGGAGTTTTCAGAGTTTTCTTTATCCCAAATCAGGCTGAAAAGATTTTTTTAAAATAATTAATGGAAATGAAACCCCACAATATTTCATTTTGGAAACACTGAAATGTGGCGATTCCAAACTAACTAGGCTCTCTGGGATCCCCAGCTGTCTGCCTAGCAAGCTGCTGTTGAGCCAGCCCAGAAAGCCCCGGCAGCTCCTAAATGAAATCAAAATGCTTCGTGTCAGTTTCATTGCTGCCCACCACTGAATACTAGCTGTAAAACTCACAAAACTCTTGTTGTCAAGTTAACAAGAGTCTGGTCAGTTTCATCACTGCTATTCAGTGATGAGTCACAGTGCAACTGATAAGAATAATGTCAATTTCAATCCACAGCTACCTGGGTTTCTATGTCCCTGGCCCTGCTACAGCCTGCCAGGTG
This sequence comes from Gopherus flavomarginatus, assembly GCF_025201925.1. Lineage (NCBI taxonomy): Eukaryota > Metazoa > Chordata > Testudines > Testudinidae > Gopherus > Gopherus flavomarginatus. The sequence continues at coordinate 30,686,837 of NC_066627.1, read as the reverse complement.
GGCAGCCAGAAACTATGCAGAGCCTGGAACCTCCTGGGTTTTTGGTAGCCTACCTGGCAGGCTGACAACGAGCCAGGAGACTGGAAACCCTGGAATACTGGACTCCAAGGTAGTTTGCAAGGCAGGCGATCCTGGAGCAGGGATCTTAAAAGCCCAGCTCCATCACGGCCGCCGGGGTGGGGGGGTGGCAAGTGGGGCAATTTGCCCAAAGCCCCCCATGAGAGTTTTTGGTGGGTCTTTGGCAGCAGGTCCTTCAGTGCTGCCAAACACGCCCAGATCGAGTGAAGGACCCACTGCTGAAGACCCAGAGCTTCTTCCCTCCGGGTCCTCAGTGGCAATTCGATAGCAGAGGCTCCTTCTGCACTGGGTCTTTGGCAGCAATGCAGTGGTGGGTCCTTCACTCGCTCTGGGACCCACCGCCGAAGTGCCCCAAAGACCCGGAGCGGAAGGACCCCCACTGCCAAAGACCCCAGGCCCCCTGAATCCTCTGGGCGGCCCTGGATTCCCCAGCTGCATGCCAAGCAGATGAGTTAGTAGGAAACCTGCCTGGGTTTCATCAGAAGTTTCCTGAAACTGAACTATTTTCATAAAACATCTTGATTGATAAAACTGGAAAATTTCAATGAAAAAATGTTTCATCAGATTTTTTCCAACCACCACTAATGAGAACCTCAGCTTTAATTAATTACTTTTTGAAAGGTACATTTCTAGCTCTCTTGGTTGCAGATAAAATCTTGGAAATATGAACTTGGATGCACATAAAGGTTCAAAAACCAGAAGGCAAATAAAAAAAGAAGACTTAAAAAAAAAAACCTTTTGATTTTTAAGCCAATCTCCTGCTTTGGGTGTGAGGGGCGGTCTAACTTGTGATTTCTGAATGTTTGGAGATGGCAGTGCTGCACTTGATAAATTCCTGAATGCTACACCTTTTTCCATGTCTCTGTTAGAGAACTTGCTCTAGTTCCTCACAATATTTTGGTGGAAAAGATATGAGATTTCATGACAGATGTGAAATAAATACAAATCCCCAATGCAGCTGGATGAAGACCACAAAACAAACAAACAAACAAACAAAACAGATCCACAAATATTTCCTTGAATTTTTAAATATACCTGTTTCAGACACACACAGCTTTTGGCTGTTTCTTAAAGAATTGGGAGCACAGATTCCTTCAAGAGATCCATGGCAGTAGCTGGGCACTCAGAACTTTGAAAAATCAGGGAGGCATCCTAATATGGATGTAGGCACCTAAATGTCAACTAATGTTTTTCAAAATGTTGGCCTAAATTTTTGGATAAATTATTTGTTGAGGGGTAAGAGCTCAATTCTATTTAGCTGTGACCCAAAGTAAAGAAAGACACCCGATCTCCCTAACACCACAGAGTAACTCTGTGAGAACATGCTTCTACTGATAAAATAGCACATTTCCACATGGCAAAACAAACGAACAAAAAAGCCAATGATTTATTAAGACTATCTCAGCTGGGACACTCCAAACTATCCAGCCTATCAACTGTGATGTACTGAGTGAAGGTAACATAGTACAATGTAACAACTATATCTAGTGGTAAGTAGGTGTCCCCAGATTTTATTTCTCAACTGTAAATCTAATAAATATATACATAACTAAAATCTAATTTGATTAAATTTACTGTGGTACTAAACATATTTGAAGCTCGGTCTGTAAGTGGATATATTTTCCAAGATTAGATTCCTTGTCATTGTTCTTGATAGTCTCCATTCAGTATAAAGCTCTAAAGATTCAGGATTCTCTCTCTCTCATAGCCTCTAGCCCCCAACCCCCTTTTCTTTTGTTGTCTGATTCCCTCATCAAGCTATCACAACCTTGATCACAAGTGCACTGACTCCCTGCGATATAACAGAACATGCTCTGTGTACTACTCCAATTCAGTGTCATATGCAATAAATAGAAGGCAATGCAAATAGCTACATATTGCAGCCACATCTCCTGTTAGTGTTCAGTATAGCTGTATATAACACCAACATGGTTTTTTAGGTTTACTGGATTATTCTAGGAGCAGTTAGTAGATTCTGACAGGACCTAGGGGAAGAGGGATGCCAGACTTACAGCTTTTGGTCTAAGCACCAAGTTAAACAGTTGCCTCTATTAATCAGGTTACTAATAAGTGTACAGAAGTGGTAAAGACAAGCATATACTCCCCAGGAATAAATGAACTCCACACTGAAATTAAGCACATTCAAGTTCCATTCAAGACCAGTGTTTGCAAACTAAGGCTTCAATCCTGTAATCAGACACATTCATTCTGACCCCTGCTCCCGTGCAAAGCTGCTATGATGTCTGTTGGCCTCCACATATGTGATTGCAGGATTTGTCTGAGATTGGGGGGAGGGAAGAAAGGAACTTGGATTGCAAGATCCTTGGGGCGGGGACTAAATTTTTGGTTGTGATTGTACACCGCCTACCACAAGGAGGTCCTGGTCCATGACAAGGACTCCTAAGCTCTACCACAATACAGATAAACAAACAGAAGAAGAATGCCGATTCTACATTTCACAGTTAGTTTGGTTTATTTATTTATTTTTATAGACGTGTATAGGTGAGGCTAGCATGAAATCCCATCTCGCAAACCCTGAGCCGCATTAGATGCAGATCTTCACAATCTGGGCCTCTTTCTACAGTGTGCCAGATCTGGATTTCCACATTTGAAGAGCTTCTGGCCTTTGGGGAAGCTCTTTATATCTAAATCTGGCCCTCAAGTCTGAGTGTCTGGCTCATGTCTATTAAAAATATAGATCAGGCCCCAGAACAACATCTGACATCCCCTTTATAACCAAAAGAGTCTGCCATGATTAATGGGCTCACAATGAAAATGGTAGGAATTGAAAATGATTTGCAACCAATTCATTAAAATAGCATTAATCATGATAATTGATAGGTTAAATAATTATGGTTATAATCTGGATGTCATATGGATTTCCATAGGAATTCTGTAGTAATTCAAAATTCATTCATTAATGTCTGGCTATTTCATAGTGCCAACCATACCAGATCTTTTAATAGAACAGACATCTCTCATGATATAAAGAATTCAAGGAGTTGTAGCAGATGATGAGGGTTTCTTCCGAGAGAAAACACATTTTGGTGCAATGGCAGAATTACCTGATCATCTGAAAAGTCTGTAACACCTTTCCTCCCAAATGCTTTATGCACTGGAGGTGAAATTCAGCCCCGGGAAGAGGGCCAGCACACATCCCAGACACTCTTGTATCCTACTTCAGTCCTCCAAACAAGGTGAATTGCACTCTATACAGAAGACTGCTGAAGGATCCTCAACTCTATATTTGCACAGGACAATGGCAGGGGCAGGCAGGCGAACTAGACCCCATCACAGGCCTGTTCCCTCTTGGATCTCTAGGGTCCCCGGAATGGCTTTCACCTGTGATATTGGTTTCTCTTGGTGTAACTCCAACAGGTGCTTACTGCAGCTCCTCTTGACAACACCAGCAGGCTTGCATGGAAATGACTCAACATATCATGGCAAAAGTAATTTTGTTTGAATTCAATTAAAAAAAAAAGTGTAACAGGCCCCAGCCCCCGAATTGTAGACCTTAGGGGGTAAAAGCAAAGTAGGCAGAGGAAGAAAAAGGCCTGCTTTAGATAGTACAGAAGAACTATTAAATAGAAGGGGTGTCTCTGTGATTTACCATTCCCCTGCTCTCTTTGTTCTGTTTTCCCCTCAACTGTCAGCTGTTTTGAAAATGGGCTGGCAGTCAGGGAGAGACAGAGAGAGAGCGAAAATGTGTGTATCCAGTTCAGGCCGGTTCCTGGCTCAGGGAAACATTTTATTGGATTTGTTACTCTTTGATGCTGATTAAGCCCATGGGGTAGAAAAAGCAAAAAAGAAGAGGAGGTTGGGGGGGAAGGGGAGAGATGCAGTTTCCCTGTGGCTGCAATGTTTTTAATTTATTATTAACCATCTCTCATGTGTTATCTGACAGTTCTGTTGAATTCTGGATGCAAGGGGAAGGGGAGCTTGCACTCCCCATTTTCCAGGGCGAATGTCCCCAAATCAAAGCCTGGGCCGTGACAGGAGTTAACTTTGTAGATACTAATTTACAACAAATAGATTACGGGGGGGAGGGGAGGTTAATTCCATAGGAGTTGGAGGGCTGAGCTGTTTCAAGGCCAAGATTACACAATGGAAATATTAGTGACAGCCTGGGAGCTGTGGGTCAAGTTGCATCTGGGAGGTGGAAGAGCTGAAGTTCTACAGTACAGCAGATCCTCAGAAAATCGATTCCTGATAGATCAATCACTACCCGCCAATCCGGTGGGTAGTGTTGGCGTACCTTAAGTGAGGCGTTCCTATACCAAGCAGGTAAAAAAATGCTATCCAAGCATAATGGTAAAGCACCAGCATTTGGAGTCTGTAGCATTTCACATTCACATTGCACAGGTGCAAATAACTATGCAGGGTGCAAGCCAGCTGTAGTTGGTTTTGAAAACCACCACATGTAGATTCCAACAGGTAGCTACACGTGAGAATTCTCATTCAGTTGGGAACTAGTGGCTTTTCCCAAACTCTCCCTGAAGAAACCGGGAATAGGAACAATAGAGCACAATTCATCAGTGTCCCACAGTCACACATGCTCACTACATTTTATGCAGAGCCAACTCTCAGCAGTACAACACACAGGAGGCAGGTTCCTCTCAGTCCCTGTGACAGTTTCTAGTGATGAAGAGGTGACTCTTGCTCTCTCTTCTATGTTTGCAGAGAGTGTGGTGCTGCAGAAGAGCCAACTCTGCCCAGCAGGGTGCAGAAACTGAAGAGGCTGGTAGAAGGTCTGCATTATGGTGTTCAGTTATGGGGTGGGAGGTCCCTACACAGCCACCAAATGGGAATTGGAGAAGGACTAGTGGATCCATGGTTTCATGCATCCACCAACCAGGTGCCGCAGGTGAACACAACCCAAGCAGTAACTAGTGTATCTCTGATGTTCCAGTAGCTGAAGATAAGATGTAATGCTGCACCACAGCCACACCTCTCACCTTCGTGGTGGCATTCTCTGTTTGTTCTTCTGTTGGTTTTGCAAGCCACTACCATGTTGTCATTGGCCCACTGGTTATCTACATAGCCCAGATATATTAATTTTCTGAAACACTACCACCCTCTGGTAAGAGTAGAGATAATGTTTCCGAGGGTATGGCTACACTTGCAGCTGTACAGCGCTGGGAGTTACAGCTGTCTTCGTACAGCTGTGTAGGGAAAGCACTGCAGTGTGGCCACACTGACAGCTACCAGTGCTACAGTGTGGCCACATTTGCACCATTTGCAGCGCTGTTGGGAGTAGTGCATTATGGGCAGCTATCCCACAGAGCACCTCGTCCCATTTTGGCGCCGTGGGTTGTGGGAAGAAGATGGAAGGGTGCGGGTCATTCTGCTTCCTGTCCCAACGCCCCGTGATGCATCGCTTCACATCCCAGCAGTCACTGTTTTTCCGTCCACATTTGGCACCATTGTGACTCTCCCAACGGTTTCTGTGCAGCACGATTTCTGTGGAGCACGATTTCTGTGGGAAATGGAGCCCGAGCTGCTGAGGACCTTGCTGGTGAGTCTCGCCATCACATCACGTTTGGCAGTTGAGCTATTTCTTCAGCTCCAAAGTGATAGTGAGGAGTCCGACGAGGATATCAAGTCGCCTGACGCATATGACGCTAAATTGCTTGTGGCATTCACGGAAATGCTCAGCACCATGTAACGCCGCTTTTGGGCTTGGAAAACAAGCACTGAGTAGTGGGATCACATCGTCATGGAAATCTGGGATGACAAGCAGTGGCTGCAGACCTTTCGGATGAGAAAAGCCACTTTCATGGGACTGTGTGCTGAGCTCGCGCCCATCCTGCGGCGCAAGGACACGAGATTGAGAGCTGCCCTGCCAGTGGAGAAGCGGGTGGCTATTGCAATCTGAAAGCTGGCAACTCCAGACAGCTACCGATTGGTCGAGAACCAGTTTGGAGTGGGAAAGTTGACCGTTGGAATCGTGTTGATGCAAGTTTGCAGGGCCATTAATCGCAACCTGCTAAGAAGAACTGTGACTTTGGGGAACGTGCAGGACATTGTAGATGGCTTTGCACAAATGGGTTTCCCTAACTGTGGAGGGGCAATAGATGGGATGCATATTCCTATTCTAGCACCACCCCACCTGGCATTCGAGTACATTAATTGGAAGGGGTATTTCTCTATGGTTCTCCAGGCACTTGTGGATCACCGTGGGCGTTTCATTGACATTAACACAGGCTGGCCTGGAAAGGTGCATGATGCACGCATCTTTTGGAACAGTGGCCTGTTCAGGAAGATGCAGGCCGGGACTTTTTTCCCAGACCAGAAGATCACAGTAGGGGACGTTGAAATGCCCATTGTGATCCTTGGAGACCCCGCTTACCTGTTAATGCCTTGGCTCACGAAACCGTATACAGGGAAGCTTGACAGGAGCATGGACCAGTTCAACTACAGGCTGAGCTGGTGCCGAATGACTATGGAGTGTGCTTTTGGCCGTTTAAAAGGGCGCTGGCGATCTCTGTATGGGAAGCTAGACTTGAAGGAAAGCAGCATCCCTGCGGTTATATCCACGTGCTATACCCTCCATAATATTTGTGAAGGGAAGGGTGAAACATTCAGTCAGGAATGGACCTCCGAGTTTGAACGCCTCGAGGCTGAATTTGCACAGCCAGAGAGCAGGGCTACTAAAGAGGCCCAGCACAGGGCTACAAGGATTAGGGATGCCTTGAGGGAGGAATTTGAGGCTGAAAACCAACAGTAATGTTTAGTGCCTTGCACGGGAGTGAAGTGCAGTGGTTACAATGTTAGTAGGAATCTGCTTTTCCTAAAATGATTTGCAGTGCCTGTTTCTTTCCTGGGCTACGGTATCTTTCACTTTCTGCAATAATAAAGACTGTTTTCAAAGCCAAGAATGCATTTATTGAAAAGAAAATAACTTTCTTGACAGACACACAACATTTTGGGAACCTAAAAGGACAGGGGGTGGTGAACTGTACAGTCACAGGTTTGAATATGTCCTGTCTGGAGTGCTGTGCAATGACTGCTGCACTTCAGGATGAAAATACTGCATGGTGATGGGGGTTGATTGCAGAGGGTAAAGGTCGTAGTTCTCAGGGCTGGTTAGTGAACGTACAGGTGTTGGGGGCAGCTAGTGGTGGTAAGAACTGGATGCTGGGGAAGGGGGTTTGCAGCTGACATTGGTGCACAAGGGAAAGAGCTTTGGGGATGGGGGGGAGGCCGGCACGGTAGTGCTCTGCCTGCATGGCTACAGTGACTGGATGGAGTCCGCTTGGTACACCAGGATGCTTATCAGCTGCTTTGTGCTTTTCTTCTTAGCCGCTGCATTTCTCTGGCGGATCCTGCTTTCCCTTTCCCTCCAGTCCTGCAATTTTTTCCTCAGTCCTGCAGTTTTTTACTCTCTCTGGCAGAGTGATCCATAACTGCTTTCAGCATGTCTTCTTTGCTTTTTCGCGGCTTCTTCCTGAGGTTTTGTAGCCTCTGAGCAGTCGATGATACGGGCAGTCGAGTAGTCAAGGACATTTTTTGAAAGGCAAAAATGGCAACAGTTAACAGAGGCAGCATAGTTTATACTCTCACCCAGCCAGTTATTCCTACACAGTGAAGGAGTTTACAGTGTTCACTTTAGCATTCTTTTCCCATACCAAACAGAGCACACATAACCCACAGAAGCCACGAAACGGTGAGTAAGGGGGACTGATTGATTGCTTCAGGGATGTGCAGGGATTTCTGTGCATTGGGAAAAGCAAACTGCTGCAGGGGGCATCTACACTGAACAGTCTCCCAACATTTTCCACAGGAGTTAATCCTGGAAGATATCTCGCTGCTACGGGTCACCTGGGAAGAGAGGGATGGTCTTCTACAGCAATGCGGATTCCGCCCTGGCCCCTATGCAGCTTGCCTATGTGCAGCAATGGTCCCCCCACCCCTCGCAGCACAGTGGCACAGATGCGTTAGCCTGACTGGGACAAGGACCACAGTGGCTCTCCCTATAAACTTGCACAAGCGCATTGCCCACGCTCTAGCTGAAACTTTTGAATGGATTACCAAGGCCGATTACCGCGACGTGATAGACCACATCAATGGGCTATTCCACATCTAGGCGTGCATGCATGCAGCCCTAACCCCCCCTCCTCTTCTGAAACATTTCCATCCTGAAAATAAAAGCCGCTTACCGGTAACCCGCTCCTCTGCTTGTCCTTCACCAAGTACCGGCTGCTGCGACTGGCTACCTTCCTCCTGGCTTGGGAAGAGATCCTGGCTGCATGCCTCCTGGGACTCTGGGGTGTCTCCCCCCACCCCAGTACCTTCAGTCTCAGTTTCCTCCCCCCTCCCTCTCCCCCACCCTCTCCTCTCGCTCTGAAGTGTCCATCGTGGTCGTCAGGTTGGCAATGGGGTCACCTCCAAGTATCGCATCCAGCTCCTTGTAAAAACGGCAGGTTGTGGGGGCAGCGCCGGAGCAGCGGTTTCCCTTGCGGGCTTTGCAATAGGCACTCTGCAGCTCCTTCACTTTAACCCTGTACCGCACCGTGTCCCGGTCATGGCCCCTTTCCAGCATGGCCCTTGATATCTGCCCATAGGTATTGTAATTCCTATGGCTGGAGCGCAGCTGTGACTGCACAGCTTCCTCACCCCAAACACTGATGAGGTCCAGCAACTCACCATTGCTCCATGCTGGGGCTCGTTTGGCGCGTGGAGGCAGAGTCACCTGGAAAGATTCACTGATTGCACTCCACACCTGGCTGAGCAAACAGGAAGGGGATTTTTAAAATTCCCGGGGCATTTAAGGGGCTGGTCATCTGAGGCCAGGGAAGTAGAGTGCAAATTGATGAGCAAAGTGGCTGAACAGGCATTCTGGGATACCTCTGAATACCTCTGGAGGCCAATTACAGCACTTTTGGTGGCCACACTGGCAGAGCAGTGCTGCATCACCAGTGCTGCAATAGTTATACCCCAGACAGAGCAGGAGTACAGCCAGCGCTGCAGCCAGGGAGATGCAGTGCTGTATGTGCCTTGCAAGTGTGGACGGTGAGTAAGTTGCAGTGCTGTAAATCCACCACCAGTGCTGCAACTCTCCAGTGTAGCCAAGCCCCTACTTGCTCCTCAGAAAGTTTTGCATTACAGGGTAAGATTTTTGACACCATGTCATATTTTGACTTTGCTGATGAGGTCAGCATCAGCTCTGAATTTAGGAAGTGATTCCAGTTAGATTCTGGCAGTGAAGAACAAAAGCAAAAAAATTACTGTTGTTAAGCAAACTTCTAAGAACTTATGCCCCCCCTGCCCAAGATCTAACTGCCCACAGATTCAGGTAAGTAGCAGTTATTTGCTCATCCCATAATCGTGCCATTTGGTGACTCCACAGAGCACCACATATAGTTTTAGGGAAAAATTAATGAGAAAAAAAGGCTTTGTGTGTATATATATTTTGTGCTTTATGTCAATGAGGGTTAAGGTCCACCTTGAGGGGAGGTGGGGGGCATGAAAACAAGTTTGACTTGACCATAGGCTCTTCCCCATATATTATTCCCAAGCCAGTCTATGTGTTTGTTGGCAAAACCCTTCACACCATGTTTTATCGTATTGCTAAGAATAAATCACTTGTAAATTGTTTTATAAATTATGCATAAGAAGAGACCTCATAATCTAAGTGTATTCCACAAGATAACAGGATCTCCAAAGATGGGGGGGAGGGGAGAGGAAAAGGAGCTTTTATAAATAATATATTCAGTGGTCAAAGAAAGTTATCACCTTTTTTATGAAATGTTTGGGATTCATTATGCATACAAAGTGCAGCTCTGCTGCTAGTGTGCATGATATCAAGGCCTGATCATTAGGTGTTACAGTCATGAACTAAGTGATTACTGGTGTCATTTGTTTATCTAACCAAAAGCTAGATGGCCATCTCTCATCACTGGAAACAAACAGCTTATGCATTGACCAGCCCAGCAGGAATACCAGTGATTACTCCTTGAAAGGAGACATGCCTATCACTGTGGATTTCATTTTGGTATTCATTGTAATACCACTGATCTTAATGAATTCATTTGGTATTCATGTGCATGTCACATGTATTTCCAGAGATGTTCTGCTGTAATTTAGGATGGGTTAATGGACACCTCTATTAAAGTGTTATTGAAAGTTTGACATTCAAATAACCCAGTTTAAAAAAAAATCAGACAAACCTAGATATTAAAGCTGAAGAGGGGTACAAGAGAAGCCACTGAGTTAAAGTCAAGTATGAAATGACAATTCAAGATAGCAACATTAATCTGGCTGCTAGGAAGGAAAATCTGTTCCATCTGATTCACTCCTCCTCGTCCCACTCTCTACCACTAACTGTAGCTAGACCGTGAACTAATCACCAGAACTTAATGGGACCACTTTTCACTCCTGACCCAGTACTTCTGTGCTACCAGTTCACAGATCAGTGTCAATATCACATTGATGAGCACAATAAAGTTTGAGTTCTTTGCTGACTTATCAGGGCTGAGGCATGGAGAGGTCCCACCCAGACTTCTGGCCTGATCGGTTTAATTTTTTCTAAATTTTCACAGTATGGAATTTTGGTAAATTTTGGGGAAAACAAACAAAAAACCCACAACCTATGAATTTTCACCCTTTGACCAGCAGTATCTTGGAACAACCTGAGGGTTTGTCTACAGTGCATCTGGGAGGACTAATTCCCAGTTCTGGTAGACATACACATGCTAGCTCAGATCAAGCCAACACCTAAAAAAGCAGCATGGCTGTGGTGGCACATGTGACGGCTAAGCCTCTTACCCCAGGTCCCAAGGGTTGGGAAGGATTGCAGTTGGGTGTCTAGCCTGTGCCACCACTTGCATAGCCATGATAATTTTAGCACACTAGCTCAAGTAGAGCTAGTCTGTATGGCTATCCATGCTGGGAATTACATCTCCCAGCTGCTCTCTAAATGCATACTAAGAAAACGGGAAGTTATTAAGGTTGCCAAAGGTCTAAAGGGCAATACTCAGTTCTGCATCACTGACATGTTTGAGAGCCAATACCTTGTGACCCATCAGAGCTCAAAACCATAGCATTATACAGTTGACCAGAGGAGATCCTTACTTTTCTTTCAAGGGGGATGCACAGCACTTGCTTCTACTGCCAGAAGATATTGTGATAATGTACAGAAAACTTTTAAAGATAATTTGTAGAGGTTGTTATGAAGAAATTATTTATACTTCCTTACCAACAGACGCCAGCTTGTTCTTCTGAACTCATGGCACTTAAGTTGCCAGTCTTTACAGGTGCTAGAAGACCAAAAGTTGTCCCAATGACATTTGGAATATCTTGGGGCTTTAAAATGTTGTGTCTAAAATATGTGCCATATACAAAATATTTGATGGTGGAAATGGGGCATAAAAGTTTTACTTCCATTCACTTGGGATGACCTGCTTAGATATTAAGACTTTGACCAAAAAGAAAATATCAACTTGTGCATAAGATGTCCAGCCTAAAACAAATGCCAATTAAAGGATTTAAACCACACCATACCATCAAGTTACATATCCCCGATCCCATACACATCCCATATATGGTGACTGTTGTAATTACATTCAGAAACATAAATGAGGCTGGCATGGCAGAGGGCTGATCCTGCAGTCTTTCTGCTCAGCATCCTGTCACACACCTTCCCCTCCTTCTCCAACTACCATGTTTACTCATCCACATCCCCTCCCCCTGCCAGGTGGGCCCCTAAGAGGGAGTCCTCCCGCATCTTACCGGTGACCTGGCAGGTCTTCCTTGCAGGGTTCCACCATACCTCACCCGAAGACACCACATTGCATGCAAGGTCTATGCCCCTATAGCTCCACTGCCACCCACAGGTCCTCGCACCATTCACACCTGCATGTGCATCCTCCTTCCTTTCCCCCTTTCGCCTCCGAAAGGGGTTCAGGGCTGCCCTCAGCTCTCCTCTGGACATCCAGGACTTCAGGGTCCCCAAACCCCTCAAGCTGGACCTGGTCTTGTCTTCCAGGTGCCCCCTAACAGGGAGTTCCATTGGGCCCTTTGGCTCCGCTGAGGGTCCTGGGGTTGATACCTCCTCAATCTTTTGTTTCTCTGGTCCTCCCCAGCCCAGGCTCTGTTGTCTAAAGTTGTTGACCTCAGGGACCTTCTTCAGGGAGTGTCCTCCCCTTTATATCATGGGTTTCCTCCCCGACCTCACTTCCCTCTTGGGAAGGGGTCCCAGTCAGTTCTCACCACCACGGGGTACAGAAGGCCCTCTACTACCCCTACCTGCATCCTGAGCAGAACCAGCCCCGGACCTCCAGGGGCACCTGGGTCATTGGGCACTGCCTCTTATCCTGGTGGATGCACTCCAAACTCAGTTTGGCTCCAGGAATCACCTACTTGGGCTTTACTAGCACCCTCCTTATGAGAGCAGGCTGAGGCCGTATCCACTGGGCTACACTGGGGTCTCCTCCCCATCATCAGGGGAATGGTGGACAGTTGCCTCCCTTTCCCTGGCCCTCCCATGTTGGTCCATCCTCAGAACTGGGTGAAACTGCATTCCATGTCTGGGCAGTCCCCATTTTTATGTCCGGGTTGCCTGCACTGTCAGCAGATTGTCTTGGTCACTGTGGGAGTTCCACGGCTGGTCTCCATTTATTCTTGGGACCCTTTCTAGTTGGAGGGTTCCTTGCTTCTTCTCCCAATGGCCTCCTCTTTATAGGGGCACTCCTCCATCCTGGGGAAGTCTGCCTCCACGTACTCCCCTGTCAGTTTCACCGCTGCCTCTGCTGTACTTGGTTGGTGCCTTCACACCCAAACTCTTATGTTCTCGGGGAGCCCATGTAAAAACTGATCTAAGGCAAGTGCATCCATAATCTCCCCCCCGCCCCCGTCTGGGCATCAGGCCATGGCATCAGGTGGTCCAGTCCAGTACTTTCTGGATGAACGCCTGGGACCTCAAACATCCATCTACTTTGCCACCCGGAACCACTGGTGGTATTTTTCAGTGGATAGCCCCACCCAGTCTAGGACAGCTTCCTTCACCGCATCATAGCTTCTGGCTTTAGGACCATGTAGGCTTCTTGGGCTTCACCAGCCAGGTAGGGAGCAAGCCACAGGGCTCAGGTTGCCCTGTCCCAACCTGCTCCCATGGCTACCCACTCAAATGTGCCCAGGAAGGCATCAGGATCATCTGCCAGGCTCATTTTATCAAGTCCCAGGCCCAGCCCCCAAATACCATCTCCCACTGTGGGACTCACCCTTCTCTGGAGGAGCTGCTGCTGTACAGTGGCCTATTCTTTTATAAAGTCTTGCAGGCTCTTCTGCTGCTTGGCCTGCCTGCTAAGCAAGGTCTGCCTCTCCTGCTGGGGGGCACTGTTGAAAGGTTTGCATAGCATTTTGCACCTCTTCCTCCTGTTTCACCAGCCACTCCAGGGTCTTCTCCATCTACAGGCTGCCAAACCCTTGCTCTGGCACAGGATCCCGGACAAACCCCTATGTGTAGCCGAGCACAGCTTGTCCTCCTGGCTCCTGCCTCTGCTAGGCTCAGATAAAGTCATGCAGAGAACCTCAGGTTCTGAAACCACTGGCACTTTTATTTACAAGTTTGTGCTCCCACCACCTTCTCACTATACAGCGTATACAGCTCTGGGTTCCTTGTGTCTGAACCCAGGAGAGAAGAGCTTCTCCCCACCTGTATCCTTCAATCTCCTCCTCCCCAAATTCACCAACCATAAAATAAGTTGCAAATCATGGAATAAATTGACTTCATTGTGCACTGTGGGAACAGTGCTACACCCTACCCATCCTAATGTGGCATTGTTTCCATAGTAATTAAAGTATTTGGAATAGAAAAAAAATCAGGGAGAGGCTAAAAAATTCCCACAGAAACCTAAGAAAAATATGGATCATGCACAAAATACATGATGATACATTATGCCATAGAGATTTTAGTTGCCACTTGCTTGTAAAGATCTTTTCACTCTCTGTGAGTAATGCATTCATCCAATACTTACAGCAATAAAAGTCTTAGTGCCATCATGGATTCTGTATGTTAGTACCCACAGAGAAAACTGCAGACTATAACCTAGCATGTGCTGTTTGAGGGTATTTTTCTAACTACTACCCTGGGAACCAAAATTCACAGATGCCTAATGTAAACTCAAACATCCCACAATTTTCTTCATTGGGGAGAAATTCAACTCTGTGCAGAGGCACCGCACAAATGTATATATTAGTTACCACTTAAATACGACTTAAGCCCTATTTTGAGGATTTTAGGTTACTACAACAAAAACAAACAAACCACCCGTGATAGTGAGTCTCAGAGCCTGGATCTACAGATCCTGGCTTGCTGGGCACTCATTACAGCACTAAACATAGCCATGTAGACATTCCTGCTCAGGGTGGACTCAAACTCTGAACACCGCTGACATCCCCAACCAGAATCAGCACTCCAACCCAGTTCTTTTTAGCACTGTAGCATGACCCTGAGTCCCCAAGCCCAGGTCTACAGACTTTGTTTTTGTGGCTGTTTTTTGCCACGTAGACATACCCTAGAATGGTGCATTATCTTGTGAAGGCCCTTTGCACAAGAGTTCATTTCACCTTTGGTTTTTATTTGCACAGTTTTGTGCCTGTTCTGACAACTAGTGTCTGATGTTTTGGTGATATGTAATAACTGCTTGTTTTCCTCCCCAATGCATCATGAGTGAAATCCTGCCCCCACCCCCCACCCCCAAGTCACTGGCAAAAATGCCCAATGTCTGAAGGAAGGTCAAGATTTGCCTTTAGGCATCAAAACTAATCTCTCCCTGGTGCCTCCATATTTACATGCATACTTTTTTGTGCCCACAGATGGGAGTTCCAGTCAGTAAAACTTGATCACTCAAATGTTGGTAGAAAGGATACAGGAATGAATTTGTGTACAAATCTGAGCAAGTGTTCATGTGATTTTTTTTTCCTGCAGTATTTGCAAAGGTCCTCAGATACCAAGGTGAGGAGGATAGATAAATAAAGAGAAAGATCCACCCCAGATCTGGTATGTAGGTATGGTGTGTGTGCATGCACAAGAAAATAAAATATCATGGTTATGGCATTGATGTTAATGTAATGGTTAATGTAATGCATATCTCCCAGGTAGAAAGCTCAGAGACTTTGGGAGGAGACAACAACAGTATTTTAAGGGAGTAAGGGTCAAAAAGAGAAGACTGTTCTAAAATCATGGGCAGAGGTTCTGGGACAATTTTTATAATGGGGGTGCTGAAAGCAGAAACTATATATTTGGTTGTTGTTATAACTTCAATCCAAGAGGTGCTGCCACACCCCCTGAACCCCTAATTCCAGCGCCCCAGTTGGAGATGAAGAGGGTGACTGACCAAGGGAGCTGTTTCTCAGCTGAGGTTTCTTCAGAAACATGTGCCATTTCGACCAGCTCTGTTGATGATAAAAAGGATTTGTGCACATTTTGTAAATAAACAAACATTGGAAAATATCCTGACTTCATATCACCCATTTCTCTACTAATGGGAAACTGGCCTACTTCAAGGACTCAAAATCTTCTACTGCCCGGCTGAGGGACAACACTATATTCTGCATTCATGGTGTATCTGTAGATGGAGAGGACTCAGAATAGTTTTGGCACTGAAAAATAGGAGCTGTGAAAAAATATCAGACCTGGGTTCAACTGTATGTGAACCCTCAGTTGAACGCTTTGCATTTAGCTCACCTCTGACATATATCCTTTTAAAGCAAAGTACCATACAACTGGTTACAAGGTCTACTGCAGAGCTAGGGGCCACTACTGTAGAATTTTGAAATATGTTCAAGAAGGTTCATAAGCTGAATCAAAAGTTGCAGTTCATTAAATGCAAAACAAGCTTCCCTTCTAAAATAGTGTCGCCACACAGTCTGCTATAATCAATTCCCGTCTACTGTCAAATTAAGACAGAAGCCAATGCTTTCTCTCTAGTAATAGCTGTCTCACTCTCCAGCCATCATAAAAGGCTGTATAATTGGGTACCGCTCCAGTGAGGAGAGTTTTAATATAGCCATGGTTCCTACCTCCAGCCAGCAGGGGCCCAGAAAGGAATTTTCCCAGCGTCATCTAGTCAGCTGCACATTGACCGAGTCCTCTTACTCTGCATTCCTTCCTGAGATTAATGAGAAATGAAGGAGGTTGCCTTTAAACAGAAACTGCCTGAAATAAAGCGTAACAAACATATCCTTCTATATAGTGTTGGAAGGAGATTTTCATGGAATTATGTCTCTCTAGAAGTGATTCGTGTTAGGTGGAAGGCTGAATGGGTTGTCTGGTGGTTGAGGGAGTGAACTAGAACTCTGTAGATATGGGTTCCATTCCTGCCTATGTGGCTCAGAGTCAGTCACTCAATATCTATGTCTCAGCTTCCTACCTGCAAAGTGGAGTGATAATCCTTCCCTACCTCACATAGGTGATATGGCTACAGTACAATGTTTCCAAACCCAGGCAATCAAAAACCATGAGTTAGATTTCCCCCATCCAATAAATAAAAAAATCCATGACATTACCTTAAATCTCATCATTTTCAAGTCAAACAAGCAGGCAGTTCAGTTTGTTTGCCTTTGGGCTTTAGGGTGTCTTTAGGTCAAATTTCTATGCATTTCTCCACCAGCCATGAGAGCTAGAAACTGACTATTTTTTAAAAATGAAATTAGAGATTCCCATGCAACAGCTGCAGGTCAATGCAAAGCCTGCATCCTATTGCATGCAGTGCTGCATTTAGCTGGCTGCACCACATCTATAACAGCACACAATCCTTCATTTTCCCTGTAAGACCCTCTTTACAAGAGTTGCCTCCCTTAGGACACCACCTGACGTGCTGAGATACCGCTGAGCCTGCCTGTTATGCCAGCCTGGGCACCCTTTGTACCGGTCTTGCTGAGCCAAGCTACTAAGCCTTCTCCAGCACACACACAGGCAAGGCCACGCCCAACTGCAGAACAAAACAAAACACTGAGATCAGTTCTGGGAAGGCTCAGCTTAAGGGACTTGCCCCAGCACTCAGGTGTCCATCTCCCTTGGAGTGCAGACCCAAAGATATATCATAAAATCTGCCTCCTCCCTCAGTGTGGAGGAAGGTAAGCACAGCCTCTTACCTCCTCCCCCAAGTTATGTGACCTAGTAGTGTCACAGTTACATCCCCGGATGCTTCCCAGGAGGGAAGAGAGATTGGTATTGTCATGCTCTTCTTGTTCCTTCCTGATGGCCCATCAAATCTGATGACCTATTGTCTGGTGGGTGTCTTCCCAATACACACTTAGTTGTTACATAGTCCATATTCCTAACTTTAGATACATGCCTACAAATTGATAATCACATTCAGTAAATCATAGCCTTTCCAATGATACCTTACAAGACCCACCTTGCATAACGTATATCTCAGTTATGTCATATCCATATCATAAGCATATTTCCATACAGAATATCACAATGTCACAAGACCCCTCAGCACTTCATGTCTACCATCTCCAGCTCGGAGGCTACTGGTGTCTCCTTAAATTACCCAATGACAGTTCATGCATCAGTATCCATTTCAGGAGGGAACAGAGCTTCTTTCCATGCTGGGGAAATTACAAAAGGGGATTTCTGAGTTTTCCCACCTTCTTCCTGCTATTAATTCCATCAGCTCTTCCTCCTCCTTGATATTCACAGATCTGAATCTTCAAGACAACTGTCTTTTCAATTTTTTTTCCCAGTCACAAGAGTTAAAAAAAAAATCAAACAATTTAGAAAATCTGTTTGAAAATTACTCTAATTTCTCAGTTTTATGAACTCAAGAGCAGGCAAACTTACATGGGGGGAACTTGTAACAAGAAAACTCTCAGTATTAATTATAAGCCACTAAAGAAGTCTGCTATTAAATGTTTCCATCCATCTAATTCTCTATATGTGTCTTTCTAGACAGACCAAAGCAAGGTTTGGCCTCCCTCTGTACAGGAAACACTGGTTTCATTTCCCCCCCTAAGGCACCTCACACCTTTGTTTTTTGTTTGTTTGTTTTTTAAACACACACACTAAAATGAGCAAAGTGATACTGTCAATTTGTCAGGAGATCGTAAAATGATAGCCAGCAAAAGCCATTGTTCTGCTCCATTTAATGTGTATGGAATATATTGCAGTGACACACTGAGGATGGTCTTTTGAAAGGTCATGAATGAAACTACGTACAGCACATGCAATCATATAACTAACACTATGATTGCACATACAAATCAGGCAAATGCATGTGCAAGTGACACCTTGAATTCAGAATTAGCCATTTGCTTTGGCAGGTACCCAACTTAGGGTATGTCTACACGACGAAATTAGGTCGATTTAATAGAAGTCGATTTTTTAAAAATCAATTTTATACAGTCGATTGTGTGTGTCCCCACTAAGCGCATTAAGTCGGCGGTGTGCGTCCACAGTACCAAGGCTAGTGTTGGCTTTCGGAGCGTTGCACTGTGGTAGCTATCCCATAGTTCCCGCAGTCTCTGCCGCCCATTGGAATTCTGGGTTGAGCTCCCAATGCCTGATGGGGCAAAAACATTGTTGCGGGTGGTTCTGGGTACATGTCGTCAGGCCCCCCTCTGTGAAAGCAACAGCAAAAAATTGTTTCTCGCCTTTTTTCCTGGGTTACCCGTGCAGGTGACATACCAAAGCAAGCATGGAGCCTGCTCAGTTCACTGTCACCGTCTGTCTCCTCGGTGCTGCTGGCAGACGTGGTACTGCAGTGCTACACAGCAGCATTGCCTTGCCTTGCCTTGCGGACAGCAGATGGCACAATACGACTGCTGGCCATCGTCATCGTCCTGTGGGTGCTCCTGGCTGACCTCAGTTAGGTTGGTCGGGGGTGCCTGGACAAAAATGGGGATGACTCCAGGTCATTCTCTTCTTTAAGTTTCATCTAATGGAGATTCAGTCCTGCCTGGAATATCATGCCAGATGTAGGCTTCTGCCTCAGGCTGCTCTCCCAGTTGGCAGCACCAAGCCGTCGCACCTACCCCAGCCTACCCCTTGCTCCCATGGCTCATGAAGCCTGGACAGTAGTAAGGACCAGTTCAACTATGGGCTGAGCAAGTGCATAATGGTGGTAGAATGTGCCTTTGGATGTTTAAAAGCTCACTGGCACAGTTTACTGACTCAGTTAGACCTCAGCAAAACAAATTATTATTTGTTTGCTGTGTGCTCCACAATCATTATTACTGCTTGCTGTGTACTCCACAATATCTATGAGAATAAGGGGGAAACTTTTATGGCGGCATGGGAAGTTAAGGCAAATTGTCTGGCCGCTGATTATGTGCAGCCAGACACCAGGGCAGTTAGAAGAGCACAGTAGGGTGTGCTGTGCATCAGAGAAGCTTTGAAAACCAGTTTCATGACTGGCCAGGCTACTGTGTGAAAGTTCTGTTTGTTTCTCCTTGATGAAAACCCGCCCCGCTGGCTCACTCTACTTCCCTGTAAGCCAACCGACCTCCCCTCCTCCCTTTGATCTCCAATTGCAGAGGCAATAAAGTCATTGTTGTTTCAAATTCATGCATTCTTTATTAATTCGTCACACAAATGGGGAGATGACTGCCAAGGTAGCCCGGGAGGGATGGGGGAAGAGGGAAGCACAGGATCGGGGTAGTTGTAGGGGCATCCCCTAGAATGGCAAGCAGCTCCTCATAGAAGTGGCATATCTGGGGCTCTGACCCAGAGCAGCCATTTCCCTTGCTGGTTCTTTGATAGGCTTCATATGGCACTGCTGCGGGTCCCTGTTATAACCTCTGTCCTTCATGCCCTTGGAGATTTTTTTCAAATATTCCGGCATTTCGTCTTTTGGGAAGGAGTTTGGATAGCACAGGTTCATCTCCCCATACAGTGATCAGATGCAGTACCTCCCATTCGGTCCATGCTGGAGCTGTTTTGCAATTCTGGGACTCCATGGTCACCTGTGCTGATGAGATCTGCATGGTCACCTGTGCTGATGAGCTCGCTATGCTGGCCAAACAGGAAATGAAATTAAAAAGTTCGCGGGGCTTTTCCAGTCTACCTGGCCAGTGCATCTGAGTTGAGAGTGCTGTCCAGAGCAGTCACAATGGAGCACTCTGGGATAGCTCCCGGAGGCCAATACTGTCGAATTGCATCCACACTACCCCAAATTCGACCCAGCAGGGTCGATTTCAGTGCTAATCCCCCTCATTGAGGAGGAGTACAGAAATTGATTTAAGAGCCTTTAAGTTGACAAAAATGGGTTCGTTGTGTGCGCGGGTGCAGGGTTAAATCAATCTAATGCTGCTAAGTTCAATCAAAACTCATAGTGTGGACCAGGGCTTACTATTGAACACCCATACATGAGGGGCTCATTTTCAAAAACTCATGACCAATCTCCACCAGACACCTGACGTGCACTAGCAGCCCTCAGAGCACTTGCTGGTGGCTGAGTAACCATTTGGTTACATAGTACTGGCATTCTTCTCCTCATTTCCAGGTGCCATATCTCAGCAAAAGCCAATGATCAACACACTAATTCCATTCCTAATGTTACTGTTCCATGTTAATGACTTGCTGTAGCTGCCACAGAAGTGTTAACACAATCATCACTGAGTGGGGAGTTGGACTATGGAATCATGAATGGAAGGGGAAGGTATCCGTAAGACAATTTTTCTGCTAGATATGGCCCAAGCTAAGGAGATATGAAACCCCCTTGCAGTACAGCTCTGGGAAATGTGCTGCTTCATGTGAACATTGTGTTTGCTGTCTATCTTTTTGGGTTTGAATTGAGGCTCAAAATCTCAATGCAAATAAACGGAGGATTTTGCAGGATTTTAATGAAAAGATCATAAACTGACTTAAGTGCTCTCAAAATATTTGTGACACTAGATGAACATTTTGAATGTCGGCCTGAGTTTCAGTTTTGTATCAAAAGCCAAAACCAGATCAAGTGAATTCCTGAAGATCCTCCTCTAAATAAGCTAGACATAACCAGTCATGATCTAGTAATCCAATATAATATATGTACAGAGTTAATTTTGCTGTGTGCATAAAAGGAGGAAGAGAGGGAGAGAAAAAAAATCTCTCTCTATACAAACACACACACTTACTTTTCATGGGCTTTGTGATTTTTTCCTGCAAACACAGAGCACAATATTGCATGGAGCATAGAGAACAGATGCAAACCAAGGTCAATCAAAAAAAAACAATATTCAGTACACAGTTTTAAAGCATTATGACTTTGCACTCTGTGATGATATATGAAAGATCAAGCTAGGTTGCCCCTGCAGAACAGTTTTATGAGTGATGTACGCTAGAGCCATTTTCAGCCTGGGGGGTTGGAAAATAACTCAGCCAGTAGGAGGAAAATTCTTTTCCATTCACCTGTTGAACTGGTTTTCTTCAAATGATGGGGATGTGGGTTAAAGTGGCCAGTTTAACCACATGATAAGGGACTGTGCTAACAAGCCTAGTCCATTTGAAGTGTTTTGTTCCACCAGCTGAAAGACAAACATTCCATCCAGCATGAAAGGAAGTCTACATCATTGTCATGGAGTCCACTCACCACCAGGGCCGGTGCAACCATTTAGGCGAACTAGGCAGTTGCCTAGGGTGCCAAGATTTGGGGGCTCCAAGAAGCGCCCCCCAATTTTTTTTTAAATGGTTGACCGGCCGCTGCTGCTGGGATAGAGAGGGAGTCTGAGCTGCCGGTGGCAGCCGGCAGCCCAGGGGGTCCCCCGGGTCAGGGCGCCGCCACGGCAGCCGGCAGCCCAGGGGTCCCCTGGGTCAGGGCGCCGCCACAGCAGCCGGCAGCCCAGGGGGTCCCCCGAGTCAGGGTGCCGCCACGGCAGCCAGCAGCCCAGGGGGTCCCCCGGGTCAGGGCGCCGCCGCAGCAGCCGGCAGCCAAGGGGGTCCCCTGGGTCAGTGCGCCGCCGCGGCAGCCCACAGCCCAGGGTGTCCCCCGGGTCAGGGAGCTGCCACGGCAGCCAGCAGGCCAGGGGCCCCCGGGTTAGGGCACCGCTGCGGCAGCCCAGGGAGTCCCCTGGGTCAGGGCGCCACCGCGACTGCCCAGAGGTTCAGGCTGCCGGCGGGGCACTGACCCAGGGGAATCCCTGGGCTGCTAACAGAGGCTTAGAAATCAGAATCCCTCTCCCTCTCAGAGCAGGGGCTCCAGCCTATGCAATTTTTCTCATTGCGGGGGGGAGGGGCGGCGGCGGCTGGGCAGATCTGCACAGCTCTGCTTAGCGCACGTGGTAGGAGCCCTGCGACGGCGCGACACAAGGGCTTCTGGAGGAAAGCAGGGGCTGCCCCCTGGCTCAGCCTCCACATCAGCCCCAGCGAGGGGCAGGAGAAGAAAAGAGCCTCAGCGGTGGTCTGGTGGAGTGGAGGAAGAAAGAAGACCCTGACGCTCATGTGCTGGGCAAGGTAAGCAAGTGCTTCCCCACAGCTCGGCCTCAGGCGCCTGTGCTTCTGCCCCCTTGGTCCTTGGCTGGTCCCTGCTCCTGCTCCCCTTGTATGTGGGCGGCTTGAGAGAACAGCAGCCTGCAGAGCTGAGCTGCCCCAGTGCCCCCAGGCACCCCCCTTGACCTCATCCCCCCCACAGCCCTGACCCCCAGCTCTGAGCCCAGCCTCTCTGAGCTGGACACCACCCTGACCTCATCGCCCCACATCCCTGAGCCCAGCCCCTGTGAGCTGGGCACCCCTGAACCAGAGCCAGCTCCCCACCCAGCCCTGGGCAACAACAGCACCACCCCCAGGCAGCGACAGCCCATTGGTACCAACCATCACAATCACCCATCATCTGCCCATTATGTAATTGCAAATGTATACAGACCATTACAGCTTTTAATGTTTTTAAATAATGTATTTTCAAATTATTACAAGTTAATTTTTGAATGTATTTCATTAGTTATTTTTTACATTTCCTAATACATGTTACTATAGTATTGCAAATGTTTTATGGAAGGGGCCCCCAATTTTGCTTTGCCCAAGGCCCCCTGAGTCCTCTGGGCGGCCCTGTCTGAGTTTTAAGCCCTGCTGCTGTGTTTTGCCTGCAACAGGCAGGCCTAAGCCTGTGAGTGACCCCATAGCAGCTGCCTGAAGAAGTGCTTGGGGGAATCATGCAGAAGGAGTGTGATATTTGTTTGAGTTCTGTCCTCATGGAGGCTGTGCTCCACTTGGTGCAGGACAGCAGTCTCAGCAGGACTCTAGGCCCAGCATCTTGCCTCAGTTTGTGGACTTGTACTGCACCCATCACCGGGCTCAGTCTGGCACCGTTACCCCTCACCAGTGCCCAAGAAGCAGTCAAAAAAGTTGGATGGACTGGTTAGTTGTGCTGTTGCTTGGCCAGTGTAGAGACCACTGAATGCATAATATTCCTCTGTGATGTTCTGTCCTGAGCACAATTGGCATGTTATGAGGTAGTGCCTGTGAGGGACAGGTGTCTGTTTATGTCATCCAGCCATCATGTCTCAGGTCTTCTGGGGAGGGAGCTTTTCCATCCTGCTTTTATTGGATCAAAGTCAAGGATTATTTTCACAGGGAAGTTAGTAGGCATTTAGAGCAGATGAACATACCACCACAGAGAGCACTTGGCAACCATTTGAGTGTGTGTGACCCATTTAGTTAGAAAATGGAATTTTTCATTCAAATTGAGTTTGTACCATTTGATGTTTTTAATCATTTGGAGGTGCATGGCTAGTTAGGCAGAACGGGTTCCGCAGCACTCCCAGTCAGATTTTGATATGAAGGAAGGACGTATACGTGACTAAAAGAGATGTATTTCTGATTACAATCAACATTGCTTAATTTTAAGGGAAAGTCATCTTGATCTCTTAATCAATATTTACATCAAACAGTTGATGAAATTCAAATAGTTAATTATAGTAAGTGACATGCATTCTCTATCCTTTTCTTTTAGTAGTGAACAAGAAAAAGGACTGATAGGAATAAAATTTCATTTTTTTTTCGTTTACAGTTGATGTAGCCTCATGGCAGATAAAAAAAAAGGTCTGGGGCACAATTTCGTGACCATATATTGTGTATAATGTATGTGATTTTTTCGGGGGGGAGGCGCAAGATGGAAGTTTTGCCTAGGGCGCAAAATATCCTTTCACTGGCCCTGCTCACCACTGGAAAACCTCCTTCTGGTTGCTCTGGGGATTAGCTGGTTCCAGGTGTGACATCCTCTCCTGTCAGTTCCTTGCTCTCTCTCTGATTCAGGGTGCTCCTTCATGATTCAGCCCTCCAGCCAGGTCACTATAGTCCTCCCTTTCAGGGTAACAAAGTCTCTCTGGACCACTGTCCTAGGCAGCCTGTGCTCCACTGCCTGATCTGTGCCACTTCTCCAATGGCTGGGAGGGGAACCTAGGCCCATCCTTTCCTCCAGGTTCTAATCCAGGGATTTATACCTACAACTGTTGCCTGTTTTCCCTCAGACCCTGCTGTGCTTTCACTGGACTCCTTCTTACTTATCAGCCTTACCTTCTGGCTCTCCCCTGGATTTACCAGCTCAAACTCCCTCCTCACAGGGTGCACCTGCAGGCTACTTAGCACTATAGATCCCAAACACACCTCCCTTCTCCTAGGGAGTGACTGCAAACTACTTTCCACATAACCCTTTCTACTGCCAACATCCTATTTTTATCCTAACCCTGTCTGTTCCTTCTCAGCTGGGCACAGTCATCATGCAGGGGGTTCCTTAGGCCACCTAATTCACCTCAGCACTGGCCTAGCTGGTTAACTGGCCCTTCTCAGCCTCATTAACTCCTTCCCAGCTGTTGTGTGGTGAACAGGTGAAGTTTCCATTTTGAAAGAGGCTCCTCTTCCCACCCCTACCCCCATCACTGAGATAATAAACGGGAAGGCACAAGAGCAACTCATTTCCCATTCCTGCCTTGAGACAACTGCCCTTAATACAACATAAACCTTTGCCCTACCTTCTACCAGTACCTCCTACTGATAGAGATTTCCCATTATCTAGATGCAGTTCTCAAAGGCTGTAGTTCAAAGCATGTTTGCCAAGCATGTTAACAAACTTTTTTTCCCCTAGAAAGGTGGTAACACTGTTTCAGGTCATAGCGTATATGGGACTTGGCTATGGCATAAAACAAGTTAACAATTGTATTGGGGGAAAAATGCTACAACTATTGAAAATGCTACTTATTTGAAAGAAATTGGATTTAAGGAATACATTTTCAGAAGGGTGCCCTCCACCTCCTATGTTTTGTATCTTTCAAAGTGTGCACCCACAGAATGAATTGTGGACACAAATCTGAGTCACAGCACCTCTGACTGCTCAGGTTTCAGAGTGGTAGCCATGTTAGTCTGTCAGTGCCTTGCATGACTACTCAGTTGCAAGTGCAAATCAGGCACTAAGTGATGTAACTGCTCTGATTCTCAATTGCACATGATTTAGTGGGTGCAGATGTAACCCCTAAACAGAGGATGGGACTCTGCCTGCCTGAAAATATCCACTGAATGGTTTGCCTAGAGATGGACTCATGACCTGAGACTTGAATCCAGAATCAGATCTAAGTTCATGCTGCCTTACTTGTCAGAGAGGATTTTGATTCAGTGTTCTGGTTTGGCTCATGAAAGCAAGAGGCACAAATTTTAAGGACCGGGTCTGGATTCAGATCCAAGATCCCTGAATATTTTGGAGGGTTTGGACCAAGTGTTGTGGTTACCCTTTTCTCTAGTAACAGACCTTTCTTTCTACATGAAAAGAAACTGCCTGCCTCTTTAAGATATAAGCCCTCTCATTTCACCTTCAGGTTTCCACTAGCAACTCAGGGATCCCACACAAGGCTCTCTTAACACCTGATTAAATATTAATGCAGAGGTGGGGGCCTCACTTTTATGATCCTTTCCCTGAAAACTCCTATTAGTAAATCACAGTCCAGCACGAAGGGAAATGTGGCCATTCCATTACCCTCAGTTCACAAAGAGACATTAATTCTCAATAAACTAGATTGATTATAATAATACTTGAAGGATGCAAAATAATGGACAGACAGGCTTACATCTATGCCTAAGATTAAACACGGGTTTGGTCCAGAGAGAGGGATGGGGGCAGAGGGCCAAGGGAGAGATGGATGTGAAAGTGTGGTTGGAATTCTCAATGAAACAGAATCAAATGGGGTTTGTGTTGCTAAGTTCTGTGGATCTCCTGTCAACTGTTTATTTCCCTATTTTCTGTGTAGCAAAGTCAGATTAGTTTTAAGTGAGGATGGGCAACTAGACATCCATGAAAGGGCTGCATCAGTCACACCATTTCAGACTAAGATAAAAATGGTTCTCAAAGGTTTAAATAAAACCCTATATGATCACTGAAATGCACATACCCTTCAAAAGGTCCTTTGATAACCCAGAAACCTCCTCAAGCCCCAGTTAAAAAATTGCTGCAATAGCCCAAATGCTTCTCAAATTCCCCTGAAAAATCCAGCAGCCACCCACAAAACTCCTTGTATTTCTGCAAATTCATTCCCTACAACAACCAGCTAAACTCCACAAACAACTTTATAACACACAGTTAAAGTGTGTGTGTGTCCATCCCCATCTAGATCTCCATCTGGTCCACACAGAGGATAACAGCCTACTGTTAACGTTAGCTAGTGGCGCTACTCCTTCAATACCAGGTTTAAGTGCAATTTAAACAGACCAAAGTGTCTATATTAGGCGGGGCTTTGCATTGTTGTCAATACATTGACTTTCATTACACTGGTGCAATTTTACTCATACAGACAAGGCCTGGTCAAATGTGCTACCAGAGAGACCCAAAAGTTTCACTCTACTCACTAAATAAATTGTTGAACTTTGAGGCATTTGGAATGTTGAAAATGCCTGGAATGCAAGTTACACCAGCCAAAAACGGCAACAACTTTTCTTTTTATTTGTATTTGCAGCTGGAATAATTTCCAGATGAAGGATCATTTCCTGCTCGCATTATGCTCTCCAGTGGGTGACTTTAAGACTTACTCTCATGAGGTATTTGATAGCTTAAGCCAAAGCTTCAATCAAGGAACTATGAAAGTCACTGGAATGAAATACTGCTTTTTAAGACTATACATACAGTGAGCTTTATTTTTAAACAGGCATATTTACAATGGAACTTCCTATATCTCAGCTGCTTTGCTTTATGTCCTAGAGAGGTTGTGGGCAAGATACAAAGACTAAAGACCAGAATGTGCCTGGCCCTTGAATGAGTTTGGAAGAAAGGGGAAAGTGCAAAGAGAGAGTAAAAAGGGGACTGTGTCCTATCCCTTATCAACCCCCAAGCAGCGAATAGCCACAATTGTACCTCTTGCTAGGCACAAGGAGTCCAATTAGCTCATACTGCTAGGAAGTGGGGAAGAGCAGGGAGGAGGCAGAGCCATTGCTCCATAGCAGAAGGAAGTGCACACTACAGCCTCCTAGGACCTGATCCCAAACTCAAACGACATCAGTGGGAACCTTTCCATTGACTTCAATGGGCTTTGGATCAGGCCCTTTAAGGGCAACATGAAGGCTTTATTTCCATTGCGGTTGTGCAGACCCACACCATCCCTCGTTCAGGTATTTGGCTTAACACAGCTAGGTAGCCTCATTGATTTGCATTCTCTGTAGTTTTGCATAGGATAACTAGTCCCTTTTAAAAGTCCAACAAATATAATGGGATGGCAGCAGCCATCTTAAATCTATATACTCTGGAGAAGAAAAATGAGAGTTTGTTGCTAGGGTGTTCTGTTCTTTATCTGAGAATCCAATAAATTGGCTTGAAAGGATTCTGATTAAATAATAAATATCACCCATATAAGCTCATGCTCCAATACTACTGTTAGTCTATAAGGTGCCACAGGACGCTTTGTCGCTTTTTACAGATCCAGACTAAGTTGGCGACCCTCTGATAATAAATATCAGTAAACACATTTCACTCCATACCCAAAAAGATAGTTCTCCTATTATTAGGAATCCAGACTTACAGAGGGAAAGTTCAAAACATACCATACTTGGAATCTGGGGAGAACTGGGGCCCACTTTTGTTGTCATGTCTACCTGGTCACCAGTTAAACCAAAAATCCTTTTAGGAAATAGGATTTTGTTAGCGTTCCTGGTAGGAATCTAGACTTTTCCACATGCTACATTTTGAACAAACAATCAGTAAGTGTTTGGGAGAAAACACCACAAAAATATTTGCAAATCAAGCTTCCAAGTTTAGACTGTGGCTTAAAGGCAAAGCTCATAATTAGGGGCTGTCAAGTAGGAGACACTGCCAAGGCAGCATCTCCCAAAGGTATTGTGCCTTATGAAGGTGCAATGCCTTCAGGAACATTAATGACCTGATCCAAGATCCAGTGGAGTCTATGGAAGTCTTTCCATTGAGTTCAAAGTGCTTGGGTTCAGATCACAATACATCACTATACATAGCAGTAGCTGCAGTTGCACCTTTAACAAAATGGGTTTGTATTTCCCTCAGCACCAGCCCAGATCTGGTTCAGATCATGGGCATACTTCCACCCCACCATCCCCCTCTTCCTGCATGGGCTTTACACCACTAAACTCCCTTGATTGAGATTGTGCCTGATGCTTGCATGGGGGAGCAAGGGGGAGCTGTGGGTGGAATGAGGTTCCTTACACTCTAGTCCTGCTTCTGAACCCATTTAAGATGAGAGTCAAGCTAGCCCTGATCTTCTCCCTCAAAATTCATGTAAATAACGATGAATCTTTCCATGTATAAATATTAAAGCTGGTCGAAACCTTCATTTTATAGAATATTCATTGCACACTTAGCTCTGATTTGGATTAGGGAATTGTTCCTAATTTAAGTGTATTAGTTTCCTCCTACACATTGACTGAATAGTTTGGATTAATAATTTATTGATGATGAGTTGTTTGTGAACTGTTTATTTCTATTATTTGTTAGTCATTATTTGTGTCATGTGGTTGGTCATTTGTGTCACATGGTACTGTTTCTGCTCCCTCACTGGATGACAAGTGTTAAACAGAGCAACAATCCAATAAATAAAATATACTATTTATGAATTTTCAGATTAACTACCTTGAACTTCTTGTACACAGGATTCACATCACCTGATACCACAGGTGCTGGAACTGGGGGTGCTACTGCACCCCCTGGCTAGAAGAGGTTTCCATTATACAGGGTTTACAGTTTGGTTCAATGGCTCTCAGCACCCTGCACTATAAAAATTGTTCCAGCGCCCCTGCAAGCTACTGATATGTAGCCATGCCCTTAGTGAAACACCAGCAGTTTAGCAGCATACAAAAAACATCACCAAATAATGTAGGGAGTACAGGGAAATACTGTATCTACTTGGAAATGGAAGGAGAATTTAGGTTAGTAAAATGTTTTAAAGTGAGGAAAATGATTGATTTATTAATTAACTCCATAATTAGAGCCTGCTGCAAATCCTGACTCATGACTGAGCCCATTAATTTTGGTTACTCTACTAATGTGAATAAATGCCACTCATAGGCAGGATTTGTAGGTTTGGCTGTTTAGGTATTAAGGCCAAGATTTTTACAAACTGCTAGAGATTTTGCATGTCTCAAGTTTTAGGTGCCCATCCTGACACACCTAGGGGCCTGGTTTTAAGAACGTTGATCATCTACCCTCAGGCCCTTTCTGGGTGTTTTAAATTGGGCACTCAAAAATTCAGAATCCCCAGAATCACTCATCACCTTCACCACTGAAAATCTTGACCTATGACTCCTTTTACTATGCACTCATGGCTGGCTCCATGCTTTCTCTCCCCCCGCCAGAGTGCTGGAGAAGTGGTAAGCTCTACAAAATCCCCTTTACACAATGTCAGTGTTCCCCAAAGCTAAGGAATTAAAACAAACAAAAGACCATTCATTTAAAAGTAGACAGACAAAGCAATAAATAATGTACAACTCACAAAAAAGTCCAAGCTTTAATCTGTAAGAGAAGAGTCTGACAGATGCAGTTCCTGAGCATCTAAAGGCCCTAAACTAGCCATTCTTTGGCATGCCTTGTTGAGAAGGCTCTTGACAGATGAGAGCTCCAATAGAGCACTCACTGCCATTCGTACTTCCTCAGTTCTATTATGCCCTTATAAAACCTTATTAGTGAGGGCTAAGATGTTCATTCCGCCTCATAATGGCGAAGGCACAGTCTATTTGATTAAGTCAGTGCCATTTGGTTTGGTCCCTAGGAAAAGTCTATAGTTGGCTGTATTGTATTTAATCCACCAGGATCCTTATTTATGCCCTTTTTTAACTTATTCAGGGTCTCTCATTGACTTTATCCATCATTATTTTGCCACTTGCCCTCAGAGGGGAGTGGGGAAGAATCAAAGCAGTTTGAAAGTGAGGTTCCAAAGGCACGGAACAAATCTTTCAGTCAAGTGCAGTTTTTCTAAGATTCCTAGGACTCACTTTATAAGGAACCATAAAGAGCAAGGCAGACATTCATGCCCTCGATGAGCCCACAAACCTTTGTATCTCCACTTGCAAATGGCATAGTATTGCATGCAAATACATTTTTCCAAGTGCAAGCACAGTAAAGGATTGTGCGCAAGCTGCCACATTTTGCAGTCTCTGCTTCTGCATGGGCCCCTTTGAAAGTTTGAATCTGTCCATGATAACTCAGTGCTTCTGAAAAACTCTATCAAGTGCCCTAAAGATCCCAGATGCTCCAAGGCTAAAATGGCTTAGAAGAAATGTTATGATGTGCAACCAAAAGAGATCATCACCCCTGCGTTTATGGTGATTTGCATGATGTTTTCCATAGTGCCTTTACCTAATTATTGTGTTATAAGAAGATGACCTCACATGAGGATTGCCCCAACATAAATAAATCAAGAGATGTATAGGGTCCAAATAGTGGGCAACTACACTAGCCCTTTATCTCTGTTCCCTGGAAACCTACTGTAAATTCATATAAAGTTTGATGGCTTCCATCCAAGTTCCCTGAACATGTGCCACAGGTTATAAACAGACAATCTGGCAGCAATGATAGTTTTGGGAATCTCCCCCAGACACGAGTATGCATGGCTGAAGGGAAGCCAGGACTGGAATAGTAAATCTCATAAATCAGAACAGAGATTACCCTGTAGAGCAATGCAAAAGAAGCTTGGAGAGTAATGCACTACTTTTAAAGAGGGATTTTCAGAAGAGCTCAGGGAAAAAATTCCTCATGCTCAGTGCCACAACTGGGGACCAATTTTCAAAAATATTTCTTTCAAAGTGGCTACACCAGTTTACATCAGCAGAGAATCTGCCCATCTCCCTTTTGGGGGCGAAACAAGTAAAACTAAGGCTCTACCTACTTCTGACCATTAATGATCCTGTGGAACTTTTTCATGAGAATAAGGGTGATTAAATCCAAGATCCTGGATAAATTCTATTTTAGGTAACTAGTTTTAATCAGCTTTTCTTCTTTTTTCTGTCCTTAATTATTACGTAATGCTGTTATGAGCTGTTGAACAACAGTTGTGTTTCACCTTAGAGGCTGCTGCATTTTCAGCAACAGGTATTGTGATTCCTGCATACTCTTTATAAAACAGCCCTGGGATCCTTCTGGATGTATTAACACCTAGCACTTATACAGCACTTTTTATTAGCTAGATCTCAAAGCGCTTTACCAAGGAGGTCAGTGCCATATGCCCATTTTACAGGTGTAAGCTATATTATGCAATAAGGAAGACACTTCAAGACCATAAAAAATAACTTGTGACCATACCTGAATTTAAAAATGAATTTGCTTCACCCATGTTTACAGCCTTTTTATGGCAAGCTAACTCAAGCATATGAAAAATTGAGCTTTACTCATAGATGCACATGGGAAGGTGCACTCCTATATTCAGACTGAATCAAACTATTTGCAGGAATGAACTGATAATTTAAGGTCAATCAATCCAATACCCTGGCTATATTTCATATGTGATGGCACATTACTTGACATATGAGAATGGGGTTCTCAAAAGCCAAGCCCTTGCCAGAGTCCTGGCACAGAACTAATTACAAAGGCAGAGAAGGATATGACCAAACATTTTGTCACTGGAAATAAGGAGAAATGCATTGAAAGAGGCACAAGAAGAGTTAACCAAAGTAGCTACATTCTTTGCTTTTTCCTGATCACGTAGCCAGTGAGCAAAAATAGACCAAAAGCGTTAGCATCACTCGTGTCTTGTTGCTAATTGTCCTGTTTTAGATGCAGATGTTTTTCACTTCCAGACACTAATTATTTTTTGTTTGTTTTTTGGTGCAGAGTACAAAATGTGCTGCTTTGGCATTTCTGAACCCAGTAAAACTTTGATTTGCTACGTTGAGATAAAAATCAAATCCCACTAAGCATTAGCCCTTTTGTCTTTCATGAGCTAAAAAGTAACAAGACCTCTTTTAAGCAGGAACTCCTGTGAAATCAGGCATTTTCTTTGCTTCCCCAAAAGAAGTTGGTTTTTTTTTGCCTATGTTAGGTGAAAAACAGAAATTAACACTGAAATTGACAGCTGTGTTTAAAAGCTGTTTGGTTGACAACAGGCCAGCCTTTGTTAATTTGCTGTGATTTCTAGGTATAATGGAGTCAGGAGTAATTTTTCCCCCCCTCTAGAAACACTTGCGCATTTGAATGAATCATCAAGAGTACGTTTGATCCATCCATCATAAGCATAAATCCTATTGGGTGGGTGAACCTCAACAGATCAACTTTGGTTCAGCTAAGCATCCAAATGTTCAGATACTTACCTAAACTGTCTGAAACTCTGGAGTTTGTGCATTTGCAATGGAAGTGTTGAAAGTAGTGACATTCTTGCAAAATTTCAATATTTCAGACCCAGAGCTGGCAGGAAAAGAGAAGAGGAAAAACATTCAGGTATTTCAGTATATTACAGAAAAAAAAGAGGTCTGACTATTGTTCTAACGGGCCCAGGTTAATTCATGCGAGTCCCCCTCCCCCATTCTGTTTCAACATCCCTAGTGGCTACATAGTTCATGATGCCATGGTCATCACATCAAAATAAAATAGTGTTTAAGTTGACAAATCATGGTTTGCAATCATATAGTGATTCAATGTTTCAAAGTTGTTTTAAACTAGCTTCTAAAATGTGCGTGTACAATTATTTACACATGAAAATATTAAGATTTCCACATGCTAAAAGGATTTGTGCATATAAATCCACTGCGTGGGTGAAAGGAGACAATCACTACAGTCTCAAATGAACTCACCCAGAAAAATGATTAAGGCAAAAAATTCCATATCACCTGTGGGTGAACAATTTTCACGAAGCGATCACTCCATATCTGACCTCTCAGTCCTCATCCACAAAGAAAACACCTTCAAAAGACAAGCCTGGGACATGAAATTCATAACTTTGCCTGACTCTCAAAATCATGGACTTAATAGACACTGGATTTATGACATATCACAAGCTGTAAGCCACTAACCCCTGCCCGCTTTCTTGTCCTGTGACTGCAGAAGTGTCAACTGGCCTCTTCACCCTGAATGATCTCTTTAAATATGTAACTACTTATGCTAAATAATCTATTCCACTTTGTATTTAGCTGTGGCACTGATTACCTTTTCCAGACCTGAAGAGACTGGTGTAAGCTCAAAGGCTTGTCTTTCATCAACAGAAATTGGTCCAATAAATGATATTACCATTGTCTCTCTATTCTGGGTATGTCTACGTGGCAATCAGAGGTGTGACTGCAGCATGTGTTGGTGTACCTGAGCTAGTTTTGAGATTTAGTCCATCAGTGAAGCTGGTCAGTGTGGGTGGTAGCATGAGCTGTACAAGCCATCTGGGAATGTACCCGAATGACTAGGCCATGCAGCTGCCTTGCTCCTAAGGCTTCACTGCTGTGGTTATTCTAGCTAGATAGATCCAAGCTAGCTTGGGTATGGTTTACATATGCTGCAGTCACATCTCTGACTAGACATACCCTTGGAAACTGTGGGCACTAAGCAGAGACACATCTGTTTGCAATTGTGAATGATTGCGGACCTATTCTTGATATCTAGCTCAGGGGCAAAAATCCCAAGGAGGTCATTTGGGACTGTGCCGTGTGTGTAGATCAGTGTCCCCTATTTGAGAGGCCACTTTTATTTTTAAAGTTTAGATTAATTTGCTGAAACAAGAATGAGAGATGACATCAGCATTCAATTAGAATGCAACAACATTCTGGTTAACCAAATTAACTATTCTTGCCAAACAGCTGAGAGAAAAAAAATACCAAAGAGAAGATAAATAAAAAAATGTAGAAACACCAGTAAGTGATGTCAGTTTTAAAATCTATGAGCAGTAATTTATTGTAGGTGTCTTTTTATTGATACCAGCACCCTCTAAATAACATGCACATACTTATAATTTGATAGATAGGTAGGTAGATAGATAGATATAGATTCAGAGACCAGTAGGACTTCAGTCCAATCAGTAGCCTGAAGGTCACATTGCTTTTTATGTATGTGTAACTAGAGAGCTATCTAGACACCAAGCTAACCATCTGTATGCATAATATACAAGATTTGTTTGCACAGTCACAGAATTGGATATGAAAATGTATGCACAAAAATGCACACACAAAACTATATACTGACCTCAGGCCTCCTTTTTTAAAAGGTCAGTTAGGGCCTGAGGCCTTCAGAAGCCACCTACAATTGCTTGTGCTCAGCAGCTGAGGTTAAAATAAAAATCAGCACAGGGCCACCAATAGTGCTCAACAAAACTACATGCTTGGTTGTATGTCTAATTCTATACATCAAAAAAATGCCATAAAGTGGATCTGTTCAGGCATTTAGAACACAGCTGTGATGAGCAAAAGCCCACGATTAATTCTGTCCTTGCTCTTCATAAACTATTTGCCTTGTCTAATTAGAGGAAAACACAATGGAAGTTACAAACAATTTCAGCATTTCCACTTGGCTGTCAACAACATAACAGAAGCCAAGTTGCCTTTTGCTAACCGCAATAAATAATGTATGGACAAGCAAAGTTTCAGAACTCATCCTATATAGTGTTGCATTGCTTATTACCTTTTCCTCCCTAAGATTTTTTCTTTTCAAAAGTTACCATGACTAGGTCTTTGTTTGGCCCTTTAAAAACCTACAAGAAGCATTTAAAGATAGTGTTAGGTGAAAAAAAGGCGTAATTGACTAGCTTTTGGGGACCCTCAATTTTTTTTTAACCTTCAAAACTATGTTTCTTGAACCTTCAGGAATTCTCATTTTCAGAGGAAGGGTGCTCAGATCTTTCTGCAAATCAGACTCCATTAAGCTCCAAGTGTTAAGTTAAGCATCCAAAACAAAATAATCATAATCAAGGCTCCCCAGATCACTAGTCACTACGGAAAATTTAAGCCAAGTTTTTAAAAAACTGCAGCAAAATGCAATTTCACCAGAACCTGGTCAATATTTACCAAAGCCTGGTTAGCTATTGCTGTGTTCATGTGCACTATGGTAAGGCAAGGTTTGATTGCCTTGTTAAAATATTCATTCGTTTCAAGATTTACACAGGATGTGAGGTTCCCAGTTAGTTGCTAAAACAAGCGTCATTTTTAAGATGTTTGGATTAGACTTTATTACCTTGTAGGTTAAAAGAGATATTGCTGGGGTGCCATGGCAAGGAATGTTAACACTAGTGCATTAACGCTTTATCTCCAAGACCTGGGTTAACATTCTGGATAGGTCATAAGTGAAGTAGTAGTCCATGATCTCCCTAGTCCTTAGTGAATATTTGTTCACATCACAATAAATACCACATGCTAGGCTTGGTGGTTGTCCAGGCATTATCATAATACAGGAGCCGAGACAAAGCTGGAAGTTAGAGGACGTGGGTTTTGTTTCTAGTTCCATACAGAACATAAATGACTAACCCATAGAGCTGATGAGAAAAATATTTTCCCTATGAAAAACAGGAAAAAAATCTATGAAAACAAATTTATATATATAAACATTTTTGGTAAAAATTAAAAACCAAAATCTCAAATCTCTTTTAGCAAAAATGAGGGGGGTTGGCAGAAACCTGAAAAATTGTGATGGAAATGGATAACTTTCCATGAAAACATCTGGTTTTCCAGAAAGCTATTTTCTGTCCAGAAATATATATATTACATTTTCAGCCCAGTCTAGAAACCAACCAACTTTGCTTCTTAGTCCCTCCTGCAGCCTTTTGTTGTGTTAGATGTAGGTCCTCCTATAACGGGCTGGCATTTGGGCAAAGTTTTCCAAAACCATGTAACTGAGGCCAGAATCAATGCAAGGCACATTGCAAACACAAATGGATTCACAGACTCTAAGACCAGATGGGACTCCTGTGATCATCTAGTCTGATGTTGGGCCCTTAAATCAAGTGGCTAATAAGCTGCAATGGACACATTTTAAATGATTTACAGATATTTCCAGTGATGTTCTGTATACTTAAAATGAGGAATACTGGTAACATCTTTAGAACAGGAATTAGCTTCTGTAATTCCTCCACTGTAGTTAGGGCCGGATCCAAAGCCCATTGGAATGATGGGAAATCTTCAACTGACTTCATTGGGCTTTGGATAGGGCCCTTAGATGTTTAAATTATATCACTTAAAGACCAACTTGAAGTCTCCTTAATGCCCAACCTTCTTGATTTTTAAGACTCTGGGTAAAATTTCCAAGAGTACCTGAGTAACCTAAGAGCTTCAGCCCCATTTTTGAAAACAGGCATTGAGGGATAGATCCACAAAAGGCCTTAGACACTTCACTGCCACGATAGGTGCCTAAATCCAACATTTACGCATCACCAAAATCCTTAAAACCCCTTTTTAGCTGCAACCAACCTGGAGATGCCAGTGGGCATACACAAAACTGTCTACCTCCTTACACCTTTGAGCTGCATGGCTCTCTATCTGACATCTAAGCCTTGGCAGGATTCTCAAGCAAGGTGTTCCCCCTCCTATCTTATCAGCAGGGCCTATTCCATTAATCTTGCTCAGAGAAAGCCTTCTACATCAGACCTCATGAAAAGAGTAACTGGGAATAACTAGATCAGGAATTTTCTGGGCTTGGGTATATGTGTGTCCTAGAATGCCCAATAGCTGGGGCATTCACTTGAGATGCAGAAGACCTATTTTCAAATCCTCATTTGGAGCAGGGATTTGAACTTGAGTCTCCCACATGCTAACTAAGTGGCCTAGCCCCCAGGCTACTGGGCATTCTGTTATGGGTCTCTGTCTCTCCTCTTGAAGCTGTTTCATTTTGTACAAATGAATATTAAATGGGCCAGACAGAGAAAGAGATTGACTCTATAGCCTAGTGGCTAGGGCACCCAACTGGGATACAGGAGACCTCTGTCCCTGCTCCAACTCAAGCAGTGTGGGAATTTGAAAATAGGTCTCCAGGTTATTGGCCATAATTGGTGGAGGGGATAGGATGGCAGCACATCTGAGTC
Organism: Gopherus flavomarginatus; assembly: GCF_025201925.1. Classification (NCBI taxonomy): domain Eukaryota; kingdom Metazoa; phylum Chordata; order Testudines; family Testudinidae; genus Gopherus; species Gopherus flavomarginatus. The sequence goes on along the minus strand of NC_066627.1, from coordinate 30,649,421 downwards.
TCTTGCTATTGAGAGAGGACTAACCTGGCTTCAGCATCTAACTCCAGTAGAGGGATCTTGAGTGGTGATAAGTGCCTAACTATATTTGAGGAGTGGGGCTTAGGCCACACCCCTCTCCTCAGCATTTCCTAGTGGCTAGTGTAGGCAGCTTCCTACTCAGCTTGCTGGCTTCTCTAGATCCTATTTTCAATGCCTATTCATGCTCCCCGTGCATTGTATGAGGAGCCTAGGCCCTAACTTAAGGCTGAGCATCCCACCAGGCATCAGGGCACCTATAAGTTAAGCACTGCAACACATAAGGCTTCTTTGGGGATCTGTCCATAAGGGTACATCTACACTGCAAAACAAAGACCTGTGACTGCAAGTCTCAGAGCCCAGGTCAACTGATTCTGGCTCATGCTACAGGGCTAAAAACAGCACTGTAGATGTTCCCACCTGGGCTCAGAGACCCTGGCCATGTTTCAGACCTGGGATGCCTAACAGCTGTTTTTAGTCCCATAGCATGAGTCCAAGTCAGTTAGCTCTGAGGCTCACGGGACTTTGGTGCTTTTGAAAGTTTTATGCTGTAAGCCCTGCAAGGCAGGGTTTGCCTTTTATTTAAATTGTGTACAGCAGCACCAATTACAATCCTAACAGGGGATTTGGGCACTACCATGTTGTTCATATATTGGATACTTCAAGATGTACCACTGATACTCACTCAAGGGACTGGATACAGTTAACTCTAAGGTACGCTGCATAGCTGAGCACCAGAATTAGCCTGGCCTTTGTGTGAGCCTCCCCACAGCAAAGCCCTACCTGGGTTATTGGGTCCTCATGGTCAAGGCCGGTGCAAGGATGTTGCACACCCTAGGAGAAACTTCCACCTTGCGCCCTTCCACCCCCTGCCCCTGCCCCTACCCTGAGGCACCCCCCTGCCAGGCAGCCCCCCCCACCCTGAGGCACTCCCCTTGCGGCAGCTCCCCACCCCCTACCCTCTGCCTTGAGGCACCCCCCCGCCCCAGCTCACCCCTGCTCCGCCTCCACCCTGAGCACGCTGTCGCTGCTTCACTTCTCCCACCTACCAGGCTTGCGGCACGAATCAGCTTAGGCACCGCAAGCCTGGGAGGCGGGAGCAGTGAAGCAGCCCTGGCATGCTCGGGGAGGAGGTGGGGCAGGGGTGAGCTGGGGAGGGAGTTCCCCTGCGTGCCGCCCCTCCCCGCACTTCCCTGCCCCAGCTCCCTCCTCCTAAATGCCAGCAGTGACCAGGGAAGCTGAAGATCCAGCCACCACGGTCACTGCCAAAGAAAATGGCACCCCCCAAATCCTAGTGCCCTAGGCCACCGCCTAGGTCACCTAAATGGTTGCACCGGCCCTGCTCATGGTGCTATACTCATCTATGTGTCTGGGGGACTCTCCCTTGGTTCTTTGTGCTGAGATGCTCTAGGATTCTTTTTCACTCAATTGCAGGAGAACTTCACTGTCCTTCAAATAGTGAGAAGACATTGGAAGACTATCAGCTCTCAAGTGATTTTGCTTGTATCCTCACTGCAAAGAGGGCAGGTTCTAACCAGTGTTAAAGGAGAGTCCACATTGTCAGCCAACTCAGACTTAAAGTACCTCCAACCCAGGTTAGAGGTTTTTCTGTGTGGAGGGGGCCTAAGACCAACAGCCAGGTAAAGAGCCAGGGTTAAACATGTAGTGTTAATATAGCCTACATTTTGATTAGAGGATGCAAAGCGCAAGAAACAGGGTATGTAACAATGACCATGTACCATGACTGTCTAAATGTGGGAAAATGGAGAAGTAGTGTTTGCTATTTAAATAAATGAAAAGCTGAAATGTAGGGCTGCAGGGCTGGGTCTATTGTTCCCCTCTCAAACCTCAGGATTTGGATTGGGCTGATCTCAAATTAAAGGCTTGTTTTGAGGCACAGTCACTATGTTTCTTCAAGTTTTGCCTTCCTACAAATGAGAGGATTGCTTTCCTTCTCTCTTTCCCCTTTCCCAATGTCCTGATACCCAGAGTCTGAACTGCTCCTATTAATTCCAACAGAAATAAGTTTGAAATAACTTGTAAACTTATGAAATCCTGAAGGTTCCAGTATGGGAGGAAACACGCACACGCTTGCTTAAAACTCAGCTGCTAAGCAGGTTCTCTTGAGGTAGAGTCTAATGGAGGTTTTAAAGTGACACTCCTGGTAACAAAGAAAACAGTGAAAACAAATTTTCCAGAGCTTAACCTAAAGCTCTCTCTGTTTAAGGTAGGGTTTGTTTGTTTTTTATTATTTTAAACTCAGACATGATCCTTTGTTAGTAACCAGCCTGAATAATGAAATCTTTGTCTGCTGTAGAGAAGAGCCAAAAATGCTGGATTGAACATTCCCAAACTTTCAGTAAGCTGTTTGGATCTGGGGTGATTGTCCAGCCCATTAGAGAAATCAGTACCAGCTGACCCTTCCTGACCTATATCTGAACTTTCCAAAAATAGTCCGGGGTGTTTTGATTCAGGTGCATTTCTTCTCCAGTCATAACTTTGTGATGCCCATGTTCACAGCTGCTGCAGCCTCCAAGACTGGAAAAATTCTGTGGGTTTTAAGCAAGTGCATTCTCATCAGTAGCAAGACAATTTTCTACCTTTGAACCCTGAAAAGTTCCCCATTACTTCCACACATGTGATGCAGATGAGATGGACATTCATGTGGGTGGAGTGCAACTTGGGAGCAAGCCATTAGAACATGAGGCCAAATCCAAAACTTACTGGCCCTTGTTCACCTTTCCACGAAGCACAAGAGAAGATGTATAGTGCAAACTCACCCATCAATAAGAGAATGGCAGCCATCTGCTGGCAGATAGGAGATTAGGAGAATTATCCTTTGGGGCTCCTCCCGAACTCTGGAAGTGCAGTAAAATAAAATTATAGCCTTTATGTGGAAATGGCCACCTTTGGAAACAAGACATCCTAATACCACCCTGCCCAGAAAGTAACACCACTGACCTGTGTTTTGCCAGACAGGACAAACAGCCCCTGGAGATAAATATTATCAGGAAGATACACATTTAAAAACAACATTAAATAATCCTCAGCATTAGCTTTGAATGCCACGCCACCATTTTCTGAAGTTCTGAATCTTATCTAAAGAAAGAAAGAGAGTGCCATTTCTTTAATCTACAGACAAAAAGGAGCCAGTTTTGCATCTGAAAATCAGCTGGTTATTGATTCTACTCCTGTTAATATTCATGAAGCTATATCGCAAGACTAGAGATTTTAACACAGTGCCCCCAGACTCTAAATCAATTCCCATTGATTTCAATTGGCTTCTCCCATCCAAGCATCGACCTTGCCCCCTCCCTTGGAAACATGCTCTCAAGGTCCTTTGAAACACACTTGCTCTATAATGAACTCGGGAGTCAGAAGGATCACGTGTGCTTGTGGTATGTTCTTTTCTCTTTTACCAGTTGAGCTTCAGAGTGGGTGGATGCAATTCTGTTTTGATGGGTCTATGTGTAAAACTTGAGCCCAGGCCTTGTAGGTCCCCCAGTCAGTTATTGGAAGGCAAAATAAGTTCCTTTGATGTTTGAAAAAATCAAGACTAATGTGACCACTCAACAAGATTCTGACCTTGTAGGATCAGTGTACTTTAATGAAATGATCTCATTTTCTCTTTCATAGAATTCTAGTGATTATCACAGAAGCAGGTTAAATGGAGCTGCGGACGCTCAGAACCCCTGAAAGTTGAGCCCTGGGGGCCTCAAGTCGAGAGACCCAAAATTAGAGAGTTCTTTGGAAATAGCGGGCCTTCAAGCCTGACGCTGTGAGGTGCAGAGTACCTTAAAACTCTGAAGATTGAGTGCTCTCAGCACTGAGTCAACGGTAGTTAAGGGAGCTCACATCAGAGGATAAGTTTCCAAATCTGATGCTAGGTAAGGTGCCCAAATTTGGACACTCAAGCCAGCATGTAAGTACCTAAAACCAGTATTTGGGCATCCAAGCACCTATTATTCACCCAAATGCAGAATAAAAGAACCCAGGTTTGAAAACATATGCCATTTACTATCTTTGTGTCATAATATTAAGCCCTCTGAGTCTCAGTTTCTTCCAGTATCAGAGGGGTAGCCGTGTTAGTTTGGATCTGTAAAAGCAGCAAAGAATCCTGTGGCACCTTATAGACCGACAGACGCTTTGGAGCATGAGCTTTCGTGGGTGAATACCCACTTCCTCAGATGCATGTAGTGGAAATTTCCAGGGGTAGGTATATATATGCTAGCAAGCAAGCCAGAGATAACGAGGTCAGTTCAATCAGGGAGAATGAGGCCCTGTTCTAGCAGTTGAAGTGTGAAAACCAAGAGAGGAGAAACTGGTTCTGTAGTTGGCAAGCCATTCACAGTCTTTGTTCAGTCCTGAGCTGATGGTGTCAAATTTGCAGATGAACTGAAGCTCAGCAGTTTCTCTTTGAAGTCTGGTCCTGAAGTTTTTTTTGCTGCAGGATGGCCACCTTAAGGTCTGCTATAGTGTGGCCAGGGAGGTTGAAGTGCTCTCCTACAGGTTTTTGTATATTGCCATTCCTAATGTCTGATTTGTGTCCATTTATCCTTTTCCATAGAGACTGTCCAGTTTGGCCGATGTACATAGCAGAGGGGCATTGCTGGCATATGATGGTGTATATTACATTGGTGGATGTGCAGGTGAATGAACCGGTGATGGTGTGGCTGATCTGGTTAGGTCCTGTAATGGTGTCGGTGGTGTAGATATGTGGGCAGAGTTGGCATCGAGGTTTCTTGCATGGATTGGTTCCTGAGCTAGAGTTATTATGGTGCGGTGTGCAGTTACTGGTGAGAATATGTTTCAGGTTGGCAGGTTGTCTGTGGGCAAGGACTGGCCTGCCACCCAAGGCCTGTGAAAGTGTGGGATCATTGTCCAGGATGGGTTGTAGATCCTTGATGATGCGTTGGAGGGGTTTTAGCTGGGGGCTGTATGTGATAGCCAGTGGAGTCCTGTTGGTTTCTTTCTTGGGTTTGTCTTGCAGTAGGAGGCTTCTGGGTACACGTCTGGCTCTGTTGATCTGTTTCCTTATTTCCTCGTGCGGGTATTGTAGTTTTGAAAATGCTTGGTGGAGATTTTGTAGGTGTTGGTCTCTGTCTGAGGGGTTAGAGCAGATGCGGTTGTACCTCAGTGCTTGGCTGTAGACAATGGATCGTGTGATGTGTCCGGGATGGAAACTGCAGGCATGAAGGTAGGCATAGCGGTCGGTAGGTTTTCGATATAGGGTGGTGTTAATGTGACCATCACTTATTTGCACTGTGCTGTCTAGAAAGTGGACCTCCCGTGTAGATTGGTCCAGGCTGAGGTTGATGGTGGGGTGGAAGCTGTTGAAATCGTGGTGGAATTTTTCCAGAGTCTCCTTCCCATGGGTCCAGATGATGAAGATGTCATCAATGTAGCGTAGGTAGAGAAGGGACTTGAGTGAACGAGAGCTGAGGAAGCGTTGTTCCAGGTCGGCCATAAAGATATTGGCATATTGTGGGGCCATGCGGGTGCCCATAGCAGTGCCACTGATCTGGAGATATATATTGTCATCAAATTTGAAATAGTTGTGTGTAAGTATAAAGGCACAGAGCTCAGCAGCCAGTTGTGCTGTGGCATCATCAGGGATAGTGTTCCTGACAGCTTGTATTCCATCTGTGTGTGGGATGTTTGTGTAGAGAGCCTCTACATCCATGGTGGCTAGGATGGTGTTTTCTGGGAGGTGACCAATGCATTGTAGTTTCCTCAGGAAATCAGTGGTGTCACGGAGATAGCTGGGAGTGCTGATGGCATAGGGTCTGAGCAGAGAGTCCATATATCCAGACAGTCCTTCAGTGAGAGTGCCAATGCCCGAGATGATGGGGCGTCCAGGATTTCTGGGTTTGTGTATCTTGGGTAGTAGATAGAATAACCCTGGTCGGGGCTCTAGGGGTATGTTGATTTCTTCTGGTGTTAGTGTAGGGAGTGTCCTGAGTAGATGCCGTAGTTTCTTAGTGTATTCCTCAGTGGGATCTGAGGGAAGTTGCCTGTAGAATTTGGTACTGGAGAGTTGTCTGGCGGCCTCCTTTTAGTAGTCAGACCTGTTCATGATGACAACGGCACCTCCTTTATCAGCCTCTTTGATGATAATGTCAGGGTGGTTTTTGAGGCTGTGGATGGCATTGCGTTCTGCACGACTTAGGTTGTGAGGCAAGCGATGTTGTTGTTCCACGATTTCTGCCTGTGCACGCCGGCAGAAGCATTCAATGTATAGGTCCAGACTGTCATTTTGACCCTCAGGAGGAGTCCATGTGGAGTTCTTCTTCTTGTGCTGTTGGTGGGAGGGCAGCTGTGTATCAGTGCACTGTTCAGTGTTGTCCTGGAAGTATTCTTTGAGTCGGAGACGGCAAAAATAGGCTTCCAGATCGCCACAGAACTGTATCATGTTGGTGGGGGTGGCAGGGCAGAAAGAGAGTCCCCGAGATAGGATAGACTTTTCTTCTGGGCTGAGTGTGTAGTTGGATAGATTGACGATATTGCTGGGTGGGTTAGGGGTACCACGGTTGTGGCCCCATGTGGCAGGTAGGAGTTTAGACAGCTTACAGTCCTTTTTCCTTTGTAGAGAGGTGAAGTGAGTAATGTAGATCTCCTGTCTTATTTTAGTGAAGTCCGTTTGTATAGAAGTTTGGTTATTAATGAGAGTCTCCAGGTTGGAGAGCTTTTTTTTGATGTTTTCCTGTTTGCTGTATAGGATGCTGATCAGGTGGTTCCTCAGTTTCTTCCATCTGTGAAATTGGTACAATACTACTTTCAGGACCCACCACACAGAGGTATAGGGAGACTTAGGGAATTAACGTCTATACAGTGTTTAAGTCCCTCAGTGGAAAGCTGTTATGTAAGTATAAAGCATTATAACTGGGAGCCTTATTATAATGAGGGTGATTTTGTATCATATTGGACCAGCATCACTTTCAGAAGCAGCCAGTTCCAAGGACCGTAGTTTAGGCAAAGATCATAGCAAAAACGAAAGCTCCGGATACTCACATTTAGGTTGAGTATCTCTGAGGTGCTCTCTAAATATATTCTACTACCTCTTCATTTCCGACATACTATCCACAGATTAACTGGCTGTGACTGCAGCACAGTTATTTGCACTGGTTGTATTTGAAAATGATACATTCAATGTACATTATAAATTATATTAGTTTCACAAAACCATCATAATCAAATAGGCTTTTTTGGTTTAAACATGGCTTATAAAGGTTGTTGTTACATTTAGCAGAAATAAAGCACAAATATGTAGCCTTGAGGTAGCATTGCTTTCTAATTGCTCTCCAAAGACCTACATTTATTATTGATCAAGCTACAGTTTTCCAATTCTAGTCGAAAGGTAGAATTTTGCTTTCATCTTGAAAACTAACTAAAGGAAAAATCCCAGTATATAGTGGGAGAGTGAGGTCCTATGTTCTCCCAAATATTACCAATTTAAGGGGCTTTGCTTCCCACCTCCATTCTAGCAAAATATCATCATTGCACCAGTCCTGGGAATCAGACTCGAAAGCTACCGACAGGTACTGAGCATTACTGACTTGCATGCAAGCTGAGAGCACTCAGCACCTGGCAGGACTGGACCCTCCATGAAGAGCTATAACAGCTTATTGGATACAGCCATAACTGTAAACTGGGCATAATTTGTTTTTCTTAAATTATCACCTACATCATTCTACAGGACTCCATCTTTCTAAGGCAAGATACAAGACTCTTGGTAAGCTCCCAGCTCCAGGATGAGTCTATTGTCCCCCACTCTCCACTGAAAAATTCCTTCCACTGTTCAGCGCAAAGTCCGTGGCTCCCAAGAATAATCCCCTCACATGGAGACAGCTCTCCCTGTTCAGTTATGATTCATGATCTCCCACAACAGCTGGAAGAATGGAACTGCCAACCTCAAGAGTGCGAGACTCGTGAGCTTTCTGATCAGTCGGCCAATGTCCATGCAGGGAAGTGCATGAAAGTGTGAATTATTTTTTGAATCTCAATAAATCTTGGGGGTTTCAGGCTGGCTTTGAATTTGAAGGAGAAACCTAGATCAGTTCCTGTTAAACAGAAATCAGTTTGTCAATCTCCAAAGTTGTACTTCAAATGCAGAATTAAACTTCAACAGCTTGAGTGATGTGAACTCTGCAGACCAAACGCCAATGGAGAATTTATCCCTACAATTAGACATTTCCCTTTCACAGCTTCCTGAAAGTCCACTGTTAGATGCTACTTCTCTGCCCTTCTGTATTGCACTTTCCTTTAGTTTAGTTTGCACTCTTCTGCGTCTCCTGACTGCCATTTTCCCTTTCTGCAGGCTCTTTCCTGTCTCCAAGGGGCCTTCTCCTGTCTCTCTGGCAATCAGAGGAGACCGGACATCACTCTGCTGAACGGAAGGAAAGCTCTGTAATTAACTGAATCCTTTGCTGTTTACACAAACACTTAAAAATACACAGACAGCCAAAAGGTCAGTTTCATTCTTGTATAATGTAATTAAACACGAAGGGATTGTCATGGAATATCACTTAAGTAATGTAGGCCAGATTCTCTTCAAAAGCAAAACAATAAAGTGAATTAAAAAAAAATAAAAACAGGATATGGGGGTAATTAATGACTATTTATTAATCTTTATAATTTTATTCCAAAATTAAGTTTTAAAAATCTAAGTATTTTAATATTTAAAATAGTAATTTTATTAGCAGCACACCAGACATCTGGGTGTATCTATTTTGCGAACAGAACTGGGCTGATGATAGAAAAATAAAAACAAGAAAATTTGTGTGTTCTTTCTTTTTTTTTTTTAAATGAACTAGCTTTAACCACATTCTTATCTCTTTTGTCTTTGTTTTCTCCCACCACTCCAGTACTTGATTTTACTGAAAGGAGAGTTCTCCAGAATAATGAATACTTTTGGATATTTGCAAACGTGAACTTCAAGTCTATAGTTACAAGTCATTGCACCAGAGAGCTGATTGGAAGAGTAACATTTAATTGAGCAAGGAACTAAAATCTACTATTCGACCTTTGATTTTCTAAATCAAAATAACCTGAATTTTGAAGACTTAATTTTCAAAAACTTATTGTGGAATAAACTGCACCACACATTAATCATAGAAATCCAATGCCAAGTAATTCTGAATAAACCAATACATCATGGTTATTTGCAAACCTAGAAATGTAATCACAGTTAGCTAAAGTGTAGTAAGTACTGTTTGTCCTTGTCTACACTTACAGTTAACCTATGGTCAGCCCTAATTCAGGAGTGCATCCCTCTTCAGGACAATACCGAAGCACATGCTTTACTTTACGCATGTAGTTAAGCCCTTTTAAAGTTTATAGGGTATAAGTACATGTTTACAATCTTCCCTGAGTTAAGCCCTCATATAACACAACCTCTGACAATCATGATCTCTCAGTGTTACATTTATCATGCTGAGTTGGGGCCTTTTTTATGAGATAGTTCTGGATGTATCTAATTTTAAGTTTAAAGACATGCTGAATTGGGGCCTTCATCCATAGATCTGGGGATAAAAAATACCCTCAAATTTCTATTGGGTATTAGTTCAAAATTAAAACAAGAATCTGTTTTAATATTCTCATGTCCCTGTTGTGCTTTCTTTTCAATAACATTTAAGCAATCAAGTTTTAACCATGGGACTGCTGATGGAAAGTAAATTTTAAGTTTTCACTACCAAAATGTTACCTCATATTGTTAAAGTTGCTTTGAAATACCTTTAATATGAAAGGTGCCAGAAAACCTTAGTTCTACCTCAAACCTATGAACCAAATCCTGTCTGTGTACATATCTAATATGTAATAATTAGAGATGAGGAAGCAGCGTTAAGATCAGAACTAGGCTTGATATAGGGGCCTGATTTGGGTTCAGTCCAGAATAAAGACATAGGGTTCAGAAAGTTATGAGCTACTCTCTTGAAGTTTCAGCACAAATCAGCATAATCCTGAATGATGGAAATCTTGAAAGATAAATTGTTCCTGTGGCCCCTTTTAGGCTGAAACCTTAGAGGAATTATGGGTTTTGCAACATCTGGGCTATATTCAAATAAAACCAAATCCTGTAGTCTTTATTTGATTCTTCTGTGGGTATTTTTGAGTGAGTAAGGATTGCAGGATGAGGAAGCAGCTAAAGACCCTCAGTTCTTTCTTTCACGAAGTGGAACAAAGCTTGGAACTCCAGGAGGCTTGTAATAAAATAGAGTTTCTGCATGTTTTATTGTTTGTTCTAAATGGGCAGTGCTAGGGAAAGCAGTCTGCTTCTGTTAGTCACTTATGGACTGCCTCTCTGCTGCCATGACGGGTTTTAAATTTTGATTATCCCTTTTTAGCCCTTTCAGGCTGGGGCCATGAAATGTCAGAGCTTGAACAAAACTGGGTCCTGTCGGCCCATGTTCATACAAATAGCCCAAACTGAGATGATTTATTTACAACAGTTAATACAATTGGTAGTAACGACTTTATAGGCAACCTCTAAGTGCAGGCGAGATGAAAAATTTACTAAATTGGAGTATAAAAATTCATAAGAAAATGTACAGAATCAATATTTCATGGACCTTGCTTTACCTTTCCTTACACAAATCTACTCCAGAGCTCACATTAAAATTTAAACCAGCTTCGTGCGACAAGTTCAAATGCTGGGGCCATTTCATATTAGTTTAACTTCGGAGGTTATTTTTTTTTATTTGTTTATTTCCTAAATTGGAAAAAAAGCACTTAGGGAGCTGTACAGCCAGATGGCTGCAGTGCTCCCTCTCTTTCCTTCTTTTTACAATAAACCAACCACTGATATAAATAGAAGAGATATTTTTAAAAAAAAACAATCATCAACCTGAAAGATATCTGCATTTTCTTTAATGTAAGGTGGGGTAAACTAGCTTGGGGAGAAAAATATCTTAGTACAACTGATCATCAAGGGCTGTTCTGGGTGGCAATTGGGCACCTAACTCGTTCAGGCATCTTTGAAAATCCCAACCCAAATGGGTCAAATGTTCAAAAGGGCTCAGCACCCAATAGCTACCATGCAGGCACCTAAATGAACTGGGGAGATTTTCAGGAATGCTCAGCACCCAGCATGTTCCATCATTCTCAAAAGGAGCTGCTGAGCTGTACTTTTGAAAATATACCCACTGCATTTAAATACTTCCATGAGAGTGGGTGTCTCCAATTGTGAACACTAAGCAATTTTGGAAACCTGGCCGAAGGGTTTTTATTGTCTGATGGCTGCTTGGTGTCCTGCCTATAAGCAGTTTGATGGCTCTCCTTTCTGTTTTTTACGGAACAGTTGCACATCATGTCGAAAAATCTCCATGAAAAGTGGCATTGTTAATGGTAACTTCAGGAGAGAGGGTTAAGAACTGAGTGGATCATGAAGAATGAAGTATCTCTCCACTCCAGAGATGTTCCAGTTTGATGCACAATGACAATTAATTATTGGGAAAGCCTGAACTGCTAATGCATTTGTTACATCAACCGTTTACAGCCATGTGCTATATCTCTCTCCTTCTTACGCATTTGTCTGCCTCACCAAAATACCCAGTGAGCATGACCTTTTGTGGCTTTATGCACCTCCTACTGCCACATAAGCCAATTGAAGTGTTTGGCTCATACTGACTATTGTGATTTTTTTCCCTTTTAAAACAAAATGGAACAATGCTCAAAAGCTAGATATTTATTGTGTAAATTGTACCCACAAACAAAGGAAAGCAGGGCCTCAGCCCAAGTTAAAATTTACCCTTAAGTACTTTATTTCTACCCACAATCACATAGTAAGACATGATAATAAAAAAAATGAAAAATCTTAGACAATTTTTGCTGGTACTCAGTACACCTGCAAAAGAATTTGGAACATTGAAAGTTTGGCTGTTACATTCCACAGGGCAATCATCTTCAGATTTTAATAAATATTGGGCCATATTTTCAGACCGTTTATCTGAGCAATTATGCATGAAAAAAATAGGTTAATTACATGTGCAGATAGCCAATCAGGTAAAACTGTAACATTTGTTTGAACAATTTAGGAGCACAAGTGAGTTTCTAAAACTGTCTCACATTTGACCCTTGAGGCTGGCTTTACATCTGCTATTTGACAGTTTCTATTAGAGCTCTACATTAAATCAGTTATTCCACATTAATAAAGCATCATCTGAATGTTAAAAATAATTTCCGTAATGATACAAACAAGTGTGTGTGAGAAATTTAATGGTAGTGTCCCAAAGAGAAGAGGAGACTCCAATACATTAGCAAAAGCTGGTAATCACTTATTACTTATTATACTGTAATTCATTAAGCTTGTAAGAAATATTTAGATACTTAATTGGCATTTAACAAGATAGCTATAGCGAGTAAATGAGACATTAAATCCTCTTCTTATATGCCCATTAGATTTGCTTTAGAAATTAATTGATCTAATTTGCTTGATGTAAACCATTCTGTTCTATGCCAGTTTAGAAGTTCAAAATATTGATGACAGACAGAAATGGAGGTATAGGTGAATTCATGTAGAGTTAGGTCTATGGCTAGTGGGCTGATCATCTTTATACATGATCACGGTGAATAGGTCAACATGAAGCTTTCATGTCAAATGAAGCTGTTCTTCTCCCAACATCCCACTGTACCACTGCCACTATTCTAATTAGCTTTAAGAAAGGGCTTCTGCACTCTAAGTGAGAGACATCTAAAAACCTCAAACTTGCTTGCTGTCCAAGGGAATACAGCTTCCACTCTCTTGGTAAACCAAGCACAGTATTTTGTTTAACCTACATTGAAATCTGATTCTTCAGCCCTTATTTTCATGAGAAGTCTCAGTGACTTATATTTTTGGAAGCTCCCAAATCGGGGTTGGTATTTGGCTTGTATATGGCTTCATTTTGGCATCCACATATAAATGTGTTTTTCACAAGAGGCAGCATTTTCAGAAGTGCCCAGTAGTGTAGGGTAACTTAACTTGATACACGTAGGTGCTGGTTTTCAGTATGGCTAGGCATCTACAACTTCTGCTGTCAGTGTGGGTAAATGAGAGACGCAGGTACCCCGCACCCCTGAGAATTAGAGCTTAGAACTCTTAGCTTAGGCACCCAAAATCAAAGGTACTCAAAATTGGTGGACACTTTAGAAAAATTAGCAATTAAAAGGGAGTTAGTTGCTTGGGTACTTTTGAAAATCTCACTAGGCTCCAAGCTGCATATTTAGGCAGCTAAATACCTTTAAACATCTGGTATCAAGTGACTTAGGAACTCATGTCCCATTAACTTTCAGTTGGAGTTTGGACTCCTAACCGCCTAAATCACTTTTTAAAAATGGCACTTTGACTTTCGTGGTATCACTCATGTATTAAGGTTGCAGCCAGACACTAATGCTTTACATTTAAGATAATGTATGCATAAAATTGTCAAAACAACTCTCTCAATGGTCACAGAGAAGGTTGCAGTTTACCTCCCAAAGAGCATATTAGAGACTGAGTCTTATTTACATTAACATCACTTAACACTGCCAGGGCATTGTTAAAGGGTCTTAGAATAGAAAAAAGAAGAATCATGGAGCTAGAAGGGACTGCAAGAGCTATCTAGTCTAACCCCCCACCAAGAGGCAGGATTTGTTGTGTCTAAACCGTCCAAGACAGATAGCTATCTAGCCTCCTTTTGAAAATATCTAGTGAAGGAACTTCCACAGCCTCTGGCTCACTAAACTTGACTAAGGATCCCAAACCATTAATTCTTTGTGTGTAGACTTACAATTGAACAATATATTTAAAAAGTAAAATATCTGAAAATCAGTTTCACCTCCACACTGAGATCCAAGTTCAGGGTTATGAGATTCCCCTATAAATAGTGACAACATCATAACCACGTCAAACAATATCACAGTCCCATTCCCTGCATTATGAGCTGTTTTACGGGGGATAGCGGGGTGGATACTATGCCTAGCACAGGTGTAGTTATACCACCAAGACTGTGTTTTTGTTGATATATCTCCTTTTGGTCAGAAATGGCAGGTGGAAGTTGGGGCTGCTGGAATAGCACAGTTTTTCCGGTACCAGCTTTGTCCATGCTAGGAGCACTGTGCTGGTATATTATATCAGTATATCTATAACAGCAAAGCACTCTTATTGTAGCAATATGTAACAAAGGCCAAGTGTATCTGGCATAGATTAGCCTAGCTCCATTGACTTCAATGCAGATATGCCAATTTACATTAGCTGAAGATCTGGCTCTTTAGCTCAAGAATCATATTAATGGTATCAAGGTAGCAATAGAGAGCATAGGGATTCTAACATGAATGACTAATGTCACTTCACTATTTTGATTTCCTTTAGTATTGAATATTTCCCTACAGGACCATTCAACCACCAAAAGGCCCAACCCTGCATGGTACTGACTCCCACCTGTGAAATGCGAAACACTCAACTCCCCGTGATTCCAGTAGGAGATGAAAGTACTCAGCCACTTGCAAGAGATGCTCAGTATCTCTTAAAACTGGACCCTAAAGGATGCTACACAGTCTATACCCGTTATGAAATACTCTAGTATCTCTTCTTATGGCAAATACCTGAGGGGAGGGGAAGGGTAAAGAATTAACTTTAGTCTTAGCCAGTCTTATAAAGACTTTTTGTGCCGTACTGCTCCATACCCAACCTGTAGTGGGCAGCATTAACATTCACATGGCTGCATGTGTGCCCCTCCCTTCAAATGACATGCACTTTGTACCGCAGAGCATTTTGGAGGTTAATACTGTCATACCGAGATGCTTCTCAGATGCCAGACCAGCTCAGCATCAATTTGACACAGATTTCTTTTGGGGAATCTGGGTTATTATTTCTGGGAGTGCTGTCCATTTGACAGACAGGACACTGTGTCACAGCATTTCCATCAGTATCCTCTACAGTGTCTGCTGTGAAAGTCTCCGAATTAAACATTTAAAGCAGCAATTAAATTAAAAAAGCAGCATTCTGATGTTTACAGAACTTCATAGGTAATTTATAAGCTTTTCATTCCAGTTCCCATTTTGCTTAAACAACTTAATTTGTAAAGGGAATGCATCTCTGCTTCTGCTGGTTGTGTTTCAGAATTCAGCGAGGGCTAGGTAGTGATTTTTTTATGTTCACGCAAAGCAGACTTCTAGCCCTAGCTATATTCTGACACACTGGGCCAAATATATCCCTTGTGTACATTGCTTTCAACTTTTTTTTTCATACTGGTATTGCCCATTATATGTATAGGAAATACCTTTCAACCCAGTTAAAGTTTTCAAATCAGAAGAAACATGTCAGCCAAAATTTTCAAAGGTGCAGAAATCCTAATTAGGCATCTGAATAAGTGGCTTGGTTTTCAGAGGTGCTGAAGACACACATCTCCCATTGCCTTTTATAACCACCACTCTAATTCTACTGAAGTCAGTGTACTTCAGGACTGAATATGATTCAGTTGAGAGTTTTTGTGAAACTGAATCTGAAGTTCACAGGGGTTCATGGGAATTCTGTCTTCTGTTTTATTTCATCTAAGCTTGCAACTCTTGACTTTCAGAGTCTGAACAAACTCTAGTTGTAATCAAATCACATGGAATCCATGAAAAATTGGTCCATGGTTTGCAATACAGGATAACAAAGTTTAGTAAGTTTTTCAGTAAACATGGACTGGGGTTTGACCTTGTTTTTCCTTTTAAAAAAAACTACAAGAGAACATGCTTTGAGGTTTCAAAACATGCACGTACACGCATACTGTTCAGATACATTCCGATCTGCAACACAGACTTATTTCAGTGAGCATCAGTGAGATCATCAGAGAGAATTTTGGACATACGGGAACTCTAAATGCAGCATCAAAAATATTTTAATAGGTCCTCTGGGGCATGGCAGGCTGCTTTAAGTCTTCAACAGGGCCCAGTGGTAGAGCTAATAATTAGCCAAAGGGCATTAGAAATGTGACTCTTTCCAAATGGCAGCAAGAGATGAGGAGGAATTTAACAAAAGTTCTGAATCTATGGTTCTGGGACAGTGAAGGGGCATGGATTTTTGGGAATTCTTTGATATTAAAAAGGGGACAGACACCTTTCACTGTTTACCTCACCTTTGGCCTGTATTTTCTATTTATTTTTGCAGCTTTCTGACCTAAGGATATGTGATTTAGCCTTTTCCTATTACACCGGAGTTACTTGATGCCCACATCACCTCTTGACGCTGCATCTTCTGTCTGCAACTGGATGAGTGTACTTTCTGGCCCCAAATTCAGCAAGGCATTCAAAATGTGTCCAACCGTAAGCACATGAGCAGCCTAAATGAGGTGAGTCCTCTTCCCCTCAGCCCTGGCCTGAATGAACAAAAAGGAAATTCAGTCTGCAGGGCCTATTTCACTTGTGTTCCCTTTGCAGAGATTGCCAATTGGGGTATAAAATTAGTGCCAGTTGTAACATGGACACCTGTGTCCACTGGGTACTAGACTGAGAGCACATTCCCTGCAGACCACCATGTCACCATCTGATAGTAGCAAGTTTCAGCCTCTATGTATGTCAGCTGGAATCCAGCACTGATATTCAAACCTATATTCTCATTCAACAGAGGAGAGTCCATGCAGAGGCACTGATAAGAGCAAGCAGCAGGGCGCGAGAGGCAGGGAACCATGGAGAAAATTAAAACCCAAGCTTCCCCCTTCCTTTGTTCTACTGCTGCCAAACGGACATTTGATTTCCAGTCACATCCACATTTTCCCATATTTCAGAAAGCTGCCACCAATGTCCATCCATTCCACAATCTGTCCCCTCCTCCCTTCTGATCCGGGCTCTTTCCTCTCCCATCCCCACCTCCTGTGGGACCCTGTGGGTTCAGGGTCTCTCCTGGCAGCTCAACAAACTTGGCCTGACAAGCTTGTGGGGCTGAAGTATTTTCCCAGCAGTTCTTATCAGGAACCAATGTGTCAAACAGGATGAAACTAGCTCTCCATTCTTGGAAGATTTACTACAATTCCCCCTATGCTCGCAGAAGCAATGTTAACACTAACCAGCTACACAGCCATGGAGTGTAAATACAGGCTTCTCTCCCAAGTAACAAGTCCTATAAATGCTTTCTGTGATAAGGCTCTGTTGGTTTCCCCATTCTACCATTTGCTCTCTGATAAACATCTCCATGGGGATCTATTAATAGTGCGCTTTCAAACCGAGATCTGTCTGGGAAGAAGAGGCACAGAACCAGAGCTTCCCCTGGAGAGAAACCATGTTTTACACCTTTCTCTAGCCTTGCTCTAAACGAACAAAGCATGTTGCAAAGCCGCTGCCATATTCTGTTAGTGTACCTGCACATGGAACATGGTCTGGCGTAAGGTGTCAAAAAAAAAATTGAGGTGGATAGGTGGAGGGTGAGGGGGCAGTCACTGTGCAAGCTATTGTGCTGGGGTGGAAACATAGAGAGAAAGAGTTTGATTTTTAAGTCCTTGTAATGCCACTGGAGGAAAGGGTGGTAAATGGAAAAAATATGTAAATACTCACCTAGCACCATGTCTGTTGCACTATTTATGACTCGTGCTCTTCCTGCTTGGAATCAGGGATTTGAGTGATTATTTACTCCTTTAAAAATAAATGCTTATTTACAGCTAAATGCAAGTGTATTTTGTTTGCTGAGCTGTCACCTGCTTTGGGTTCTTTTATTTCTACTGACAGCCAAAGCACAAGGGTAGGGAATGGGAGTTAAATGAAAGCTGCTAAAGAAGTGCAGCGGAAATGCTTAGCAATGTATAACATCTTGACTAAGACTCACTTACTCTGGTTTGGCTTTTGTTTGTCAGCAGCGGGTCTCTGAATCTGAGCTCTTCCCTTCATTCACAGATAAACAGGACTACAATACACTAAACCTTGTTGTGGCCGAACCCTGGAATTAGGAGAGTTTAGATTCCTGAGGCCACAGGGCCAAACTCACTGCTGGTGGAAAGCAGGAAAAACTCCAAAGCCAGAAGTTACAATGACTTATGCAAAGTAGTGAATGTGGCCCTTAGAGATTTTGGGAAGTGCTGGTGTGCACCAGACTGTGGGGCAGAGATACAGTTCGTAATGACATTGGAACTGATTGGAGACTGGGCAGTTTCTGGGCTGGTTGGAAGGCCAGAAAAAAAATTGGAGGCAGATGGGGATGAAGTGTTGGCTGGGATGAGATGGGAGGGAGGCAATCCGGACCCTCTGGCCTCTTGAAGTATGAGCTGATGATAAGACAAAGATGCAGCTCTGGCGTCATTTAGGTTGCTGATTATACTAAGCTCCCGCTAGGACAATGAGCTTTGAAAGGCTCTCGGCAGCTTGCATATGACTGCAACTCCCATTAGGCAAAATGGGCTTAAGAGTATAGTGTGGGACTAGTGTAAAGTCCTGCAGTCCCACAGGACCTGCTGTAATAATAGTGGGAATTCAAGAATAGTCCTGTGCAGGGTTCTACTTCAGAGTCATTATATTTGCACCTACTTTGAGGTCCTTTACATTGTCTAAGTGGTCTCAAGGGGCCTTAGTGTAACTGAGGATCAGGCCCTAATGAGAGTTGCAGAGCTGGATCCAGGGGACTTCTTACAGAAATCTGCTACTCTCACACTAGAACTGGCAATGCTCCAGCTATGTTAAACCTCTTCCAAATACATTTGACAGATTCTTCCCTCATTTGCAAAATGACACCTGCTGAAACTTAAGCTATTAGTGCAGCTAATAGAGTCACCATGTAGAAAGTATTCGTGTTTTCCAAGTTGTCAGGGATAATTGTTTTGCTGTTAAGGATACGTTCTATCAAGAATAAATATTTAAGTCAGTGTAGATGTCAGATACTTTAATTAGGAACTACACCTACAAGTGGATTGGTCTTTTTGACTCCTTGAGCTAGACAAAGCCAAGACATCCATTGTTTGTAATATAAACATATTTGACTGGAACTCTGTTGTGGTGAGTTTTCTTTAGGCCAAAAATCTTTTCCTGCTATGATTTTAGTGTTTGTTAAAAATGCTAGATTAGCCAGTTGTGGCTACTTGAAACCCACAAAAAGAGTAAAATAGGTGCAAAAGCACAGGTAGCCTGAATGCAAGATTCCCCCTGAACTTCATTTATTTGCCTCTCTCCTAATCTGTAGGATGGTAGTGTGTTTCACTTGCCCAGATTCTAAGGCTAGAAAGGAGAAGTCAGATTCTGTGCTGAGATGGAGATGGGAATTGAATTCCCTCCTATAAATAAGCAGAGAGAAAACTTGAAATCTCATAGCTCCCTAAAAAGTACCTTGATCTCCAGGCTAGAGAGTTACACTCACTCTCTCTCCTTGGCCCAATTAACATTTAAGTAATTATACAAAGTGAAAGAGCTTCCACAGGAGACAAGGAGAGCAATTCATCTCACAGTAACCTATTGCATAGTGGTTAGCATGAGCATCAGGGAGGGCAGTGATCTGTTTTCAAGTCCCTGCTCCAGATCCAGACCTGTATCCAGGGCCGGTTCTAGCTTTTTTGCTGCCCCAAGCACGGCAGTCAGGCAGCCTTCAGCAGTGCACCTGCGGGAGCTCCCTGGTCCCGTGGATTCGGCATACCCGCCGCCGAATTGCCGCTGAATCCGCGGGACCGGCAGACCTCCCACAGGCAAGCTGCCAAAGGCCACCTGACTGCCGCCCTAGCAGGGACCGGCAGGACACCCCCCGCAACTTGCCGCCCCAGGTATGTGCTTGGAGCGCTGGTGTCTGGAGCCGCCGCTGCCTGTGTCTCTCCTGCAACTCAGGGCTGGTCTACACTACGGGGGAAAATCGATCTCAGATATGCAACTTCAGCTACGTGAATAACGTAGCTGAAGTCGAAGTATCTAAGATTGAATTACTCACTGTCCTCACGGCGCGAGATCGATGTCCGCGGCTCCCCATGTCAACTCCGCAACTCTGTTTGGGTTGGTGGAGTTCCGGAATCAATATAAGCGCATTCGGGGATCGATATATCGCGTCTAGATGAGACACGATATATCGATCCCCAAGGAATCGATTGCTACCCCCAGATACGGCAGATAGTGAAGACATAGCCTTAGACAAGTGACCTAAGCACCAGGCTAGAAAAGGGGACAGATGGACATGATCTGCTGTCCCAAACCAAACTTTCCCAATTTGCTAACATTTTCAGAACAAAAACTGATTATTTTTCCTGATTTTTTGGCCTGCTGGGCCAACCAAAAAAAAAATCATTTTGCCCAGTTCTGCAGTGAATGCATCTCTTGTATAACAGACTGTGGTATATCTCTACCTCTAAAAAGGCATCCTGTATCTTCAGACAGAGTTCAGAGATTTAAAGGTGCAATGCACCAAAAATAAGGACCCTCATTTAAGGAATAGGCTCAACTCCCATTGATAAAATGGGAGCTGAGGATGCAATGATTTTATAGCTAAATAAATACAGCTATAAAGGAGATAGCAAATTTTGGTGATGTGAACACCTAACCTCAAGGAAGCTGTGCAGAACTACTGAAATATTTTGCACAAGCCACTGAACAACTAGCACCTAGTAACAGCTATCATCATTACTGATCTGGTCTGAATTTGATCTTCAGAACTATAGGTGAAAAGCTGTATAACTCACAGACATGTACAATAGACTTCTTCACTCAAAAAGACAGAGGAAACCATCAACACAATGTGGTCTGTAAGAGAGTTTTTTGATGACTACTCTTTTTCCATTGTTCTTTAAATAATCCTGTGATTCTTCTCAGGAAGATTAAAATCCATTCCTTAGGAAAAATATATTGCATTAACAAAAATTCTGAGCCCTGTCCTCAGTCCTGTTGCACTCCGATTGACTGTTACACATTCAGCAAACATTAGACAGGGGTGGTCCTCTGGGGACACTGCCACTATTGCTAGAGAGAGCCCCGGCAATTATGTAAAGGCACCATGCTTCTGTATTATTTAGCATGGAAAGGATTTTCTTCATACAACTCTTTTGTGCTCCCAGATGTTTTAATTACTGAGGAAAGGGAGCGGATGATTCTGCCCATATGTCTCCATTCCGCATAAATAAATATTGTCACCAGCCTGCACAATTTCGCAGAGCTGTCGACGATCCCGCTGACACTAAAACTGTCGGGCCCGATAAGCATCTTCAATCCTTCAGTGAGCACGCTAATTCCAGGAACTCTGAAACTGATATCCCATGAAAATATTCAATCTAGAAACAATTAGGCTCACATTGCTAGAAAATGGTTCCTCTAGGAATTTGGATGCTCACTTGGTTGGAGTCATGAGTAGAAGCTTTAAGCAGAGATGGCAGCTCAGAGAAGCAAGGAGGAAAGCACGGGTGGAATAGTCTCTGAAACTGCACCTACCCCAAGGTAAGTACTCTAGTTACCCAAGTGCTGAGATTTTAAGGTGACACCGGACTCCTTGCTGTTAAAATGAAAAGAGAAATTTAAGGCTTAAGCCATAAAGCAAGCAGGCCAAATGTATAATTGAAGTGACTGAGCAACGCAATAGGTGTCCAAAAGCTGGGCTGCTAAGGAGAACCTGCTATCTGGTGGAGAAATGCAATAGATCTGCTCTGCTCCCAAAGCCAAACGGAAAGTAGCAGGTCAGTGGTAATAGAGGAGGTAAACCTGGTCTAAGATGATCACACTATTATCCATCCTTGGTATTACAGACCTAAGGGATAGCTCTCTGCTTATGCAGCACAGAGTGAACTTGAAACAGCCAAAGGAATAGCCCCAGTGGCAGTGATGGTTCTGCTGCCTTCTGTATCTGCCATCTACTGTGCTGGAACCGACTGCATGGCATACGGGAAAGCAAAGGCTTCTCAGCAGCACGGAGAAGACAGAGCATGTGAGGGAAGGGAGGAGGCAGAGCTAGGCTCTGATATACCCAGTTCTCAGCTGGCTTAAGGTCCTTGGGGGATCTTTCCACTTGGGCACAGTGGAGAATTAAGCCCAAATCTCTGAAATAGATCAGAGTAATGGATCACTGAAATAAGCATCTTGGCCTGGTATCCCCATTTATATAGCTGTTGTTACAGGAAAACGGTCTCTTACATTTTAGCCCATGGCTGGTCTTTTAAAATAAGTAATACAGAAGTAAAGATGGGTTAGCTGTCTCATTGGTTTGATGGCGATATAGCAGCTCAAGGGCATAAAATTCTCATTCACTTTAGCAGGGTTCAAAGCCAGCTAGATAGCAAATCAACTACACATTTTTGTGCACTGTCTGAGCAAGACCTTGCTAATTTGCTTCTAAGTCCCCATTCTATTGTCCAATTTGCACTACCATAACCTTTAAATTGTGCCCCTTACTATCAGCAGTTACTAGCCACCTATGATGGCTATAATCAAATCTCATGTTTCATGGCTTCAGCTGGTCACCTAAAGAAGTCAGGAAGTATTTGCTCCCCACCTCCACCCAAATGCACAATTGGATAGATGTAATCTTGGGCATTTCTTCACCTTCCTCTGAAGCACCGGAGACTGGTCACAGCTGGAGATGGGACACAGCACAGGGTGTTTCAGTGCTCTTTCTAGATACCAGCTGGTGTGTTTTGCTCACATGCTCAGGGGTCAAACTGATTGTCAGAATTCAGGTTTCATTTAAGACCAGAATAACTTTTTAAGCCCTCATGGTTGAAGAGAAAAGATTGAAAATGGAAGCTACATGTACCTAATACAGTGGTGTCTGCCAGGGTCTGAGGAGAGGCTGAAGCAATAGCACTGAGAGGTGTGAGCTTCCCAGTGACTTAAGAGTGGGGTTAACAACAGGATCCGCTGCTCTGGGACCCTGCCAACACCACTTTAGTGGAGGACTCTCTGTGGGCCTCTCCTACTCAGCCAAACAGATATTCCCTGGAGAGACAGGGGAATCCCCTAGCAGTCAGGGGATAGGTGGGGGCTAGAGGATCCCCTGCTGCTGCCCCAAGCAGGGGGCAAAGAAAGGGGCTCCACACCGCTGACCCTTCCTCTCTGAGAATGAAGCGGCCTCTGTCTCCCTCACACCATACAGGAAGGTGAAAGGCACAGGGTTCTGTCATTGTGTGCGTAGGCCCCTGAATTGCCATGAGCTGCCCTGGCAGGAGGACTCTACTAGGCTCCCTTCTCTCTCATACCCAAATGCCCAATTCAAGGACATGGTAAATACCTGGGGAGTTCGCTTTGCTTTTAGGGACTCATGGATAACTCTCACCTGATTTTCAGAGTGAAGAGGTCTCTTTAAAGTCACATATAAATAAATAATAAATAATAACAACAACAATAGACTGAAATATGAAATTCCATGAGTGCAGAAATATAGAAATTCAGGGCACAGTGGGAAAGCACCAGATGTTTCTCAGCCGCACAAGCAGCACTGTATTTTCTTCAAGGTTGTGACATCTGGGAATAACTAACTTTAATGAGTACTTACATATGGCACACACCTCAGGAGACACTGTCCAAAACCAGTGTGGACACTGGAGAACATATGGGAAACATGCATTTGGTCTCTCTTCCTTAAACTCATTTCCAAGGGTTCTAATTCCATCACCATGCCCCTCGGGTTATGTGCATGTCACTTTCCTGACTCAACCAAAGATGAGGAGTTACTAACACAAACCAACACACACTAGATTACCATCAGCAAACAAGCAAAGACTTCCTGGACCAGGGAGAGCGGAATATACCAGAATGTTCCCTTGGACAATGCTTTGTGAGTGCAGATACTCAGAGCTAGACTGGGTAGGTCTATACTTGAGCTGGGAGGTGTGATTCCCAGCTCCCATAGGCATAAACATGCTTTCTCTGCTTGAGCTAGCTCCTAAAAATCTGCATCAGCCCGGGCGGTTGCTCAGGCAAGCCACCCTGAGTACAATCCTGCCTTACCCCCAAGTCAGGGGCCGTTATCTCTAGCAGCTGCCCATGCTGCTGTGTACACACTGCTATTTTTAGGCACTAGCTCAAACAGAATTAAAGTGGATATATCTATGTGAGCTGGGAAATCACATCTCCCAGCTCAAATGTAGACATACCTTGAGACTCAGACTTGGTACCTGGCCTGGTGTAAGCCCTTGTCCATTTCAGAACGTTTAACTAATGATATTACTTTAAACTAGAACAGTGTGGAAATTGACAGGCCTGGTTTATGCTTCAATTTATATCCACATAGCTACGTAAGAATGTGAAAACACTGCTCGAGCCCAAGCAACAGAGCTATTCTGACAAAATCCCCAGTGCAGATGCTGCAATGCTGACAGAAAAGGGCTTAGGTAACCGTGTTCAGGGATGTGCTGTTCCTATACCGGCAGAAGAATTCCTTCTGCCAGTGTATGCTGTGGCTACGCTAGGGGTTATCCTGGCATAGCAATGCCAACATAGGCTCTATAGTGCAGTCATACTCTTTAGTTTGAGGGCTGGTCTACACTAGAAAATTAGATTGACCCAGCTATATTGCTTGGGGTCAGGGTGGGGGAGTTTGCTGCTGAGCAACAAAGTTAAGCTGATCTAACTCCCCCTGAAACCGCACTAGGTCAATGGAAGACTTTTCCTTCCATCAAGCTCCCTTCCCTTCGGGGCAGGGAGAACCCCCCTGCCCTATAGTGTAGTAAGTGTCTACACTGAAGCACTACAGCAGCACAGCTGCACATGCCAGCCGTGCCGCTGTATTGTTTTAAGCACAGCCGTAGCCCTAGAGGGGCTTACTTGGCTTACTTTAAACAGATTCCTATCTAATTTGGACTAAATCAAAATAAGCCACTTTTAAGTTGAAATAGGATTGTCCCACACAGGGGGTTGTACCAGTTTCAATTGGTTTAAAACCACCATTAAACTTCTGCAAATTTCTCAGTCCGACAAGGCCTAACAGTAGGAAGCCCCATTACATCCTTGTGAGGGCTATCCAGACCTTGGCATGCAAGGACTCTCAGGTCTACACACCTGTTTAATCTCTCCCCATAACAAATGGGTGGGGCCCTGAGTACGTGATCTCTATTTGCTGGCCAGCTCCACTGAGCCATCATGGAGGATGTCAGAATTTACTCCTGCCACAGGCCAGCAGCAAGTTACTACTGTCAGCCCCTCCAGAGCAAGGAGAGGAACCGACCCTCTCAAATGTGTCTGAGGTCTGGGCTACAAAAATGTAGATCAACATAGCTACTTCATTCAGGGGTGTGAAAAAATTCACACCCGCAGCGCCACAGCTATGCCAACCAGTATTAAGGTGGCAAGGTCAACGGAAGAGTACTTCTGTCAACCTAGCTACCACCGCACAGGGAGGTGGAGCTACTACAGCAATAGAAAAATTCCTTCCATCACTGTAGCCTGCATATATGCTATGGGATTACAGCTGCATAGCTACGGGACCATGGAAGCAAGCCTTGAGGAATAATGCCCTCTGGAAATACTCCTGGAGTACAGCAACTCAGTCATCACCCAGTCTACAGCCAAAATCTAGACTGTAGATATTAAGGTGACAAGCATTCTAAAAATAGAATAGGTGCATTTCTTCTGAACTGTTACTAAAGAACTAGTGATCAAAAAAGAGCCCTTCCATACGTACTCCAGAAAGTATCTAAACTCTCTGAAGTGGAGAGTCGGCATGAAACCACAACCTCTGCCATCAGATCACTACAACTTTATGTTATGTGCACACATGCATACCATGGATCACATGCCCATAGAAACTTTTCTGCCTGATCTTAGAGATAGAAGAAACTCAAAAGAACAAAAAAAGACAAAAGATGATTAGAGGTCGGAATTCCTAGCGACAAGACACTTCAAGATCTAGCTCTGTTTAGGCTAAAAAGGAAGAGACAGAGCTATTTAAAATTATGAAGGACAGAGTAAGCGTTGGTCCCTCCTGCATGAGACACTTAATTAAATTAAAGGGTAATAAATTTAGAACAATTAAAAGGAATGCATCTAGCATATACTCAGAGAGAGCCCGAAAAATTCACTGCTGCACAGTTAGCAAGTCAAATACTGTAGTTGGATTTTAAAAGAACTGGAAAATGTCATGACCCTTAGCAATCAAGAATGATGGACCTCAGCTAGAACCCCACATCTGAACACTTCTAAACTTTGACTCCTGGCCTCATCTCTAATAATGTAGCTATGGAAGTGACAAAGAGAATGGCAGAGGTAAAGTTTCCATGTACTGGGTCTTAAAGTGATTGCCAAATGGTCAGGAAGGAATGCTTTCATAACTAGCCAGATATAGTAACGTATTCTCCAGCTCAACATGAAGAGATGGGCTTGTAGCAGAAATTATTGGATGAAATGCTACAATCTGTGTTATGCAAATGATCATATAAGGTGAACATAATAGTCACTTCTGGCCTTAAAAAAGTATGAATCTATTATGGAACGTTTGTGACCTTTCCTCTATAGCATCACAGATTGATTACAGTCAAGGAGGTGGTTCAGCAAAGAGGTAGGTTTTCCAACTATTTTATCATTAGTCCTGGTTTAAGGCACAGGTGCTGGAACTAGGGGTTCTAGGGGTGCTGCCACACCTCCTGGCTTGAAGTGATTTGCATTATATACAGGGTTTATAGTTTGGTTCAATGACTTTCAGCACCTCCACTATAAAAATTGTTCCAGCACCCCTGGTTTAAGGTGACAAGACAGATTACCTCCTGATGACATAATTGTGCACCAGTGTGACAAAAAGGGGGGAAAAAGTCACAATGTTAAAGTGAGAATGTTTTTTAAGGGATGGCCAAACTGGTTGGTTGAAACTTTAGGGAAAAAACCTCCAGAAAAGTTTAGCTTTGGTGTTGCTTTGCACTTCCTGATATCCTGAGTGAGACCAGAATTGGAAGTCCTGAAATATTACAATATTGTTCACATGATATTTCTGATCCAATCAGAAAGCCCTGGAAAACTCAAGGAAAAAGCTGAGATTTCCAGCTTAGTTTTGAAAATTAAAGAGTTTCAGATAAACATCTCAACATTGTTATGCTTATAGAAAACATGGAGGAAGAATAATTCCCTAGTAGGGTAAGGCACAGGACAGAATCTGGAGATCTAGAGTCTGGATTCTAATCTGTTACACCAGGGTAACTCAGGAGTAACTCCACTGACATTTATAATTATGTCAGTGTAAGAAAGATCAGAATCCAGCCCTGAGGGTCCATGCCCAGTTTTGCCATGGCCTTCCTGGGTGATCTTGGCCAAATCCCACGTAGCCAAATTTTCAAGAGTAGCTACTAATTTTGGGCAGCTCAATTTTTAGGTGCCCAGATTAGGCAGCCTCAGAGTGGACAACCACAAAACTGGATGCATTCAAAACACCCTGAAAATTCTGACCTTGACTTCTCTATGCCTTGATTCTCCCATCTCTAAGATGAATATTATATATCTATTACCTGGGGTGGGGGTGGGAGTGTTAATCTTAAATCTTTAACATAAAGCATTTTGAATTTCTCTAGTGCCATCTGAGAATCTGTTATTATCCAAATCAGAGCCACTGATAATTCTTTCACTACTTTTTCAGATGCATCTCTTGCCATCAGTTTAGATGAGGATGACTTATATTACTTAATCCAAGAGGATAATTTTTCCCTTTGTACTAGAAACCAATGGAAAACAATAAGAGAAATATGACAGACTTCTTTAATGGCTCTCTTCATGTTTATTAAGTCTTCACAAATTCCCTTCAAGTCAGCTAGGATTGCTTAGAATGTGTTTTTATCCACACATAAAAAAGATGCAGTACAATTCAGTTTATAAACTGTTAAGATGAAGTAGTCTGTGTGAGGCAATGTTGCCATAACTTAAGCCAGTTCCATCTTGGGTCATAGTTCTTATGAAATTGTGTAATTATTTTGTTTAAGCCTATTTCAAACACCTTGTAACTAGTGGTTAGTTAGAATAATCTATTTTTAAAACATTAGGAAAATTAAGAAGGAATCTATTGCTGGTGGGGAAAAGTCTGGCCTAGAGTTTGCCATCTAACAAGTTGGTAGTATTAAATTCTCATCCTCAACCCAAAAGTACAGATATCCCTAAAGTACAGATGTTTTAATTCACAATAGAAGGATCCCTGAAGGCTGTGAATAAGAATGAGTCAAAAGGTATGTCTATACAGCAATTAAGCACCCGTGGCTAGCCTGGGTCAGGTGACTCTGGCTCGTAAGCACAGGCTACAGGGTTGTAAAATGATTTTTTTGGGCTTGAGCTGGAGCTCAAGCTTCTACATACAACAATCTTAAGCCCCACAGCCCGAGCCCAAGTCAGCTGACCCAGGCCAACCATGGTTGTGCTGCATGTCTTTTATTTCAGAGTAGATGTACCCAAAGTGGTTTGAATAGCAGAATATACCCAAACCTTTGAGCAACACTCAAATTGGACCTTTGGAGATTCATTAAAGTTTGGTTAATGTCTTCCTTTCGTTTTCAGGGTCATTAAAAATTGTGGGTATTTCCCTGTAGAATTAGAGAAGGATAGTGCCAAGAAAGGCCATTCCCTATACACAGTGCATATTTTCTGCCTGACTACACTTTTGCTTTCCACAAGCATAGAGATCATGCACAGGGAGATATGCCCTTCTGGAGGGAAGTGGTAGGACACCACGTAAAGCTGAAAGCTAATCCCTGGCGTCATTTCAGTGTATTCCCACGCCTTCCACTGAAGAGGAGAGGAATGGATGTGATTTGTTCCTGAGGGATATTTTTTATTTATTTTGCAGTAGCACTCAAAGATTCCAATCAGATATAGACCACAATTGTGCTATAGAAAGTGTTCATGGTTCTTAAGCTTTCTAGAACTGCCTAGGAGATTTAGAGAGATGATTCCTATTTAAATTCATGCAAATTGTGCTTCTAAATCCCTCAATAGGCTTTTAAAATCTCAGCCTTAGTGTAATTTTTGTTCATTCAAATACAAAAGCAAGAAAACCAGCTCTTCTTGGTAATATGGGAAGTGCAGAACTTTATGGCAGAGACTGTGGATGAAAACCTGGCTGAAATGAAGTCAATGGGAGTTCTGCAACTGACTTGAATGGGGCCACGATTTTACACTGTAAACCAATTTCCACTTCACTGCAACAGCTTCCATAATACAAATAAAGTGGCTCTGCTTTTGATGAGCTAGCAATTTCAGAGAGGAAACCAGTTTGTTTGTATTGACGACAGGGCTCCCAGCATAGCACTCATTACTGAAGTGGATTTTCCACCAAGATGTCCCTCTGCCAGAGTGATTGGCTCAGCCATGAATGCTTCATTTTTAATAAAGGTTTTATCTTCACATCCATTTCAGAGCTGAACTTCTCTGCTGCATATTACATGTGCTTCAGGCTGCTACAGCATGCAGAATGGATACAGCTCTCTTTTAAAGAAACAATGGCTGGCTCCAGGAGGATGACCAGAGAGGAAGTCTCATAGGAAACAGCCCTTAAACTGCACATGCAGTGCAAGGTAACACCTGTCTCCCTGCATGGGCCCCCATTGTGTCTGGAGCCAAATGAAGGTCTGCACTCAAAAATAACACTCCCTGGTATATGTTCTGAAATCAAAGCCCTTAAACTCATTAAAATAAAATAGCACTTTGTAAGACACTGAAATCCCATAGGGCAAATGTAAACACTGATCAAACTAAGCCTCAGAACAGTACAGGGGAGAATTAGTTATTATTCACATTTTACAGAAAGGAAATGGGCCTGGCATTTTAAGGCAGTATGCCCCCTATGAAGCCCACCATGGGCCCACCCCTCCTTAGGGTGCCTGCAGGTTTCAGAGTTAAGATGAAGGGGATTAGTTCACAGCTCTTGGAGCTATTGTTTCAGGCTGTTTGCAGTGTCAGGCTGATATGGGTTACACTGTTCCCAGCGTCAAGCATTTCATTGCATACATGAAGGACAGAAACCTCTTTTTTTCCAAATGAAATCTGATATTGTCATCACGTGATCCCAGGAACTGCAGATGTAGGTACAGTGCCTCTCCCAGTGCAGCTCTGGGAAATGGACGGTCCTATGCTTTAGTCACAAAACAACCCTCCCACTAAAAAGGTGGAAATAGCATCCTTTCCATTCCCCACAGGAAGGGATTCACGAGGGAACTGGGGTTTTGTAGGGAGCTGATAGTGAAGGGCTGTTTTAATTATTCTCCAACTCGCTGATTCCACCTTAATCAGAATATATTAAATAAAATGTATGGATGCTGGAGACTGGAATACTGCAGTTCATAACTACAATTAACCACTATTAATTAATGGCTGAAAGATAAATGAGCCAGGGGATCCATTTATTCCTGGGTTGGGAGTATTTAAATTCAC
This sequence comes from Gopherus flavomarginatus, assembly GCF_025201925.1. Taxonomy (NCBI): domain Eukaryota; kingdom Metazoa; phylum Chordata; order Testudines; family Testudinidae; genus Gopherus; species Gopherus flavomarginatus. The sequence goes on along the minus strand of NC_066627.1, from coordinate 30,619,196 downwards.
AGTAGGACACCAGCCCATTTTTCACTGCAGTGAATTAAAGCAAGAGTGAATCAAGGCCCGACGCAGGAGACACTTGCAGATCAGTTTGGTTCACATTTCACATCCTTGCAAGTGGCAAAAGAAGGACAAATGACACACGCCCTGGAATTTTATTCTTCCTGTTCAAGGCAAGGAGAACCTCCAAAGTATGAACACGTCCAGCATTCTTATCAAATTCTGCATGGGGGTGGCCAGAATGGATGGAGATCCCTACAGCCATACAAGGCAGCTGTTACCATGGTATTCATTTACTCAGAAATCAGCATGCCACATCCAGTTGCAGGACATTCCAGGATGGGGCCAGTCAACAACACATCTTACAAAGTCCGCCGGCATTGTTCTTTACCTTAATTTCTTTTGCTTTGTGTTAAAGATGCACCCCACCTGAGAAGGATTATTAAAATCAAAATAGAACTCATTCTCTACAGTCTAATTGTGGTTAGTAAAGCTTGTCCAGGCTTGCCACAATATAAGGAGATGATGCTTTCCATGATTTGCCCTGGTACAGGTGCAGTGCAACTTTCCCCAGAAAGTAAAATATATCTTGGTTTGTCCTGAACACATAATGAAGATTTTCACTTGAACCCAAGTTAGGCTGTGACTGTCCTGGCTACTAGGGATTCAGTGATCATGTTTTGCTTTTACACAAAGTTACAGCAAAGCCCCCAACCTTTTCTCATCTCCCATTGTTGGAAAAGCTAACAGTGGCTTTCCCCTTGTGTGTCTGCTAGTGCAGAAGGAGAGCAAAGGTGGCCCAGAAGGCTCACATGGAATTCAGGAGATCTGGGTTCATTTCCCTGCCTCACAAGGGTATTGTGAAGGGCTCAGAAACTATAGTAATGGGAGTCATAAGTACCTACAAAAGATGAATAAACCTCAAGTTTTGGAGCTGGGGGGTTCCTTTTGCATAAGCCTCCAGTTCAAATGCCATGTTTTCTAACTAGAGCTGGTCAAAAATAGGTATTTCCATTCCCTGGGAAATTCCAATATTTCAACATTTGTTTTCTTCCCAAATCAGGACAAAAAGTCAAAAATATGGAGTTTTTTGTGAAACACAAAGTTCTGAACAATTTCAATTCAAGTGTGTTTAAGGTTTTGCTTTGACACTTCCAACTGAAAAACCCCATTTTGACATTCCCAAGTTGAATTCATTTAGATATGGTTCATGGCTGAACTGCAGCCTCCTGAGTCGCTGTGGTGCCTCATGGGAATTGTAGCGTGAGTACCTCATGGCCCTATTCTCCTCTCCAGGCTGTGCTACATTTGCACTGTAGAACATTTTGGTTTTATACAAATGGTATTTTCTAATCTCTTCAGCCTGGAAAATGGGCTCTCAAATTTCATGGAAACGGGCTCTCTTGTCAGATTTGCAATGCTTCTCATGGGATCAGAAACACAAGCCTCATGCAATATTTTGGCACTTTCATCTCCACAAATCAAGAAATTCAGAGGAAATGTAAAAATTGAAAATGACAACTACATTTTACTACCTTTTTCATACTAAAAAATGTTCAGGTCAAGGTTTAGAGAAAGGTTTGGGGCAGTTCTTATTTTATGAGCCAAGTGTCCATCCCTTGTGGACACTGGGGCTTCCCAATGTCTGGGAAATTTGTGACTGTAAAAAATTCAATGATAAAATCATTAAGAAGTCAAAGTGTCATGCTCAGGCAAAACTCCCATTGACTTCTAAGTTTGTTAACATGAGTCACCACTCTGCAATAAGGGCATACATATTTCCCCCAGAGTAACTCACAGATGTTATCAATTCATGCAGGAAGCACTCAATCTGCTCATTCTCCATGAATGAAAAGTGGGGAATATGTATATAATTACTGGGGTGAATCCTCAGAAGAATACAGTGTCATTAGCCAGTGGTTCTGTGTGCAATGAACTCCTTCCCAGGGAACTGCATTTTAGTATCACAAAAACAAATGAGGAATCTTTTTGTTACAAAGATTAGAACTCTGGAAATACAATAAAACATTGGATTTAGTTATTCATTGGATTAGCAAGGGCAACAAAAAGACAAATGGGCATAATAATTTGATCATAAACTTCTTTGACTCAGAGATGAGCTTCTGTTTTCTTCTGTGTCCCTAAAGCAAGAAATCTGCCCTCTAGACTATTGCAGACTAAAGAAGAACTGAGAAGGTGAAACAAACATTTTTAGGTGACTATAGCTATTTCTTCTTGTCTGTACTTCACCTTTAATTTCCCACATACATAGTGTACTTAGATTTCCAGAAAGCTTTTGACAAGGTCCCTCACCAAAGGCTCTTACATAAATTAAGCTGTCATGGGATAAAAGGGAAGATCCTTTCATGGATTGAGAACTGGTTAAAAGACAGGGAACAAAGGGTAGGAATTAATGGTAAATTCTCAGAATGGAGAGGGGTAACTAGCTGTGTTCCCCAGGGGTCAGTCCTAGGACCAATCCTATTCAATTTATTGATAAATGATCTGGAGAAAGAGGTAAACAGTGAGGTGGCAAAGTTTGCGGATGATACTAATCTACTCAAGATAGTTAAGACCAAAGCAGATTGTGAAGAACTTCAAAAAGATCTCACAAAACTAAGTGATTGGGCAACAAAATGGCAAATGAAATTTAATGTGGATAAATGTAAAGTAATGCACATTGGACAAAATTACCCCAACTATACATGCAATATGGTGGGGGCTAATTTAGCTACAACGAGTCAGGAAAAAGATCTTGGCGTCATCGTGAATAGTTCTCTGAAGATGTCCACGCAATGCGCAGAGGCAGTCAAAAAAGCAAACAGGATGTTAGGAATCATTAAAAGAAAAGGATAGAAAATAAGACAGAGAATATCTTATTGCCCTTATATAAATCCATGGTACGCCCACATCTCGAATACTGTGTATAAATGTGGTCTCCTCATCTCAAAAAAGATATTCTAGCACTAGAAAAGGTTCAGAAAAGGGCAACTAAAATGATTAGGGGTTTGGAGAGGGTCCCTTACGAGGAAAGATTAAAGAGGCTAGGCCTCTTCAGCTTGGAAAAGAGGAGACTAAGGGGGGATATGATAGAGGTATATAAAATCATGACTGATGTGGAGAAAGTGGATAAGGAAAAGTTATTTACTTATTCCCATAATATAAGAACTAGGGGTCACCAAATGAAATTAATAGGTAGCAGGTTTGAAACAAATAAAAGGAAGTTCTTCTTCACACAGCGCACAGTCAACTTGTGGAACTCCTTACCTGAGGAGGTTGTGAAGGCTGGGACTATAACAATGTTTAAAAGGGAACTGGATAAATTCATGGTGGCTAAGGCCATAAATGGCTATTAGCCAGGAAGGGTAAAGAATGGTGTCCCTAGCCTCTGTTCATCAGAGGATGGAGACGGATGGCAGGAGAGAGATCACTTGATCGTTGCCTGTTAGCTTCACTCTCTCTGGGGCACCTGGCATTGGCCACTGTCGGTAGACAGAGACTGGGCTAGATAGCCTTTGGTCTGACCCGGTACGGCCGTTCTTATGTTCTTACCCCTCCCCAAGAACCTTTTCCACGTGCAGAGTTCCACAGCCATTTTGTTTTCAAGGTAGTCTGTTGGGGAGAGACACACACTATGCTCTCTTCTGAACATTTTGCTTTTGACTTTTCTTGCTATTTCCCTTAAAGTGATTCATTTTTGTCTGAAAGACAATTTTACTTAGTCTGTATGGAGATAAAATACAAGGAAATAATCTCTTACTGAAGCCAAAATATTCAACACAATAGCAAAGGGAATGCAAAGAGTGACTGATGCCATCTTACTTCACCTACAAATCTTGGCTCAAACTCTACTCCACTTGGTAGGAGACTGGAGGGGTGTAAATAAGGACACAATTTGGGCCACTCTTTCTCAAAACACTTTCTCCAGTGAAACAGGGATAAAAGGACATACCTATCCATCTCCAGGGGTGTTTTGAGAATTAGTCAATGCTTGTATAATACTCTGATGTGTCTCTCCTAACCCTAATGTCAATGAAACTCTACTTCATAGCTGCTCTTATTTGGCATCAAGAAGGAGAAATGTAACCTAATAGAATTAAAGATCACTAACTTGGACTACAATCCCCTACATTAAATGTATGGGATGAGAAAGAGCTAAGGGATGCAGCTGAGAGTACTGGTGTTCGTTGCTAGTACAAGCAAATGTAATTATAGACAACAGCCAGAGGAGGACTAAGATCACAGACTCATCCTGAGTAGAATAAATACCTAAAGCACATGGGCACTGGAGCATATGGATCAAGTCCTAAAGTACAAGGCCCACCATATGCTTACACAGCCTGGTTCAAAGGCAAGCCCTCTTCCCTCTTCCCCATGTCTTTGGCTGGGTCTTGAATCAGCTGCTTCCCAATGTCTTGTGCCATTGGGCAAGTTTGCTGTTGATTAATGAAGTGAGTTTCAACCCAGCATGGGGAGAATCCCAGGAAAAAGTGGACAGATGGTGGGTCCCAGCTAGTCAGGCAGTGACTGAAGTGAAGCGTCCCCCTTGCCCCTCTCTCAGGTCATACTTTACACTGTATCCTGTACCCCGTTGCGTTTATCTAACCCTCCTTGCCTTCCGTTTCCTTAAGAAAATAGTTCTTAATTTCCTTGACCTATGGTATTGACCTGTGAACACCGCAGGGAACATTAACAAGCTGCTAACATCGGCTGGAATATGCCATCTGACTAGCTTGCTGAGGTTTCTTTAGCCTCTTCCTCCCAAAGCCTGTGTTTTCTCATGCTTCACTGGCCCTAACCAACCTCATCTGCCTATGGATCTCTAGCATATGCTACATGCCTGGCACAGCCCTGCAGGAAGTAGCCCCTTGCAGCTCTTTGGAGTCTGGCAGATGAGAAAAAGAGCGTAGTTAGCAGTCAAGGATTGTGATCACTGATGTGTAGGGCTGGGAGGGGAAGAAAGAGACAGAAAGGCACTGATAGAAAGAGATTGGTGCAAATGAAACTATACAATGCAGGGAACATCCTCTCCCCCTTCAGATTAATGCAACCTTGTGAATGAAGTTAAACTCCAAGCAGTCAAGAAATATGAACATTAAGGTTTGCACAGCAACACGGACTCACCTGCATTTTCAGTTGCTAATCAAGTCATGTGCACAAGGGGGAACAGACCTGTTCTGAGAGCCCTCTGCTCCTACAAGCCAGAGCAGGATTCCACGGGCCATGGGATCGTGCTGGGGAGTGCACTTTGCGTCTGCTGTAAGTGGGCACAATGTGTGCTCCAGGCTAGTACTTGCTGTTGATGACAGCATTCATACTAGCCAGCTGTGGGGGACTTGTCATGACTCCTTACCCTGGCCCATATTCCCCTGGGGAGGTGGTGCCTGGACTGGCACACAATCTGGCCATCTGTCGAAGCCCTCTAGTGTAATGGAGGGATCTTGTCCTACTGCTTGCAAAGAGAGAAAAGCGGTCTTTTCTCCCTCCTGGATTTCAGCACAGGAGCAATACTGAGCCTTACTTTTACATATATAAAGTGCCCAACTGTGCAACCATGAAGTGGCTGTAATGGAGCTACCCAGGTAAGTACTCACTACTAGGAGTAAGGGTTGCACAATTGAGGCCAGAGCAGCATTGTCAAAATTGAGCATTTAAAAAAAATCATAAGATTAGCTTTGAAAAGTATTAATTTGGGGCTTCTTTTCATTTGCCATCTAGTTTCTGAACCTTTCAGGTACACAGGGGTCAAGTTTTCATGCTTTCCTCTATAAGCATGAGGGCTAGAAATTCACATAGTTACAGGACTCCAGGAGCTGAGGCTTAAGAAAACTTTCCAATACCACAAGAAAATCTTGAGACTTGGCAATACTGTATGTGTAATATGGCAATATTAATGGTGACATGAGAATACTGCGTTTCCTTCCTTACACTTTTAATTTACAACTTTTAAGTTGCATTAACAAATGTTTTGCAATTCAGTTCATTGGTTTCTTCTGAAGTGGCAAAAGGATAAAAAGAAAGGAAAAGGGATAAACTTTGAAACCCTCATTTTTAAATTGAGCCTCTCTATAGAGTCTCAGAACTTGGTATAGGGCTATGGAATCATACATCTAAAGCCTATCTGATATTCCATGCTGCACATTCTCGAACCTTAGGAACTTACTCATTAAGGATGAGCCATCAAAATACGATGCTTTAAAATTAAGCTGTCTTTGAACTGTGTGGTCAGAGCTATATTTCAGGGCCAGATTGTGCCAGCTCACTCATGTCAAGCAATACTTTACTACACAAGTAATCCCATAAATCAGTGGGTCTACTCAAGAAGTAAGCTACTGCTCAGTGCAAGCAAAGACAGCAAAATTTGGCCCTAAAAGAGAAAAGGATATTGTTATTCCTCTCATCTAACTGCAAAGCCATCTTCACATGTTCATCTATGGGCTCACACCACGCACAAAAGTCTTCGAACAGAAAGAAAAAATGCTGAAAAAGCCAACAAAAACAGGGAGTCATAACGGAAGTTGACTTGCAACCTTAATATGGTGATAATGAAACCTCCCGGGAAATGTAAGGTTAAAGCAGAGTTTGTAGAGTTTTGACAGCGTGGTTCACTATTTTATCACATTCCCTTACAGAGTGAAATATTTTCCACACCGTTTTAGACTGTTTCATGAAACATCTTGTCCTTCTATTTATGAACCTGGCGAGGTCTAAAACAATACAAAATTGACCAATTTCCATATTATTATAAATAGTTTCTAGGAGAATATATTATACTACACTGGCACATTAAATATACCATATAATAGTCTGGCCTCCAAGGCTTGTGCAGATCCCAATTCTGGACCAAGACTCATTCCTAGTAACATCTGTGAATTGGATCAGGGCAGTGGCTAAAACTCACCTTTTTAATGCATAATGTATGTGCATTTCAAAGGACCTATCTTAATTCCATTAATCGTAGCTAATTAAAGATCAATGTAAAGCATGGGAAATGCCCTTCTGTCTAGCCAATATTAACTATATAACTGAGCATAACAGAGCTGGTTGAGAAAACAAAATTCCAACATGGAAAATCTCAACTTTTTGCCCAATAACCAAAGCCCAAATATTTTCATCTGAAAATGTTTTTGGCTTTCGCTGGACATCAAGCAATTCTCCAGATCTAGGAGCAGAAATTGCCAACTGGAAAGAGGAGATTCCCAGTGAAACACACAGCACTTACTGCTAGACCTTTTTGCAATAGCTTTACTGCACCGAAAGATATTTTAGGTCATTATTAGAGGTTTATGGCTACCACATAGCCCCATACAAGTGGATTCATAGGGCCTAATCTGCAATGCATTGAAGACAATGGGAGTTTTACCACTGACATCGGCAGATGCAGAATCAAGGACCTGGTTTTAGAGGCAGAGGAAACTCAAAAAAATTGAAACTACTTTTAAAAACAGTTTCCTGAACATATGTATAAAGATTTCATGCCATTCTACACCACCATGTATTCCCTGCATATCAAAAAGTTCAGTTTGATTTGGGTACTGATACTCAAGTTATCCATGCATGTAACCTGACCATAACAGATTATCACAAGTTTTCTAGTTCTTCTTTGAGTGCTGAAAGCAAGAGAACAGCCTCACACATTCTCATATATGGCTGCCCTAATTACCACAATGAAATGCAGAGATGCCATGTATTACAAGAGACATTTACTGAATTATTTTGAACCGCAAAAAAGATATGTGATTGATTAAAGTGTTTCTCTGAAAATCTGGCCATTTCTTGAAAGAGTAAGCATAGGCTAGTGGTTGAAGCCCAGGAATGTGGACTTGGTCCTCAGCTTTCTAGGTCCTCAAATGCTACCAAAATGCAAGTTATTTTATAAAAAATTTTCATGGGCTGGCTCCCCTTTTTCATGCTAAAAATTGCGCACACACACGTAAGAAAGTACTTCTTTGCACCTGCACAATGTAAGACTGTCTCGTGCATTTTCAGGAGTAACACAATGATTTATAGAGGTATGAATTTGAACAGATGTAGGTGAAAAGATGTTAGGCTATTTCACATGCCAGCACAAGTAAAATAAAATGCAGGCACAATGAAGTGTGCACACACCTATATGCCTGCAGTAGTGCAAGCTGGGTATATGCCTAGGTGAAAATTTACCCCACTGACTCAGAGGTTAATCTATAGTTATGTCTATCCAGAAACAAATATTCTTGACAGAAAATAAATTCTATCCTGCTTCCAAGATAACCAGGGGAATAAAACAGAGCTACAGCAGTCCAGATATTGTATTTTGCTAGAGCCAAACACAATATGAACCTCAGAAGTCTACATTCAAGAACCATGTTAATATAAGTTCCAATAAAAACATGAGGGGGTGGGAAGGGAGAAGAACAGGAATTCTCAAATGGAAACGGATTGATTGGTAAATAATTGTTCTCAGTCTAAGAGGATATTATCACAATGGAGATTTAAAAACAATTAAGACTTTTTATAAAAAGGGTACATGACCACCCTCATCTCAAATAAATGCTTAGTTCCATGGTGTGTATGTGTAGGGAATAGGAAATGTCTTATGTAATTCTAGTTAGAATGAGTGATTGGGCAAAAGCCAGACCTGGATTATCTCAAACTGATAGAGAGAGCATCCGTGTGTTTAGAAACAGGAATTTGTGCCAAATATGCAGCTCTTCGCTCCCATAAAACATAAGCTGCTATATTTCGGCATCAGATGTTACAAACACAATTGACTTCTATTAAACTTCAGTGTAAACCACTTTACTTTCCTAATGCAGCATGAACTTTAACTGTGACCATTTCAGAAACATTACACAGGTACTACATTACCAAAGCTACTCATTTGCCACCTCGTAGAGCAACAGTTCTCAACTAGGGGTCCGTGGCTCCCTGGGAGGCCGCAAACAGGTTTCAGGGGGTCCGCCAAGCAGGGCCAGTGTGTGTCTTGCTGAAGCCGCGCCACCCCGCCACCTGGGGCTGAAGCCGAAGCCTGAGCAACTGAGCTTCACAGGGTCCTGCTGCTTGTTACCCCCTAATGCCAGCCCTGGCTTTTACATGCAGAAAAGCCATCGTCATGGCACAGGTGAGCCATGGAGCTTTTATAGTATGTTGGAAGGGGGGGAACCTCAGAAAGAAAACGGTTGATAACCCCTCACAGAAGGTACATTTTTCTCTTCCTCCATCAGATGTTTCTACTTGAGAGGGGCATTCCTTAGTTCTCGCTTATACATTTATATGCATATATTATAAGCCCTCTCTAGTGCCTATATGTAATATAAATATTGTAACCTTAATTAGCAGATGTTGAAAACAATCGTTGGCACTGCTTCATTTCACAGGACTCAAATAGCCTTCTACTGAAATAACTCACTAACTAAACAGTATTTACTGGCTTATAATAAGTATTTGGTGAGTATCAAGAACTAGAAGTTTCCTTCTCTTCATGAAAGTCAGTCAATCAAATTGTATTTGTAGTGGGCTTTGTACTCACATTAGAGTATTCCTGCTAAACAACTCAGATTATTCTATATTTAGGACAAGTACTGTAATACACATCACACTGTGTTACTTGTCAAAAGACATGGTAATACCAAGGATTACTATTTAAGTAAAAAGAGAGACAATGTTTGTGGATTAGCTGACTATTACTGTTTCCCAGGCTAGAACCTGACTATAGGTTTAAGCAACCAGTTATACAAGAGGCATGGGAAACTCAGTAATTTCAGCTGGTAAGGGCTCACAGGAACTTTTCCTTCAGTTTTGATTCATGCCAGGTCATATGCCCTGAGTTTCCGGTTCAAACAAAAACAAAAGCTCAGAGTAAGACAATGCAAGTGGCACAGCATCACCTAGTTTCAGTCCATATAGTCAGAAAATGACTGGCCAAAAATTGCTTGCCTTCCTCACACACTCATGAGTTCAATGAACCACTGAGACAAGTAATTCTGCCTCACAAAGTTCAGTTCAGACCCATCTTTGAAAAAGATAAATTAAGAAAAACCTGTCCTGAATAATTTTTTATCCCATCAAATGCAGATCTCTCTACAGCACTTTAGCAAGAACCAAGCCCTGCTATGAAGGAGGTTCCCTTGGGCTAGTGGTTTCCAGCTGGCTTCTAGCTTGGTCTGGTTCCTCTAGGCTTAGCTGTGGCCATGTATCCTGATTGTTTCTTGGGCTGATCTGTCAATCTGCTGCATCCATACAAACAGCAGCTCATGCTCTTTGCCAGTAGCCTATAGCCTCTTCCCAACAATCCCCTTCAGTCCCCCCCACCCCAGTCCCATTTCAGGCTGGCCCAGCTGATTGACCCAGCACTGACCAAGTGGCTTTAGCAAATCAAGATTGAGCCACTCCTCTAGAGTGCCATTCCCACCCTCCAATGAGAGGAGGGCTGCCAACTCTCTAAATAGAGCTCAAGAGTTGGAGTAAGAAACCAAGCCTACCCACTTTGTCCATCCCTTGACCAAAAGAGACAGCCAGGCTGGTGCTTACGCAACGATGTTGTTGACACAGAGAGTGGGGGCTCCACGATGCTGTGCTTGCACACAGAAAAATAGAGCTGCTGCCTCAAAGGCCTTACAGTCTAAATAGATGACTGAGGGTTGAGAGGAGGAAGTATTTGTTCCATTTAATTATTTGGGTGAAACAGATGTGGGGCAGTGACTGAAAATTGCTTTGGCTAGGTTCCTGCCAGTGACATACATCCCCAGAGAACTGGGATGGTTGTCCCAGTTAAATTCATGATGAAATGGAGCGAGGATGTTCAACTTAGCAGTTTACACAAGCTGTAAGAGTGAACAAACCCTCAAGTGATTGGTCCTTAACCTCATCGGATCAAGCTCCTGAACTGTTTTATTTGAGGAGATAGAAAGAGGTCAGGGGACACTGCCTCCTCCCTCCCATTGTGCAAAATGTTCCAAATAAAAATGCTGAATAAATATTATATTTGGAGAAGGGAGGGGGTGTAGGAGGAAAAAGAAATGACCACTTGAGCCCTAGCTGCCTTTAGCAGATTCTAATTAGGAACCTGGCAGTGCCGCCCGCTCAGCAGGAAGCCCGCATTATTAACGGTGGCACTGCATATAAGTCAACTGCAATCTGCAGGAGCGGCTGCTGAACTGGCACAGTGTTCCCTCTGGTTCTTGGCTGAAGCACCAGAGCAGATGTCTGAAGGGTTGGGTTTTGTTTTTGTGTGTGTGCGCAACATTGCATGACCTTATGCCAGAGATGGCATGTGCCAAGGTAGAGGTTGCTAATGGGTCAAGGAAACAGCCTAGCTAGAGAAAACATTGCTTTTAAATGGTACTTCAGTGGGCTATGAAGGGTCTTAAAGTCTTGTGAGGGACACAGAGAGGTGTACAGCCATTCATTTGTAATTACGGTAATGTGGTATAGTTAATGCAAAACACAATGGCCTTTCCTCTCTTGTTATTCTGAATCATTTGTAGACCTTCATGTTTTAATCATATTTTTCCACATGAATCAATACTAGAGAAAGAATGATGGAGAGATAATTATGTGCACTGAACAAATACTCTATCTAGCTGAGGTTCTACTAGGGACGGCTGTTTGCAATTAACAAAGTACTGCCACACACCTGTCAAGTGCAGCCAGCGTTTAAAGGGCCAAGCCATTGTTTAAAATTCGGAATGCCAGGAAACGTAACAAAATCAGAAAGAAAATAAAGTTTTGCACCATCTATACAGTGTCAGGTTCTGAGGCGTGGGAAGAGCTGTATACAAATGGAGTGCAAAATTAGCTCAGTTTTGAGGTGCAGTTACAGAAATGAACCTAAGCCCAGGTCCTCCCAAAGCTCAACCAAGGATCACAAACCTTTCAAATGAAACTGGACCACAGTTTAAAGTGAACCTGGGCCAGTGCACAGTTTCTGCATTGAAATGACTGTGAAAATGGTGAGTTTCTGAGTCAGATGTGAAACGGAGCAAAATTTGTTGATTTAATTTCACTTTTTCGTTTTTATATATACAAATAGAGCTACTCAACATTTTTTGAGCTTGTGAATTTTTGATTAAAATGTTCATCAACATTTCCATTAGCCACCAGGCTGGGTGGGCACCAGTATTTCTGCCGCCCCAAGTGAAAAAAAAGAAAACGAAAAAAAAAGCTGCAATTGGCGGCAGCTCTACCGCCACCTCGTCGTTCTTCAGCGGCAATTCGGTGGTGGGTCCTTTCCACCAAGAGGGACTGAGGGACCCGCTGCCGAATTGCCGCCAAAAAGCCGGCCATGCCGCCCCTGCTTGCTGTGCTGGTGCCTGGAGCCGGCCCTGCCACCAGCAAAATCAGTTCAACAAATATTATATGACATTTTTTGCTGATTAATGACCAATTCCTTTTGCCATCAAACATTGATTTTACAGATGTATTCAGTACTGTTCAATGAACAATTTTCAGCCTATAAGATTTTGCAATTCATATTTTGTTGTTCATTATTTATGGTGTTTGATTGCTCACCTGTGTCACAGGGACATTGTTTTTGTTCCCTGATTGGATTATAGGATTTTTTAAAAATAGGAGAACAAATCATCTTGTTTGTGCATAATTGTTCCTGGTAAATATAGCCATTTACATGAACAGTCATTGCCCAATCTTTTATGCAAATAGTCGTGAATAAAAAGGGGCACAAACACATGGCTCCCATTACTTTAGCCTATGACAGTGGTGGCCAAACTGCAGCTTGCAATCCACATGCAGCTCTTTTACAGTTAAAGCGTAGCTTGCAGAGCCCCCCCACTCCACCCTACTTTCTTCGACTAGCAGACTGGGGGTGAGGAGCTTGGGGCTTCTGCCTTGCAGTGGGGAGGTGGGGCTAGGGCCTTCTGCCCAATGGAGGGGGTGGGTCTTGGCTCTTCTGCCTCAGGGGAGGTGCTTGCCAAAACTTGGGACAGAATTTCCTAACGCCACCACAGGGCAGGGCAGGAACTCTGGCAGATGCATCCCTCAGATCTGAAGCCCCAAGCCCTGGCAGGCACTCCTGGGTCTCGAACTTCTGAATTCTCGTATGTGTCTCAGAGGGTCAGTATGTTTGGCCACCCCTGGCATATGAGCACCTCAAAATCTTTAATGTATTTAAACTCACATCACCCCTGGGAGGTGGGGAAGTGCTATTATGCCTATTTGATAGGTCAGGAACTCAAAGAGAGACTAAGGGTATGTCTTCATTGCAAAAAAGGATGCATGGTAGTGAGTTTCAGAGCAATTGAATCAGGCTCATGGAGCTGGAAACAGCAGAGTAGATGGTTGGGCTTGGGCTCCAAAACCCAGCAAGCATCTCAAAGCTCAGGCTCCAGCCCAAGCGTGAATATCTACACTACTATTCTTAGCCCTGTAGCACAAGTCTGAGTCAGTTGTCCCAGCCTCTGAGACTTCCTGCTGCAGGTCTTTTTCTGCAGCATAGACATCCCGTAAAGTGACTTGATCAATGGAGCCTAGATCAGCACAGGGAACTGAATGCTGGTCTCTTGAGTCCCAAGCTAGCGCCATGTCCACTGGACTGTCCTACCTCTCCCTGTTGAGTTGAAGAGTTATGTGTTCAAACGAATGTTCAGGATCCTTATTTTGCAGTGTTCACTCAACTTTACTATAACACAGCTGCTAGATGTGTCAGAAGCAGTTTCCTCTCTCTTTCTCTACCAGCTCCCAAACTCTCAGTTATGAAATACCACCTTGTTCTTTCTATATATTCAGTATGCTATACAATTTACTTTGGCAACACATCGTTCTTGCAACTACCTGACGATGCACAGTCGTCAAAAAAAAAAATGGACGTGTGAGAGTAGGTGGGGACAGTAGACAAGGAGAGGTGTGAATGGCTGGTAATATAGTAAGTGCTACAGTGAGGCACTAGTCAACACCTTAAGGTTTTTCGGGAAGGGGAGACAGAGCAAGAAGTATCTTCATGTGCTTTATACGTTTTATAAACCTCAGTGAGTTTAGATGCCAAGGCAGACACTACCTCACCGAGGAATAAATACAATGGACTTCAGTTAGCCAGAAGGAAACAGAGACCTGTGCTGATGCCAAAGACAACACCTGATCATCTATCACCCAAGAAGATATAGCCTCCCCTCCTCAGCCCAATGGTTTTTCCTTCTTGACTACTGAATGGACTGTTTCAGAAATAAACCATAATGAAGAAGAATAAAATCATTTCATATATACACACAAAATAGCATTCACTGGTAAACACATGCTAGAGAAGCATACTAAACTATTTCAGTGAAAACCCTTATATTCTTATACATACAATTTTCCAAAGAAAATAATCGTTAGAGCTAAATTTTTCCATACTTTATCCTCTGCCCAATAGAGAAATTTCTGAAAACTCTCTTTTACCATTCTTTATTTTTATTTTATTTTTTGGGGAGGGAGGGAGGATATACATCTCCTGCGTAAATATATATATTTCTCTCATTTCTTTTTCTGTAAGTAAGTCGGAGTTGAAGTGTGGTCTGGCAGTTGGAGCACAGGAGCTGACGACAGTAGAGATGGATTCTATTCCTGAGTCTGCCACTGATGTGACCCTTAGGCCAGTCCTTCATCCATTTCCCCTTCCAGCCCTTGTGTTACCTATTTAGATTGTAAGTGTTTCAGGGAGGTCCCTCACTATATGTGCATACAGTGTCTAACACAATAAGGCCCTAGTATTGTACAAATAAAACTAACCTATACTTTTCCAACTCTGCTGTGTTCCCTTACCTCTATTTGCAATCTTCTCTTCTAAAACTTGCTAGAAAATAATCGGTACTGTCAACAATCCCATGAATCTTTAAGACTAAAATCTTAAATGATGTAAACTGACACAGCTCCATGCCCTTCCATAGAAGTTGAATCGACTACAATTTTCATCATCAGAGAATATGACTGTGATGAATTAGTTTGCCATTGGGGGAAGTCGTGCCTACTGGTCAGCACACCCTGCCACTTAACATAGATCTTTAAGGGTTTGGAAGGGTCCAGTAGATATACGGAGAGACCTAAGGTCCTAGGAATGTATGGTGCTTGGGGAAGGAATCCTGACAGTGTACCTTTAAGGTCTGACACCTTGCAGAGGGGGTGGGGCAAGGTTCCCCTCTCATTCAACTGACTGGGAAGGAGTTGGGAGAAGAGGCTCAGCATAAAGGCTGCCTCCTCCCTCACAGGAGACAGACATGAATGAGAGAAGCCTGGTGTGTTGAATCCCCTAGAGTGGAAGGCCAATTGGGAAAGATGTTCGGCTGAAGGGAGCTGGCAAAAGCCTTGCAGCTGACTTAAATCTCAACCCTAGGTGGTGGAAGGGGGCTGAATGGAGAAATTCCTGCTTGGAGGAGGGAAAGATGGACTCTTCCAAGGCAAAAGATGGAGGATTACCTGTCACAGCCCAGATGCTGCAAGAGGGGCAGGGCATGGCTTGGAGGAGGTAGCTGCAGCTGGAAAAGAAGTGGTGAGGAACCATACATCCCAGGCAGGGTTGGCAGATTCCAGAGACTTGTGGGGGGGGGGCGCATCCTCAAGTAGGGCGAAGGTAGGAGCAGTCCAGGGAAGGAGTGGAGAGGATGATGAAGTAGTTCTTATCCACCTAAAACAGGGGACCCAGAGAAGAGGGTGGGCCCGCGGTCCTACACTTCCCCAGAGTAAGAAGAAAAGTACAGGCATCAGAAGGCGAGGAGGCTGGGAATCATGCGCCCCTGATGGAGGCTGAGGACCAGGCTCAAAAGTCATTAGACTTTGGGGTTTTCTATTTGGGACTTTTCTGTTAACGGCAGAAGAGGAACTTTAGGCCATGTATAGGGGCACTGGAACAATTTGTATCATGGAGGTGCTGAGAGCCATTGAATGAAACTGTAAACCCTGGATAGGATGAAAACCACTTCAAGCGATGGAGGTACGGTACCCCTAGTTCCAGCTCCTACAGCCATGTACTATGACAGACCACTGTGACACCACAATGATTAAAGTGGGCTTTGAAATGACAGAACCCTG
Source organism: Gopherus flavomarginatus (assembly GCF_025201925.1). NCBI lineage: Eukaryota > Metazoa > Chordata > Testudines > Testudinidae > Gopherus > Gopherus flavomarginatus. The sequence continues at coordinate 30,603,206 of NC_066627.1, read as the reverse complement.
CAACACTGCACTTTAGGAGCTCTAGGGAGGTCAGAGGCATGATTAGAATGGCCCTTGAATTAAAATGGGCTGAATTTAGATACCTGCAAAGTAGCATGTAAAAATATTCCTCATTCAGGAGACCGTTCCCCAAAACACATGGGGTGGATAATAAGGAGTTGGGAATATTTTATGACACTGGCTAGTCTGCCTGCACAAGAGATAATGTCAGTAGGTCTCAATCTTCACATTTTCCAGTTCATCCATGGCAGGAGCTGAGCACTTCCCAATAGGTGTTGTGTGCACACTGCAGTCAGTAGGAGTAGGGCAAGCTCAGCACCTCTTCAGCGGATTCAGCATCTCGTAGGACTTACAGTGATGAACTCAAGCCTCAAAATCCACATCCAGATTCAGAGTCAAGTTCAAGCACCTTCCCCAAAGCGCAAGAGTGTTAGGATTTGGGATTCTCATTTCCAGTCATCTCTACTTAACAAGGCCGAGAGTGTGGCTGCTCTTGTACATGTACAGAAGAAGGGTAATGGAGAAACTGCAGGGATCCTTCTCCAGATGGGGTCAGTGCGGGAGGTCACCAGACTGTCGGTGCTCGTGTTCTCCAAACTGGGGGAAGGGAAAAACTGCCATGGCCCAAGCTCAGTCACCCATTTGTGCACATATTTTGCACCATGCAGTTGCATGCATGGGGTGAAATCTCAGCTCTGCTGAAACCAACGGCAAAATTCCCATTGGCTTCCATGAGGCCAGGGGAGAACAACATGAAATAGAAAAGACAACAGAGGAGAAAACAAGGGGCAGACTGCAAATTAGTAGAATTGGAAGCTACAAATTGGTTTATTAAATGACATATCCTCCAAATAGCCAATATGGGGGCCTGATTTCCCACCATCTATACCTAGTGTTGCCTGGGCAAAGAGGGCATAAAATGCTACTATGCTGATCAGATAGCAGTTCACATCCACTTTGCACAGGCAAAGCTGATTGAACAAGGTGAAAGACAATGGAGCAACAGGCCTTCCAAGTACAATTCAGTCCTGGAGTTTGGTTGGACAAAAACCCCTCCCTCCAGTGGTTAACAACATGGACTCTCAAGCCAGTGGTCATGAACAGAGGTGGGGACGGGAGCGAGGCCCACCCTCCCTTTCTTTGCGGCTAGATGGGAGGGGTGCTGTTGTAACTTGGAGTCTTACAATGGAGAAAGTTGAGACCTTGGTGTCACTAAGATTCTTCAGTGGAAACACAAGCATTTGTGCCCCACAATTCTACTTAGCATTAGTAATGTTGTAGCAAAATCTACATCTATGACAAAGGGCCAGTTAACAAGAAAAGTTACAAAATATGAGTTCTCGCAAGAAATAGGGGTGAGTAAAGCATCCAAGTAAAAGAAGGTGGATAAATGGATTGCCAGCCTTTTCCTAAAGATTAACAAGCTTCTCTCGCTCTCCCACTCTCTATGTGAATGGTCTCATTCTTTTCAGTAAGGGTTTGGTGAGCCTTAGGGGTTCATAACTCATCTGTAAATATTTGATCTAGGCTGAAACTTGGCATCTAGTGCAAGTTCAGAGCCCCAGGAGCAAACATTTTCCCCACATCCAAATTAGAACAGACAATCACTTGACTGTTTTGATATTAGGAGAGTGCAAAGTGATTGGAAGTTAATGGTTTCAAACACTCTTCAAATAAACAAACTGGTTTGTAAAATACATTCTTTTCAGGCCATATTAGGGGCTCCCATACCAGCCAGTCAGCAGTGAAAGCCTGGCCCTACTGAAGTCTTTGAGAGTTTTGCCACTGAATTCCATGGAGCCAGGGTTTCACTCAGAGTTCTGCCCAGTTGTCATCAGATGAGGTAGCCAGTGGATCTTTGGCATCGCCCACTGGAAGCACCCTCTCTACAGAAATTTGCACTATGACTGCTGGAAACGTGGGTTCATGAAGGTGTACAGAAGAGATTTTGGGGCCCAACAGATAGAAGACCAGGAATTTCAATTATGCTTGTTGGCACCATAAAGTCCAACATCAAGAATTTTTTCTATGCCTTCCATGCAGAAAATAGATTGGCACTTACACATAACCAATCACATAATTTCCCAAGGCTCCTTGTTGGCTCCGTTGACAGAGGTGCTGCCTTGAGGTTCCCATGTTGAGTCTCAGATGTGCTGACATGCCAAACATATGCATGCTCTGAGAGAGCCACCACATGGGAGGCTCTGCTAATTGGCCAAGTCCTCCCTGATGTCCAGACCCAAGTGGGATGGCACTAGCCTTTAGATTTGTAGGGTCTTGTAAGGAGACGCCCTGGCTCCCCGCCGCGCCTGAGGGGGACGAGCCAGAGCAGGCGCCTCAGTGGGCGGAGTCAGCACGGCCTGTCCCCTCCCCCCGGAAGTCAAGGGGAGGGACAGGAAGTATAAAAGCCTGGCCCCAGCACTCAGTTGGAAGCAGGCTGCCGGAGGGGACAGACGCTGGTGCCCGGGCTCCCGCCGGGCCGGACCTGCCCCGCGCCCACTACCCCGAGGAGCGCTGCCCGGACCTGCCTTGCGCCCACTACCCGGAGGAGCGCTGGCCGGACCTGCCTCGTGCCCACTACCCAGAGGAGTGCTGGCTGGACTTGCCTCAGACCTGATACCCGGAGGACCGTCGGCCTGACCTGCCGTGTGCCCGATACCCCGAGGAGTGGCCTGAGCTTCCCCACGACCGGTACCCGGAGGAGCCCATGGTCTGGGACCCACCAGATGACACCGGCAAGAACCAGGTACCCAGAGAGGGGGAGGTTGGAAGTAGCCCGGGGATAGCCGACCCTGGTTTGGCTCTGGAAGAGCCCGAACCCATGTCAGTGTGTTGCGGCCAGGATCCCCACTGACCGCAGCGGGTCTTGACCCCTGCTAGGGCCCCGGGCTGGAACGCAGTGGAGTGGGAGGGCCTGCGTTCCCCCTGCCACCCGTAACCGGGTGGCAGACTCCCCCTCTTTCCGCCTATTGCCACTGCGCTGCCCTGACCCAGAGGGCCAGAGCAAATTAGACTTGTGTTTGGTGCCCCGCCCGGACCAAGGGCTGGGCCCCTTTGACTTTGCCACTGCGCTGCCCTGATCCAGAGGGCCAGAGCTAACTAGACTTGTGTTTGGTGCCCCGCCCGAGCCAAGGGCCTGGGCTGATACTGTGTTTGCTCAGCCCCTGCTAGGGGCCTGAGCCTGAACTATTACTGCCCGGCCTGTCCAAGGGCCTGGGCTGATACTGTGTTTGCTCAGCCCCGCTGGAGGCCTGAGCCTGAACTATTGCTGCCCGCCCTGTCCAAGGGCCGGGGCTTATTGACTTTGAAAGCCCCGACCCAGGCTAGAGGGCCGGGGCTCTACCCTGTTTACAGACCTTATACCCCGCTCAACACCTGCCGAGGGGCTAAGCCGAACCGGACTGCAGTGTGTAAGGAGGCGCCCTGGCTCCCCGCCGCACCTGAGGGGGACGAGCCCCGACACAACCGGCTTACAGGTCTCAAGCTGTTGGGAAAAGAGAAAGCAGGTCTTGAGCTCCTCAGGAGAGGGGCCATTGAGAGAGGAGGGTCACAGCAGTGAGTTGTTGCTTCCCCTTCCAGTTCTGCTGTCTCAGGAGAAGAGCCAGCCCAAGAAACACAGACAGGTAGGGTCTCCCGAGAAGAGAGATTGCCTTGCTTTCCTTATAATTTAAACTGGTCCTGGAAGATGCAACAGGAAACAACTTCTTTACATCAGCTAGACTGAAAAATAAAATAATAATAATAATGAGGAGAGAGAAAGGGACAAAGAAAGCCTCAGAGCTCAGTCTTGGAGTCTGAACCCTCTCTAATGGTATAGTTCAAGCAGTGCCCTCCTTCTGGGCACCACACAATATATATCTAAGGGCAGAGAGAAAGAGCCAATAAAACACTGTACAGAAGTGGGCTAAGGTGGCATCACTTCTACACACAATTTTACACCAGCAGTAAAACCAGGAGAACATAGAGGGGATATTGTCCCAAAATAACAGCCTGGCTCTCATTCCCTGAGAGAGATGCTTCATGGGGGGTGGGGAGGCCTCTCTCTCATAAATCTTCCTTGGCCTGCATCTATTTGACTTTCACTGAAGTCTGACATCATCACTTAACAGGATCAGTTCCAATAGGAAAACTCAGTGCATGAGATGCAAGGTCCCACTATTAAGTGGTTAGAGGAACTCAGGAATCCATGTTCCCCTTCTTTGCATTTTCATGTTTTACTGTTGCTGCTATGTGAACATTTTAATTTTGTTTGTACATTTCTTTCCCTGTGATGAAGCCCTCCTCATTTGTTCCACTGCACTCTTTGTGCATTTTCTTTGACTGCTGTCATATCTTCAGTGCTAATATTGACATTTGGCTTGAATGTGGGAATTTCTCTGTTTCTTTCTGGGAGACGATCATCCTTGTTGGATTTTTTGTAAACAGTGAACCATGGAAGGGTAGGCAGTTTGGACTGAGCAGCCAAAAGTTCATAAAGCTATAAATCTGGGCAGGAAATCTTGCTAGATCAAGCCCTTATATGAAATTTCTGATCCAACCTGCCTTCACCCAAGGTGCAAATACCATGATAATAGCCTACTGCAGCAGCAGGCAGGAAGGGCAAAGGTAAATATAAATAAAGTGTTAAAGTCAATATTATACAATCCCTTTTCAAGCAGGTATCTCTTGAAGTGAGATTATCAGTGTCTCCCTTACCTAGATGCGTTGATGGCATCTCTTTTTGACAGAAAGACATAATAGGACACATCTTCAAAACCTGGCCTCTATTTGTGCATATTCAATTGGGCATGTTATTGCATATATATACTATTGACAGAGTTTATACACATAGCGTTCATTTGCACATACAAGATGAGAATTAAATCAATTGCAAATCAGGCACTTGTGGGATTTGTACGAGTGCACACTTTTGGGTAGAAATGCTTTGTTTATGCAACTGTGAGCAAACAGCTAGAAAATCTGGCCCCAGGAATTACAATGTACATTTTGAAAGGGCTACGGGCCCAGCCATCCACTTGGCAAAATCTGCAAGCATTCATTTGAATTCGCAAAAAGGGATGATGCATTGAGGTTGAATTTGTGTGGACTCAGAGTGCTAGGTGTACCTTTTGCATAGCTCTAAATGGAGGAAGAGAGAGTAAACCATACTACTGTAAGCCCTTAGCATTGTAGCGGACCATAGCAGAAGCTAAGAGACCAGGTGAATTTGTAGATGACTTGTTGGAAACCTAAAAATTCTTTTCATTAGCTCAGTCTTAGGGCTGTTGTAATGACTTATTTACTCACGTATAGAGGAGGTGGTGGGGCAGGAGCAACTCCTCCCAGTTAGTCTCTTATTCACTTGGAGTGGAACTGAGGATCTCAACCACACTTGATTGTGAGTTTGTAGAGTGGTGCTTTTTTGTATTTTGTTTTTCTTCCCTCCCTTTTCTTTCTTTTCTTAATCCAAGATTCAGACAGGAAAGCAGCAGCAGGCCCATTTTCCACTGAGGCCATGGTGCTTTGGGAACCACCTCAACTGGCTTCTGAAATCATATTTCCAGGATCTGGGAGAGGTTCCCAAAAAACTGCTGAGGCCCACCCACATCCAAACAGCAAAGACTCTCTTGAGCAGCTATAGCCAGCCCCAACGAGACTACTGCAGGACAGATGTGGGTGGGCCTCTGAGTTTTGGACACTTGTAAAAGAGGGAAATGCAACTTCAAAAGAAACTAGCCGAAGCACTTCAGAAATCAATTGAGCCTGGTAGAAATGATGGTTAGTGGCTTCTTGTGCTCTCTCTCATTTCTTTTTAAAGCTATTGATCTTGGACACTGAAAGGAGCTATTTCAGCCTCTACTGTGGCCACAGATGGTCGTAAGGGTCCTGAGAGCCAGAAGGCAGCCACAAGAATGCTCTTGGTAACAGAACTCAGGAGCTGCTCCCAAGTAGCACCCCACTGTCATAAGAATACCAGTTAAAGGGGTGTATAAAATATAACACCACTTTGCAGTCATACATTTCCTTTTATCCACATTTCTCAAAGCCCTTTACAAATATTAATTTTCGTTTCTATAAGGCAAATAAGAATTATTGTCCCTCTTCCTTGGGGAAACTGAGGCAGGCAGCAGATAAGTGATTTTCCCAAGATCATACAGAAGTCCTAAATCCCTAAACTGTACACAGACTTGGAGGGGAGAAAAGTTGGAGAGAGGGAGGGAAATCAGGTCACTGAGAGAACAAAAATGTTCACCCCAGTAAACTGTTTGCTGAGGGCTGTAGTAGAATGTTTCTCTTGCCAATTTTGTGAAAACTGAAGTTCCCACGTGGCAAATAATTGTTTCACTAGTTCTAATGTGTAGTAAAGCCCAAATAATAATTGCTAATTGCCCATAATTCTGTTCTTGGAAAGGGTCAGTCTTTGTTCTGGAAAATATCAAATGCCCATAGTCTTTCCTCATCTCCAGTCAAAACATAATTTTAGGAAATAGCCAATATTTCTCCATACCTATAACCATAACAGAATATATTCTGTTGCTACTACATCAAAATCCATCCAATAAATCTGGCATTGTAACCTGTGGATCCTTTAAATTGAGTACACAGGGCAGATTCTATCCACCAGGAAGTGATGTTGGCGGCTCAGCCAGGAGATCTCTTCCCTCTGAGTCAGGCCTGAACTAATGCTTCAGCCTGGTCATAGTAGATGGCACAGTGCTGCTTGAGGTGCTGGCCTTCATGCCAGATGTAAAACCAAGGTTTTGGAAATCCATGGCCTTCAAGTACCTCATGGCACTATTAGTAAGAAGAGTGTACTGGCCAAATTCCAATTTGGGAAATTACATTTGTCAATCTAAAATTCTTCTTGAACTTCAGTTCTCAGGTTCCTGTCCTAAAGTGTTATGTAGTGGTGATGTGTCTGTATTTCTGTGGTGGACAAAGTGATACTGGTGTTTGTAAAATGCTTTGGGATCTTTTTAGGTTTGAAGCAGAAATGAACCCAGCACAGAACACAAGAACTGATCCCTCTAAATTTTAGATTCAGATCCAATTCCAGGTCCAAAATATGTGACCCAGACCTTCCTGTAATATCCTAATGATTCCAACACACAGTGATTCGAAATTCAGATACTCAGTTAGATGTACCAGATTTCTTCAACACATAACCTCGCACCTCTTCCCCTGAGCACTGTATTATCTTCAGGTCATCAAAATGTTTCATACAAATTTTCTGATTTAAAAGGTTTTTTCTTTTTTTTTTAAATTAAACTGTTTTGAAAAAAAATATTGACAGCTGTTCCTTTTAAATTTTCCATGACATATTTTGATATTTTTTTTCAAAATTATTCACCTTTTTCCTTTCCCAAAAACTTGGCTTTAATCGTAAAAATGTGTTTTTTCAGTAAATACATTTTTTTGAAAATGGTTATGACAATGATTTTGGTTTTAAAAAGTTCAATAATATCTATACAAACTTTTATTTAAGACAATCACTAAATCATGTGAAATAGTAGATAGGTCCATTTCAAAGTCTGAGACTTTGAAAACGTGAAAAATGTTTCCAAAAATTTTCCCTTTGTTCAACTGGCTCTATTGTTATCTTGTCCTGGGAATGTTAAACCAATATCCTTTTAGAAGGACGGTAAAAATCTCAAGATACTTTCAAACAAAATGAGTCATTTTTCAACCCAAAATAAGGGAGTTGCTGTTCTGATAACAACCTTCCCTCTCTATATGGGGTAGATGTCAATGTCTAAAGCAGCGTGTGAACTCTCGATGACTTCCGTAATGTTAACACATTAGTTATAGCATAGTCACTGGCACTGCATTGTCAGTAACTAATTAGTTGTTTTGAACACTAGTGTGTGATCAAGTACATTGAGTATAAAAAAGTCCTATATCAAAAGAAGTTATTTTCTATTCATTCTTACAATTCTTCCTCTTTCATAAAAGACAGACACACACAGCCTCTTGTACCTTTGTCAGGATATGCTCTGCAAAAAAGAACAGCACTAATTCAATTAAAACACAGACAGTGGCATAAAAATATAATAAATATAATCTTACTGCCATGTAGGCAGTAGGGTAGTGGTGGTTGGAGACTCTCTGCTGAGGGGGACGGAGACACCCATCTGTCGCCCTGACCGTTCATCCCGGGAGGTATGCTGCCTGCCAGGGGCCCGTATCCGAGACGTTACAGAGGCTTTGTCGAGGATTATCCGGCCTTCTGACTACTATCCCATGCTACTCATCCATGTGGGCACAAATGATACTGCGAGGTGTGATGCTGAGCAGATCAAGAGTGACTACAGGGCTCTGGGAGTACGGGTTAAGGAGTTTGGAGCGCAGGTGGTATTCTCTTCGATTCTTCCTGTTGAAGGTAGGGGTCCGGGCAGAGACAGATGCATTGTGGAGGTGAATGCCTGGCTGCGAAGATGGTGTCGCCAGGAGGGCTTTGGCTTCCTCGACCACGGGATGCTACTTGAGGAAGGACTGCTAGGAACAGATGGCGTTCACCTTTCGAAGAGAGGAAAGGCCTTATTCGCGCACAGACTGGCTAACCTGGTAAGGAGGGCTTTAAACTAAGTTCGACGGGGACAGGTGAGCAAAGCCCACAGGAAAGTGGGGAACAAGACCTGGGAGATGGGTTGGAAGCAGGAGGGAGCACGGGCTATAATGGCAGAGAGGAAGGAGGGTCAGGGCAAAGCTGGGAGGCAAAATCAAACCAGTATCTTAGATGCCTTTATACAAATGCAAGAAGTATGGGTAATAAGCAGGAAGAACTGGAAGTGCTAATAAACAAATACAACTATGACATTATTGGCATTACTGAAACTTGGTGGGATAATACACACGACTGGAATGTTGGTGTGGATGGGTATAGTTTGCTCAGGAAGGATAGACAGGGGAAAAAGGGAGGAGGTGTTGCCTTATATATTAAAAATGTACACACTTGGACTGAGGTGGAGATGGACATAGGAGACGGAAGGGTGGAGAGTCTCTGGGTTAGGCTAAAAGGGGTAAAAAACACAGGTGATGTCGTGCTGGGAGTCTACTACAGGCCACCTAATCAGGCGGAAGAGGTGGATGAGGCTTTTTTCAAACAACTAACAAAATCATCCAAAGCCCAAGATTTGGTGGTGATGGGGGACTTCAACTATCCAGATATATGTTGGGACAATAACACCGCGGGGCACAGACTATCCAATAAGTTCCTGGACTGCATTGCAGACAACTTTTTATTTCAGAAAGTTGAAAAAGCTACTAGGGGGGAAGCTGTTCTAGACTTGATTTTAACAAATAGGGAGGAACTGGTTGAGAATTTGAAAGTAGAAGGAAGCTTGGGTGAAAGTGATCATGAAATCATAGAATTTGCAATTCTAAGTAAGGGTAGAAGGGAGTACAGCAGAATAGAGACAATGGATTTCAGGAAGGCGGATTTTGGTAAGCTCAGAGAGCTGATAGGCAAGGTCCCATGGGAATTAAGACTGAGGGGAAAAACAACTGAGGAAAGTTGGCAGTTTTTCAAAGGGACGCTATTAAGGGCCCAAAAGCAAGTTATTCCAATGGTTAGGAAAGATAGAAAATGTGGCAAAAGACCACCTTGGCTTACCCTTGAGATCTTGCGTGACCTACAAAATAAAAAGGCGTCATATAAAAAATGGAAACTAGGGCAGATCACGAAGGATGAATATAGGCAAATAACACAGGAATGCAGAGGCAAGATTAGAAAAGCAAAAGCACAAAATGAACTCAAACTAGCTATGGGAATAAAGGGAAACAAGAAGACTTTTTATCAATACATTCGAAGCAAGAGGAAGACTAAGGACAGGGTAGGCCCACTGCTCAATGAGGAGGGGGTAACAGTAACGGGAGACTTGGAAATGGCAGAGATGCTTAATGACTTCTTTGTTTCGGTCTTCACTGAGAAGTCTGAAGGAATGTCTAGTATAGTGAATGCTTACGGGAAGAGGGTTGATTTAGAAGAGAAAATAAGCAAAGAGCAAGTAAAAATTCACTTAGAAAAGTTAGATGCCTGCAAGTCACCAGGGCCTGATGAAATGCATCCTAGAATACTGAAGGAGTTAATAGAAGAGGTATCTGAGCCTCTAGCTATTATCTTTGGGAAATCATGGGAGATGGGGGAGATTCCAGAAGACTGGAAGGGGGCAAATATAGTGCCCATCTATAAAAAGGGAAATAAAAACAACCCAGGAAACTACAGACCAGTTAGTTTAACTTCTGTGCCAGGGAAGATAATGGAGCAGGTAATCAAAGAAATCATCTGCAAACACTTGGAAGGTGGTAAGGTGATAGGGAATAGCCAGCATGGATTTGTAAAGAACAAATCATGTCAAACTAATCTGATAACATTCTTTGATAGGATAACGAGCCTTGTGGATAAGGGAGAAGCGGTGGATGTGATATATCTAGACTTCAGTAAGGCATTTGATACAGTCTCGCATGATATTCTTATAGATAAGCTAGGAAAGTACAATTTAGATGGGGCTACTATAAGGTGGGTGCATAACTGGCTGGATAACCGTACTCAGAGAGTAGTTGTTAATGGCTCCCAATCCTGCTGGAAAGGTATAACAAGTGGGGTTCCGCAGGGTTCTGTTTTGGGACCGGTTCTGTTCAATATCTTCATCAACGATTTAGATGTTGGCATAGAAAGTACGCTTATTAAGTTTGCAGATGATACCAAACTGGGAGGGATTGCAACTGCTTTGGAGGACAGGGTCAAAATTCAAAATGATCTGGACAAGTTGGAGAAATGGTCTGAGGTAAACAGGATGAAGTTCAATAAAGATAAATGCAAAGTGCTCCACTTAGGAAGGAACAATCAGTTTCACACATACAGAATGGGAGGAGACTGTCTAGGAAGGAGTATGGCAGAAAGAGATCTAGGGGTCATAGTGGACCACAAGCTTAATATGAGTCAACAGTGTGATACTGTTGCAAAAAAAGCAAACGTGATTCTGGGATGCATTAACAGGTGTGTTGTAAACAAGACACGAGAAGTCATTCTTCCGCTTTACTCTGCGCTGGTTAGGCCCCAACTGGAGTATTGTGTCCAGTTCTGGGCACCGCATTTCAAGAAAGATGTGGAGAAATTGGAGAGGGTCCAGAGAAGAGCAACAAGAATGATTAAAGGTCTTGAGAACATGACCTATGAAGGAAGGCTGAAGGAATTGGGTTTGTTTAGTTTGGAAAAGAGAAGACTGAGAGGGGACATGATAGCAGTTTTCAGGTATCTAAAAGGGTGTCATCAGGAGGAGGGAGAAAACTTGTTCACCTTAGCCTCCAATGATAGAACAAGAAGCAATGGGCTTAAACTGCAGCAAGGGAGATTTAGGTTGGACATTAGGAAAAAGTTCCTAACTGTCAGGGTAGTTAAACACTGGAATAGATTGCCTAGGGAAGTTGTGGAATCTCCATCTCTGGAGATATTTAAGAGTAGGTTAGATAAATGTCTATCAGGGATGGTCTAGACAGTATTTGGTCCTGCCATGAGGGCAGGGGACTGGACTCGATGACCTCTCGAGGTCCCTTCCAGTCCTAGAGTCTATGAGTCTATGAGTCTATGTTTTCAGCAAGAGGCTTGGGCTTTTTACTCATGGTTTATTTAGCCCGTGTTCTCCTGACCTCCTCCAGGGCTTGGGAAGACAAGGATAGATCGATAGACTCAGAACACATTACTGGAAATATCTTTCAGCTACTTAGAGAGGGGAAAAAAAGAAGGAACTACAGTTATCCTGTGGTATGGAAGCAATGTGGGGAAAATGTAGAATACTACATGCCAGGAGGCTGTGATCGTAATGCACTCGCTGACTGTAGAGCGGATTTGGATTTTCCTTGCTTTGCATCCCAACAAGAGGTTAAAAGAAATTGTGGTACGGTAAGTATAAAAAAGACCTAATGGCTACCTGTTAGACTGGAAAGGGATCAGGCTTCCAATTACTGTGAAAAATGTTCCTCCTTCTCAAAGTAAAATGAGTAAATTTGGGCTTTTTTACTGGCCCTCTAAAAATGTGATACTGTAGGTAAAAAACCATCATACTTCTTACCAAAGATTAAGGTTAGAGCACAGGATTCTTAAGACATGTGTTCTATTGCTGGTACTGTCACTAAATCTCTGTGACACCTTGGGCAAATGGCTTAACCTCAGGTTACTCATCTGTCACACGGGTATTATAATAATACTCAGCTACATTACAGGAGTGTGGTGAGACTTAAGTAATGAATGACTGTAGAGTGTTTTTGAGGCCTTCAGATGAAAGTGCTACAGCAATTGTAATAAGTCTTTTTTGTCGTCAGTGAAGGGTAAGTACTCTAAATAAACATATCAGCTAAGAACTTTCTTTGGTGTTTACTGAATGCTATTCCTCTGGTTCCACTCAGATTTGTAACAGTTTTTCAGTATCAGACACATTTTTTATTAGAAAAACCACTACCTCTCTAATTAAACATCAACAAGTTGTCTGCATTTTTAAAGGATTGAGAGGAAAATCTCACAATCCCTCTGTGCTCCTCAGTTTCACAAAATGGCTTTGACTTTACAGAAGTGACAAACTGCGTGAAATTTTACCTTGTGTAAAATTCTTCACTTTTGTCACCAAATGTTTTGGATGCAGTTTGTTTCTCTTCTGCTATTATCTCTGTACATGGTGGTACCTTTCAGCTACTTAATAATCACATACCCCGATACATGAAGGAAGGGTCTAAATTCCAAAGCATGTCTCCCTTTGTGCACCCACAAATCGCAGGTGTAAATTTTTCACCCTCAATTGTTTTACTTATTTACATTTATCCACATCTGGTCCCAGAGTCTCGTTACTTCTCACCACTTAAAATCTGCAGTAACTGCTACAACATTTACAATCTTCAATACAAAATTTCATTTAGCCACTCATTCAGTGAACCAATCACCACCAATAGTAGCTATAAGCTAAGCCACCAGACTTCAAACACCATCCGTCCTCTCCATTAGCTATGACTTTTCCTTTGGTTCCATTTTGCTTGATTGACAACTTTAGTATCCAACTAGACTGAGACTACAGGACTCCTGTTTAATTCACTCTTTACGGCATCCCATTTCAGAGTGTATGTGTATGCATCCCGCTTTTATTTACATGTCATCAATATAATTGATTACCTTGATTTTCTTTGGTTTTTTTAAATCACATTCATAGTGGTATCAACTTCAGAGTTTATTCTAGACTAGAGTTAACTAGGGCTCTAGTCCTGCAATCAGATCCGTTGCGTTAACTTTTGACTTGAAGTCAATGGGACACTGCAAGGAGGCAGCTGTCCACACCAGTTGATTCAATCGCATGGTTAAGGCCTAAGTATCCATCACTTTGTGATGTGGGACCACATGGGTAACCACTCCTTGCCCTCTCAGTGAGGAAAGAGCCTCAAGTGAATAACTCTTTCTCCATTTATTTTCCTTGATCACTATAGCTCTTTCAGTTGAGTCGCTCTCCATTAGGGCTCAAGACGGTATTTAATTAGGAAGTAACCCTGGAGTGTGAACAGTGCTGTGTCACCTGAACTCTGCCCTTATTACTCTCCCAAATCTGTGTAAAGGAGGGTTACATGAGCAATATTATATACATTCATTCAAATGTCTGCTCGCCATCTTCATTTTTTTCCTGCACTGGAATAAAACTTTAACATTGGATGCCCTGTTATTACTTTTATTTCCAGTTGGTGCACTCTGTTAAATAATGAATTGTCCCATTGCCCCATGTGAGTGAACACTCAGAGCAGATCAGAAGCCATATGCCATCATGTAGGAATGAAAGACGGATACTGGATTCTCTTCCTCAAGGTTCTAGCTTCATGTCTGAAGCCTGCTAGGTGCTACAGGTATAAACCTACCAGATGCTGCAAAGATCTAGGTGTTCAACAAACCAAAAATAAAGAAGCAGACAATGAAAAAGACCTTTAGTCTAAGGCCATGGCTTTTTGTAGAGGTGGCTGACAAGCTGGGCTATAGGGTACCATGTGCCAAGCAGCCTGGTATCCAGAGCCAAGGATAACTGCAGGCAAGACCCAGTCTTTAGCACCAAAGCCACTGGACCGAAAGCCTTCAGAGGGTTTGCGGTTCTCACCAGTGCTGGGATGAATTTTAACTCACTATTGATTGAGAATTTGTACATCAATTTTCATTAAATGAAAGATTTCTAACAGGCCTCCTTCTGTGTGGCAGTCAAATTAGACCACATAGAAATATATAGAGTCAACTTGGTTAGAGTGGGTCAAGGATTCTAAGCAGTTGAGGTCCAAATATTAATAAAATAATCATGCAGATGGCTCCCTTAGAAGAGAGATCAGCCACCTATAGAGAGTGATGTTTGCATGTCTCATCACTGCACTGAGCCATCCTCTTTTTCTGCCTTTTTAAGTGATTCTTGAAACTGCTGATTCTGTGGGGAGGGAGGAGGTGGCACTTCTGGAGATGATCTGAAAACATGGTGTCATGCATGGCGTTACAGAAAGGATTAAGGTGAACTAACTGAATGCACATGGAAGTTTAATGCACTTTAAACTTATCCACATTCACTTCATAATTCATCTTAATGTTCTGAGGTATCCCCATGTAGACAAGCCCTAGCAAAACATGGGTTTTATCCCTTTCTACAAGCAGTCCATGTAAGAAGTTTGAGTCTGCTACTGCTTCCAGCTAAGGGGCTTGGGGCCAGATTTCTAAATGTATTTGGGCCGCATCTGAAGATGCAGATAGGCATCTAGTGGGAGTCCCACTGAAATCAATGGGAGTCAGCTGCCTTCGTGCTTTTGAAGATCACACAGTGTGACTGTCTGCATCTTTAGGCACCAACATAACTTTACAGACCTGACCCTTAAAAGTCCTTTGCCTCAAGCAGTCAGTCATCACACTGTTGGTCCTACACATCACAGATCCAAGTCCTTTGTGGGCCCAGTTACACTCATATTCTGTTTAACCAAGGAACTGAAGTCAGTTTATGGAAAGTGTTTTATTCACACAGAGATGATTCTTCACAGACTGGTGTGTCTTCAGTAAGAGTATTTAGCACTTACATGAAGCTTTTCATGTTCTACAGGCTTTACAAACATGAATTCATTAATCCTCATCCTGTGAGGTAAGCACAATCGTACCCTGGCTTTATGAGTAAGGAATTTAGGGCTAACAGGTTAAGTGATTTATCTAAATTCACTGAGGGAGTCAGTGTCAGAGCTGAAAATGGAACTCAGATGTGTCTGATTTCTACATATTTAATTCACTGCATCACACCTCTCCAAAAACATAAACCAAGTGCCAAAATATTCTGATCGAGCAGGCCCCATATAAACCACATAAGTGTTTCTAAGACATATTCTTTTTCTCAAGTCCAATCAGTAACTTTGTTTCCCAACACAATGCATACTACAGTATAAATTATTTTACAGCCTGGACCCAATTGTCAAAGTGGCCTCAAATCAATGTTGTGCAAAACATTCATCTCTCACCTCAAAATTATGCAAAATCAGCCTGGGTTTGAATTCAGCCTGCATCTATGGGCCAGCAGTGGTTCATATAAGCTTTTCTGGTCTCTGAACTGCTATGCAAAGATTTTTGCACTACCGGGATATCTGTGAATATTTATAAGCTTTTGTTCACTGGTGAGTTATATGATTAAGCTGCTTTTGCCAGAAAACGCTCCCACAGGTATACTCACAATATTTTCCACTATCCCCACTTGTTCCATCTCCAGTGAAAGACTGAATGTCATGCTACATTCATCAAACTGAAACTTACTCTATGATTTAACTATAGGACATTTAAACATAGGACAACAACAGTAATTCAAACCTGAATCTTTTCAAACATGCAAATGCTGTGAACTCAAAAGTCCTCTGCTTGGGGGAAAAAATTATGAATCTATTTCAAACTGAATTTGGTAAGGTTCTGCAATGTTTTAGGGGATTAGGGTAGAAAAAAGGGATCCCTCCACATTCCTAACCAGGACTATGGAAAACTAAAAGAAGGGAATATCCCAGGAAAATGCATACCATGATTTCCACTGAGCCAAGAGCACAATTTGGGGTGATGAGTCACTGCTGTGTGAAAACTCATGCAGTGTAGACACTATCATTATACCACCATATGGGAGGTGAAATAGTAAAGCAAGAGCCCGTCTATGAAACCCCAATGAAGACGTCTCTCTCTCTCTCACCACTGTTTTAAAAGTACCTGCATGTAATGATGGGTGAGCCTCAAAAAGTGTTGATATTTGGGTCTGATCTCTCATGAGGACAGCTTTTTTCCAGGAGATTTCCAGTAATTCTTGCTTCCAGTCATAATAAAAATACCACAAGGACTGTCTGTTTCATAGTATTTTGATACTTCTGCATAGAGTTGCATCCAGAACCTGAAAGTGTACAGGAGCATTAAAAGGCAAAATATAAAAGTCAGGTAACTGACCTTTATTTCAAAGGTTCCGTTTGAGTTGTAAGTATTTGTTTTGAGATAGGAGACTTATTTCCAAACCAGTTCACCCATCCCAATCTGTGTGGTATTTGGAACATTAGAGGGGCGAAGGGAAGGTTTCCACAAGGCATTTCTATAAAAACAAAAATATTTTGCTTTTCTAAAAATTTTCCAGAGAAAGTATTGAATTTTAATAGAAAATCCAAAAAGATTTTGGTGTTTGGTTATAAAGGTTTTGGTTTCTTGAGTTTTCAATTAAAAGTTTACATTTTCTGCTGAAAGCAGACACTTTTTGTGAAAAAGTTAGTCAAAAACACAATTTCCATTCAAAGCAGTTTATATGGGAAATTTTTCAACCAATTTGTTTATGCTTCTTCAAATGACTGTATTATTCAGTTTTTGGTGTTCTGATCTGTCCATTCTTCCCTTTCTTGGGCATGCTGGGAGCTCAGCATTCATAAAATTGCAATACAGGTTGACATATTATATGCGGTACTCTGGTCCTACAGAGCCATCTCAGTGAGTCCATGGAGTTGCTGTGCGATATGTCAGGATGACAACTGTGCAAATAACTAATTATTTTATTTATTTATTTTTGGTTCAGTGGCAGGACCAAAACAATCAGAAAAAGTTTCATTTCAGATTGATGTGAAATTTCAGGAAGAACAAAAAGTTTTGTTTCAGCTGAAATTAAATATTCCTTTTTGTTTGTTTGTTCTGTTTTGTATTGTGTCCATAAAATTGAAAGTCCATTTTGAATAAAAAAAATTGAAATGTTTCATTTAAAAAATGTCAAGACAACACATTTTGATTTTTTGGATTTTTTTTCTTTTTTTTCTTTTTGTTTTTTAAACTAAAACAATTTGGTGAATTCAATATGAACTGGCTACATGTTTTGGTTGACCCAAAACTGCATTTTTTATTGAAAAAGAGTTTTGGCTGAAAATGTTTTGCCCAGGTCTAGTCTCAGTGCTCTGTGTCATATTGTTAGGTAACTCAGAGTACGATAGGGTTACCTTATAATGACCTTTCATGCTTATCTTGTTGTATGTAACAAGTTAACTGAGATTACCAGAATTCCCTATTTTCTTGGCTGATTTCAAAGACTGATGGGATCCTTTTGTCACTGACAAGAATTCAGATCAAAACAAGAACCAAATAATTGTATCCAGGATACTGACTCACAGATTAAATGAACATGTGGTCATGTGACTCCAATGAACCATAATACTTTCAAGATCACATAAAACAGACCACACCCAACATTCCCTCTGGGCAGCTGTGAACACAGGATCATGCACTTTCCAGAAGAGTAACAGAACAACCTCTTCCAAGTTGGACACTCAAGCACGGAGTGGCAGAACTACAGCATTGACTCCCCTTCCTGCCCTCATCTCCTCAGCAGTTCCAAATGCCACCAACTCTTGGACAATAAGGCTTCAGTGTGACCTCTGTTCTTAGTTTTCCAAAGCACAAATCCACCAAGACACCAGGGGACCTATCATCCCAGGCATTGAGCACATAGAACTCCCTTTTGAAGTCGCAGGCCCCAGGGTAGCTGTTTTTGGTTTCAAAGTGGCAAAATCTTTCAAATAAATCTGGTTCTGGTGTCACACAATATCAAGAACCTGTCCAGTTTTGAATTCAGAAAGCTTCACTCTCACTAAATAACAGAAGTGGAGGTAGGGGAGAGAGACTTTTTTCTTGGAAGTATGTAAAAATAGTGGTTGACCATTTTCTTTCTAATGAAATGTTTGCATGATTTGGTCCTGGCAAAGCTGTACACATGTGGCAGCCACATCAAAAGCATGGGCATTGGCAGAAGGATCAGCATGGCCTGAAGTGGTTTCCTTTGTTGGCATGTGCCAAGCATGTGTTTGATCTCTCACTCTGACACCTGGGCCTGTTGTACAGGGCACCTATTGGAAAATAGTATTGTTTAGATTGGGTAAATATAAATAAAACTACCAAAGTTGATGGCATGGACCTAGACTTCTAAGAACAAAAGGAGCACTCTCTTCTTTCTCCTTTAATTCAACATTTATCTTGTCCTATCTTGCCATTGCTTCCCATAGCACCTCTTGAAAAGGGAGACTGGGATGGCTACATATGCTGAAGTGCTCAGAGTTCACTGACCACATCCAAGGTGAATGCAGCCCTTGCTGCATGTCTTCAGTAGAGCTCTGCTTTTCAGACTAGCACAGAATTTGGCTTATTCCCAGCCCAAGTTGTGCCAGCTGGATGAGAAATTCCCGTCAGTGCAACAATTGTGAAACCTCTAAAATTCAGTGATTAACTAACCCAGACAGGTCTAAAAATAAGCAGTGGACCAAATTTATCCCAGGTGTAACTCCATGATGCAATGAATTTCTAGTACATCCAGGATAAATTTGTTCTATTAAATTTGGTTCCACATAGGAGGTCCAATTTGGTATTGGGTAGTGACCCCTCCTCCTCTTCCCCCTGCTGCCACAGTGTAAGGACTGGCAATCATATACACCTAGGCCAACAGAGCATCCATTTGACGTCCACTGCTGGTGAGTACAAGCAGCAAAATTCAGTCTATGTAAAGGAGAAACTACTAATTCCTCTTGGCTAGTGTTTTAGGGACAAGAGTATTGCAGTGATGGTTAAAGAAAGTCCTGACTGATGCTTGGTTTAAATAAACACTGTCCCTTGTAAGTTAATCAAGATGTTGGGGTGGGGGAGCCCAAATGCAGAGGTAAAATGGAAGAAGTTCTCATGGTCCCTCCATTTCCCCCAAAGAGTCCCAGCAGAATTTGGAAAAAGTCTGATGATGCTCCTTCTTTTTAAGCGGTGAATGGACAAGCTTGGGTATTGAAATCTAACCACTGTGACATAAAAGCCATGCCTGCCAAAGAGGAGATACATTTTTTTAAAAAGTAGAAAATCTTCAAGCTCTTATACTGTGAAATCTTACCCAGAGACAGGAAAGTAAGATGCAATGGAAGTGGTGTGGTATTTTTGAGGATTTGTAAATGTGCTAGGCACATAACAGAAAACTATTAACGTTGTAAGCTTACAAATCTATATTCAAGGTGCAACAACAGGTGAGGTCATTAAACAGAGAAAAATAGGACAGGGAGATGAAGGATGAGTGTGACAGGGCAATGAGGCAATATTAGACTCTTCTTCTCAGAGGCAAGATGTCAGGAAGTCAGTTTTGGGGAGGGATTTGAAGGTGCTGCAGGTGGTGGCTTGACAAACAGGTTGGTGGAAGATTTCAAAGGAGATGAGGTAGAATGGAAGAAAGTATGGATATTCCTCAGGGAATAAGATGGAGGAGCTACTGTAGTGGAGAAGGGAAAAGGTGGGAGACCCAGGAAGAGAAGAAGGCAGGAGCTATATGATTATAGTTTCAAAGGCAAGTGCTAGAAGTTTAAATTGCTGTGCATGCAACAGGGAGCCAGTGAAATGATTCAAAGACAGGGCACCATGTCAAAGCGACAGGTGAGAAAGAGGATTATGGCAGCAGCATTTTGGATGGGCTGGTGGGCAGGCATGAGAAGTTAGTTGTTTTTTTTTAAAAAACACCATAGAGGAAGACATTGTCCTTTCCAGCTTATCTGTGTCTCATTCCACATCAAGGACCGGCAGAGTGGCAGAGAGAGAAGATTGATTGGTAAAGTCTGGGGACAGCTCTTGAAGGAGTGAATGGGAAGATCGGCACAGGGACAGACAGTGTCCTCTAAAGGTTGAAGTTATGAATGGCTCTTACTAGAATGGAAGTCCAAATTTCCTGCAGGGATTTGATGGAAGAAAAAGAATCAGTTGGCAATTCCTAATAGCACATATAGATCATTGAGTTAGAGACATCGATTTTTTTTGTATGTATAAACTAGTTAAATGTATACATTTTACCCTCAAGAGTTAAAGACAAGGCTGTGATCTGAAGTAACCGCATATACATTCTGCTTTGTAGCAATGGCATGTCAATACAAGAGACTGAAAAACAGTAGTTTATAGTAGTGTGCACTTAAAGTTGTGGTTTTCTGTTCCACAGCAGTTAGACCTGATTCAGACAAATACATTCACAAAACAAACAGCGAAATGCATAAAATAGCAGCAGCAGAGAGGTTAACACACTCCAAATTTATGGTACACATCACCACTACAAGTTAAAAACAACAAGCAGCTAGCGTTGCATTTTGGCTGTATTTTTGAGGAGTAAGGTTTTATGAAATTGTCTCCAATTGGCTGTGCCACTAATCTAGAAAATGATATTTTCAAAATAGAATCCACTCTTGGTGGAAAAGGAGATAGAAGGTCATAATCCTCCCAGAGGAACTGTAAACAAGACGAGATAAGGGCAATGAATCTGCTGAAAGTGTGCTCTTCTGCTCCGGACAACAGAATGTTTGTTCTACTTGTCCCCATCCCACATTTGTATCCTCCAAGGACACAGTCATATGCTGCTGACTCACAGGATGCTGGTGCTTATGAAAAACAAGAAAGGAGGTTTTTCTCTTAATCTGTTCTTGATTGCTCCTCCGATTTAATTCTTTGTAATTGCACACAGAAACTGCAGGTTAGTTACTGTAAATATATTGAAAGCAAGACCAATTCTTGTATACACCAGGGACCTGAGTAATACTCATTGAACTAAATGGAGTTACTATTATCCTTTGGCCTGAGACTAGAGCTCTCTATATACACCTGTAAGAGGTAGAGCCACCAATGCTGGAGTCTGTCTGAAACTCCAGTCTAGATCAGGATTTGAAATTTGAAAATGGCCCCTCTGCCTTTACAATGGAGCTTGAAAAAAACTCAGAGCAAAACATGCCAAACTATGGAGTATTTGGCCTCAGGATCAGGTGTTACTCTGTAGTATGTGCTTTCACTTAATAGCTCAGATTAAAATGCCCAAAGCTGTTTAACACTGGGACTGCATCAGCTCCAGATAAGGAGATGGAATCCAAAGCAGAATTTGAAACAAGTGGAGCAGGGCGCTCCAGAATTTGTATTAAATGTGGTTAAGTTCAATACAGGGATTCCCTAAAAATGGCACTGTGGTACTGCCCATACCCCTTTTCTTTTGTGTCTTCCATGTTCTAGGTGATCCATTTTTTCACTAAAACCAGGATTTTACTGCTGACCATTCTACAAAGCCTATACAGGCTTTGAAAAGCGAGTTTGATACTTTTTTTTGCTATACACAGCATCAGCAACAGAATGGAGGTGTGTATTCCAATTGCAAGGAGATGCAGACAATGGCATGGACCTGAAAAGAACTGTTTGATTTTCAGGTGCCAGGCATAGTTTATCACATTAGCATTTTAGGTTATTTTGTTTTGACATGTAAATCGAGGAAATTGACTAAGGAAGCCATTGATGGGGAAATGGACATCATTCACTTACCTGCCATAACTGCAATGTAATCTTAAAAAGTTGTCTTAGATCAGCGGTAGTTATAGTGCTGGAGTTGCAGATCATTAAGAACTGACTCACTTTGGCAAACAGTTCAACACTAAAGTAATTAAAGTAACAGGAATATTTGGAAAACAAAAGTATGGGCAACTCCATCAGTGCATTGGAAACTATGGATTTTTTTTTAATGGGTTTAGAAGTCAAAAAGTATAAATATTTTCCTTGACTACATAAGGACTGTCCCTCCTAACCTGAGATATTTTGGTTTCTATGTATCTGAGGCACTTACATGGCTCCCACAAATATAGTGCTATTTCAGTGTATTTCTCATCCCAACATCCCTTCCCTGTGAGGCAGGGAAGTGCTAGTATCCCCATTTTATACATGGGGAACTGAGGCACAGAGAGACTAAGGGTACGTCTACACTGGAGCTGAGGGTGTTATTGCCAGCTTGGGTAGATGTACGGGTGGTAGCTTTAATTGAGCTAGCACACTCGAAATACAAGTGTAGCTGTGGCCATCACTACCTTTGGGTTTCCTTATCATTATGCACAATGCAGCTTACATTTCCAGCAGAGTGAATGACTTCATTGCAGGAAATATCCAGCAACTCACACCAGGGGAAGCCAGAAGTCATGCTGCTGACAGATCCAAGGAACACCTCGAAGAAGTCTAAAATGGTGATTACCTTAAGCCTATAGTTTACTTGTTCCTTCTCAAGATATCCCAGTATGAGTGACCTCTCTGTCTGCACCCTTCAAACAGGGACTCCAGGAAACTTTCCACAAGAAAACAGCTGCAACCAAATTTGCAGTTCCTCACAGTCCTTACTACCACTTGGGTTTAAAACCAGAGTCATTGGGTAATTAAATTATGTTTTTGCTTTAAATTAAGGAGACAAAGCTGGCCAACTCTCCATTTTATTTTATTTTATATTTTTTCCCTTTTTTGTATCTATCTGGGGGCTTGATTCCACAGGAATTCAAGGTGCTCATCGCTTCTCAAGATTACACCAGGCAGTGTTGTTTCAGCCATATTGGTCCCAGGATATTAGAGACACAAGGTGGGTGAGATAATATCATTTATTGGTCAAGCTTTCGAGGTTACACAGAAAAGCTTGAAAGCGTCTCTCTCTCACCAACAGAAGTTGATCTGATAAAAGATAATATCTCACCCACCATGTGTCTGTAAAGTTCATGTCATTCTGCTTTATAAACAGATGCTTCGGTGGCTCATTATTTTTCTTTAAAAACTGCCATCCCTTTAGTAATCACAAAGAACCCTACAATAACAAACCAGAGTTTACAGCCCACCGTACTTCCTAGTTTCTGTGATAGTACCATTTTAAGTTTGGAAGTGGCTATAACAGCTAGAGGGAAACAAGGAGAAATTCTTCTTGATTTTAAAATGACATCTCTGTGTCCAGGGCAGGGTTGTTATGTTTGTTCAGCACAAGAACCAGACACCCTTCCTTGGGGAATATTCAAATGTAAATTTGAAATCCTGACTGTTTGTATTCAGTATTTTTATAAGACGGGGAATTAGCATTATTGCTTAAGCCAAATTCCAGTTTTGGTCATTAAATGCTGCTTGCCTAGATTCCCCCACCAGTTTGTTATATCAGCTATGCTGCTTCACTTCCTGTCTTGGAATGCTGCATAACACTTCTGCGTGCTTTTAACAGCAGCTGCTGTGTTCCACCCTGGGGTTAGCTGCATTTCAGAGAGAGAGAGTGAGAGAGTGTGTGTGTGTGTAAAAATAACCCAGACGTTCAGGGTGACTTATTATGCCTGCATAGAGTTTTAAATTAAGCACAGCAAGAGACACAGGGACATCTAACAACTTCATCTGGGTTACTAAAATACAAGTAAATAGCTTGGGGCTGTTTCTAATGGAGAGAAGAGGACAAAACACCATACCTGTCACCTGTTACATGGACTCATTAAACACAGAACTGCTCTAATCTAGCATAATAGTCTATAAACAAAGCTTTTATTCCCATTGTTTGGTTAGCCTGTGCATCTCTTAAGCTCTATTTTGAGGACTAAAGTGATTTATAGGCCTTGTGTTCATCCTCTGCACTGGGGTGAATTCAATCTACAATAATTACAGGAAAAAAACTAACCCTGAAATACAAAACACATGTACTCCCCTATCCCGTCCTTTAAGCATCTGGTAAAGCAAAATGGGTTTCTCACACATGCCAATCAGCTCTAGACTGCATAACCTCCCAATAATGCTCATCCTTCTCTCTGACCTGCTGTAACCCAAAGCTCACGCAAATAACAAACTGACCTACCTTTTGCATCTCGCCTTAGAGACCTCTTCTCCAGGAATAGGTAGACCCAGAAAAGCTCTGGGTGGGCCCATGCCTCCAATTCTACCTTAGTACTTTCCTGTATAAAACAAAGTTTCCACACATAGTTGCACCTAAAGGAAGATTCCTGTGTGCTTCTACTTCATTAAAAATTCCTAACTGGCTAAAACAAAAACCTAGAATCTAATGTGAAGCAACAGGTTTCTTTCCTTCCCACAAGCAAGCAAAGGTGAGTTTTCTAGCTTATAGTGGTGAGTATGATTCCCACAACTCAGCAATACTTCAGCTACAGTAGTCTCATCTACACGGATGTTACTCTTGAAATCAATTGACTTATTCCAAACCTATGCAAGTGTAGCTAAACAGAATGTAGCCTGAGATAACTGGGGTAGAAAGTCATCTCATCATGCATGCCTTGTGATGGACAAGTGTCAGAATTTTAGCCATTCCCCTGCATGAGAAAGGCCTGTTTATATGTGTGCTTGTTTCTCTAACAATTAAAAAAGACTTGATCCTGCAACAATTACACATGTGATTAACCTTTATAGGTACACAAGTAGCCTCCTTGACTTTAATGGGACTACTAGCATGAGTATAGATTACTCATGTGAGTAAAAGATGTAGGATTAGGCTTTATGGGATAGACCCTCAGCCGACATAAATTGCTATAGCTTTATTGAAATCAAAGGAGTTTACCAACTTACACAGGTGAGATCTTCCATTGGCATGTGTAGTGTTTCCAAAGCTACATGTTGCTGTTAAGATTTGTATTATTCATTTGAAACAAAAAGTAAATTAAAAGGTTCTTTTTTATAGATGTATGTGATTTAAAATAATGATTTGCATAAACGACTTTACACATTCATCGGTTGTATTATGGCAAATCATGTGTAAAGCATCAGTCTACATATGCAGCATAAAATTTATTTGCTAATCAGTGTTGGGCTTGGTTAAAAGAATTAAGTCAAATGTAGTCCAAAGTTTAGTCTTTGCATAAACAAACTTCTGTAAAATTTGGGACCAAGCAAAACACAGTCTTGTTTTTAACAAGAAATCAAAAGTGCTCAGTATTTCTTTAAATAAAAATCAATATACCCTTACAGTGTTTGAAACACACACTGCAGCATAGTGGTAGTACAGGACAGTTGGAGAGTAAAATGTATTGGGCAACTAGGTTTTCATCACCCAAGCTGAGGGGGGAAAAAAGAAAAGAAGAAAGGTTGAAAAGTGTGAATGAAAATATGAAAGGGTTAAAAATGGAGAGTGGGAATACTACAGGCTGGCAGTCAAATTAAATTGGCATGAATTAAATGACTAAAAAGCAAAGGATGATAAAAGTAAATGGGCAAATTAGGCAAAACAAGGTGGGAAGCACTTTTATAATATAGAAAAGATGGAATGGAAAATCATATTTTGCTGTGTATGGCTCTGTGTATGCAGTCACACTTTCAAAAATGGTCCCTGATAACTGCAGTCACCTAAACTACTGGCCATTCTTGAAAATTACGGCCTTAGAGTTTAAGTTCTTCAGGGCACAGCCCTGCCTTCTTGACTGTTTATAAATCACTGGTATATCTTAGGGCACATTATAAAATAAATGCAAGTAGCATAAACACTAATCCTATCTAAGGGCCAGATGTTGCAGAGGGATCCATAGGCACAAAGTTCTGCCTCTGTGCTGAGCCTCATTGATCCCTGTCGATGCAGCCGGCTGTCTCCATGGAGCTATCGGCAGGATCTAGTTCCAGGGAGTTATTTGTAACTGTTCTTAAAAGGTGATCTTTAACCCGACAGTGTTTTCCTAAGCGCCTAAATGTTCAGGAGAAATGACTGGCCCTGTTAGAAAACAGCATGTGTTTTGCCCATGTGCAGTGTTGCAAAGTCTTCAGATTTTATTACAAGTCTGATGATAGTTGGTG
Organism: Gopherus flavomarginatus; assembly: GCF_025201925.1. NCBI lineage: Eukaryota > Metazoa > Chordata > Testudines > Testudinidae > Gopherus > Gopherus flavomarginatus. The sequence goes on along the minus strand of NC_066627.1, from coordinate 30,577,144 downwards.
TTTTTTCTTACAGCTCCAAGTCCTGGAGTCTTGTGCTTACAGGAGAATCTCAGCTTTAATTTTTTTAAAAGTATCTGGCCCTCAAGGCTGTGGAGTAAAGCTTGGAAATATGGCCCAAGTGAATCCTAAAGCTCAAAAGGCAAATAAAAAGAACTTAAATGCAGTATTTAAAAAAATCTTTTTTTGACAATCTTGGCATAAGGGGGTGGGGGCCTTGACTCATGATTTCTGAACATTTGAGTGTACAGAACACTGCAAGTGTGATTTACCCTCAACAAATCTGGTTCAACCCCAAACGCATTGCAAATAGCAGCCTCAAACTGTTAGGAGAATCACAGAAAAAGCACAGTAGATGGCCAAGAGAATCCAGGGCCAGTTTGTGGGTCCAAATGACAACCCAGTTACAGGCCCCTACTAGGTATGTAAGCAGAGGCAGAACTCTACCTGCAGCTTAATTCAAACATGTTCATGGTTTGTATTTAACATTGTGGTCAGCTTTAGTTAAAACTCAATGGTTGTCCCTCAGCATGTGGCTACAGCTTAAGTGATTTCGCAGCTTTATTATGTACAATGCCATTCCTGAAGCTTTGGCACAGAAGGAGATAAACAATCCACTACTCAGCACCCTCTTTTCTCGCCTTCCTCAGGATTCTTTAATACAGACAAACCTAACTCTGTTGCCAGGAAGGCAGAGAAAAGGTCAACAAACTCCTTTGCTGAAAGTTAGTTTGTCAAATCCCCTTCTCGGCAGCATGACTTTACATGTTAATGTGAGTGTTTTTCCTCTGTGTCAATAGCCCCTATTGTGTGCATTTGTAACACAAGATTTATGGTAAAGCTTGCAACATTTTTCAGGCATAATGAGCGTTTATTCACCATTCCAGGTCTATAAGCAGAGGCCTGACAAGTAATTATTGACACATTGTGTAGAAATAAAAGCAGTGGGCGAGCTGCTGTTTCAAATGGCAGCGTGGGTAGGGGAAGAGGTGGGGCCGTGTCAAAAGAGTGACAGCCTTGGTGCCCAACATTGTCAAAGCCAATGTTGACTTGCACTGTTCTGCGTGTCTGACTGTATTTGTGCTCCCTGTCACTTGGGTGTGACATGCCAAAACATGAGGGGCGCTCCTTTTCTTATGCTAATGCTGTGTAATGACAGCTTTCTGATCCCTGAGGCTGTGTTAGTGCTCAACAAGTCAAGGTGTGTGACAGGCGGTAGACCCCTTTGGCAGTGTGTTCTCGGTACCGCACTAACCAAATACTGTGTTTCTTCCAGGTCTAATGTGGCCCTCAAGAATAAAAGTAGACTATTAGTAATACTGAGTATATACCTGAGGATAGTGCCCTACATACACCTGTGTGTATAGTCCCTCACTCTAAATTCCAGGGTAACCTATGTTAAATAACCTACTCTAATCATTTATTTTGCTTCTCCCAGCCACGTATCACCATACGGAAGAGAAGAACATTGAAATGCAATAGCAATAGTCATTTTTAGCAGCTTCTTTCTTCTGGGTTCAAATCGAACGTAGGTTGCACAAGGAAAAATGATTTTGTAGTTGCAATCTAACCCTGAGTGGACATTTGTGCATAACTGATAAAATGTGCTCAGGAGAAACCCAATCACAGAATAGCATGAAATATCACTGGTGAGAATGAAGGTGCATTGGCAGAGATATGTGAAGGAAGCTTGCTCAACAGCTGCTTGTATTATGCTTGGCTCTAGTCGGTCCTATCAGACTAAACATGAGCACCAAGTTCATCCAGAAAGCAAACCAACTGTATTTCGTGCTTCATACATGAATGAAAGCTGGATAACAGAGGGCACAGTTCAGACAGTTCCAGTAGTGATGGGTCAGCCTCATGAGGCTTTGAGTTCGGATTTGCTTTGGAGAAGCACACGGGTTTGGGTATTTATGGGACACTTATCCAAATGATCCAAAACTCAAGCATCAGCAAAACTGAGCTAGGAATCCTGCCAGACTTTTTCACAAGATTTGTAGTACTTCCTTGCTTCTTGTTCCCAGGCATAACCAGGAAGTGAGCTGAGTGAAAATGGAAAATATTTTTTAGAGAACTTATGATTCTTGTTTTGAGGGTCAAACAAGTTCATAGTTGAAATTTTGTGTCTACGTTCACGTCTGGTTTTCTCTTATCTGTGCCTTATCAGTAGTTAGATGATAGATTAGATTATTATCTGGACCATTTTGCACATTCTCTATGCTGAGAAAGAGAAATCAAAGGTAAAGAAAAAGTTACTAAATTCTAAAATTCAGGCCAATCGGTGAGAAAGCTCAGATTTTGGTGCTTCCTGAGGCCCATTTAAGATTGGTGCTCCATTGTTCGAGGCACCCTACATACACAGGAAGACAAGATCCCTGATCCAAAGAGCCTGAGCCATATTTTTAAAAGCATTTATGTATTGCTCCACACAACTTTGCAATATCTAATTGATTTAGGAGCCAAAATCTAATTTTCAAAAAGCGACTTAGGAACTTATGTCTCATTGAAAGTCAATGGGAGTTGGACTCCTAGACGCCTAAAACCATTATTTAAAATGAGACTTGGGTGTTGCAAAGCTGAACAGAGCAATGCCTAAATACCTTTAAAAATCTGGGCCTCAGTGCATAAATCCTAGAAGTCAGTACAGTAAACAGAAGGGTGGAAATGAAAATCATTTCATAATCAGCTCTCTAGAGTCAGATAATATGAAGGCTGAGAGTTTCAAAGCTGCTTGACAGATTTGGATACTACTGGAACTCTTAGGTGGTTTGGAAAATCTCAGCCTAAATATATATCAGATCCCATTTGTCCAGATGGGGTAACACATGGGGAGAGAAGTTTCATAAAGTTCATACTATTTGAACAGATGGGTAGCTCTGTAGAACCTCCTGTACATGCGGCTCTGATGGTATCTGCATCATCTGCCTTCCATTAATGTGCCAGATTCTTTTGGGGGGGGTTTCCTATGTGAATTCAATGTTGGTGAAAGGATCCAGACTGAGAGGTGGTATTATTTTTAAAAGCATTGGATTGGGACTTATAAGATGTGAGTGAGATCAACTTCCAGAGATTCCCTGTGCAACGTGGGGCAAGTCTCAACCTCTGTATTTCAATTTCCACATCTGAAAATGGGGAGACTATCCTACTCCATTGGTCTGTTTTGAGAATAAATCCATAAACGAGGCCACTGAAGTTCCCAGCTAGATAGCTCTGCAGATGCGCCTGATGCAGCTGAACTAGGAACCCTGGTTCAAAAACTCCCCAAACTTTGAAGTTCAGATAGTAAACAGCTCCTGGCCCAAACCTTGTATTGGGCCTAACTGTCATATAGGCCTTAAATGGAGTTTGCATCTGAACTCTCCTGTATATGGGAAATGTTCTCATTCCTTATAGGAAGTTAACATCCCTGGGTCATCTCTATTATTGATCCCTAGGATAAGTACAGCATGGGCAATGTAGTGAAGACATTGCCCCATCCACCTGCTAGCCAATGAACTTCCAGATCAGGATTAGGGCACACAAGTACCTCTCCAGGCCCCTTTACTCCTTTGCTTTTCTACTGAGAACTCCTACAAGAATCTTATATGTGCTTGTGACCTTCACAGTGTTTACGTGGAAAATTGAAGCAGACAGGTTGAACCTTTTCACTATTACTAAATGAACACAATTACTCCTGAAGGGATGAATATTCTTAATGGAAAAGCTCGTGGATGGTTTAAGAACAGAGGTGGTAGTTTCTAACAGATCTGCGTCTGGTTTTCAGTTTTCTTCAACTTGTGTAACATGCTGCACCACAGACATTGGACTCCCACGGTGCACAACAGCAGCTCAGTCAAAAAAGAGACCATGTTGCATCACTGGAGGTGCAGTCCTGCAAGGGAGTCCAGCCCATAGGTAAGACATAGGCATGAGGCACTGCAGCAGCTGGGACAGACACAGATTAATGAAGAGCTGACCCAAAATAAAACATTTCATTTCTGGTTGACCCGTTTGGACACAAAACCGTTTTTATTTTCTGTCAGGAAATCAAAACACTTTGATAAAATTGACATTGTTGTGTGTGTGGAAAATGTCTGTTTTGTAGAAGCCATATTTTCCATCAATATACTGATGAAAAATTCCCAGTATTACCAGCTCCAAGCATTCAAAAATAATTTGGAGTCAGATGGACAACTTGTTACACTGGCTGAAATAGGACTAGATTTTTAAAATAATAATCTTTCTGGTTTTGAAGCCTTTGGAGGTCACATTTACCATCAATAGGGTTCGGTAGCATTTTACACTAATTTTAACACTCACTTTACAAGGTACAGGTCAACAGAGGATCAGGGCCCTGGCTCCCTTTCTGAAAATACAAAAGACGACAACAACAAAACATACGCTCCTGGGAAATAAAGACAGTTACTGGCTTCAGGCTCTGTCCAAACAATATAGGGAATTAATAGAATTGGTGGATGCTATCTTTTCCTTGATCAGGTCTTCTTCTAGATCAGTTCTTAGTCCAGTGCTGTAATGCACTATGAAACGTAACAATGATTTTTTCTTGTCTCTACTCAAAGTCTGCAAATATAAATACAAAGATTTACCAAAAAAAAAAAAAAGCCCCCTCTTGCAATTAAATCATTTCAATGGGCATGTGAGACTTGAATCCAGTTATCATCTCCAATTCTACTCTGGTAGGGGAAAGCTTAGGGTAAGTAGGTGAATTTACAGAGAGAGAAAACTAATTTTCAATCTCTTAGCACAAATGATTTACTAGTTTTCTTCTGATTTCTTTAAGAGGATTCCAAGATGCCTCTGGGTTTCTCTGCTTTTATATACACAATTTCATTGATCTCTTTCAACAAAAGGAAAAGATTGCAGCGATCAAACTAAAGAGGGAGGAAGAGTTCACTCTACAGCTACAGATGCATTGTCCCATCACCAGCAGCTTGTTGTATGGAGACAATGCTTTGCACAAGTACCACTGTAACTGTAATTTTCTCTAATCCTAAATGCTGTAAGCAGCCTGTTCTTAGTCCAAAAGTTCAGGGAATTGCATACAACTCTTCTTATATGTGCAGAATTTATCTCAGTTATAAGTCTTCAAAGCATCACTTCCATAGACACACAGAAACAAGAATATACCCCTGAAGAAGCAAAGCATCCTTGAAATTATGAGCTCCTGAAATGCATCAGTGTTCTTTCTCTGTAAAAAACAAGACCTCGCTCCAACCCTATGTAAATCTAAAGTCTCAAATACTACTTATAAAAAAACCTGCACAATTAGACCAAATTGCTAGAATTCATAATTGGGTTACTGCAGGCCTTTTGGCCACTGATCAAACAGTATTTCAGATAACAAAATGTGCCATTCCTTTTGGTGACAAATCTGAGGAACTGTCCCAGACTGGGATGTCAAAAGAAGAGGTTTGGAACAAATTAATAAAATAAACAGTAACAAGTCACAAGGAAAAGATGATATTCGCCCAAAAGTTCTGAAGGAACTCAAATATGAAATTGCAGAACTACTGACTATGATATGTAACCTATAACTTAAATCAGTCTCTGTACCAGATAACTAGAAGACAGTTTATGTAATGCCAGTTTTTTAGAAAAGGCTCTTGAGACAATCCTGGCAATTACAGGCTGATACATGTAACTTCAGCACCAGGCAAATTGGTTGAAACTATGGTTAGAGCCCTGCACAGATACAACTTTATATCTGTGGATGCAGATATCTGTGGATATAAATCAGTATCTGTGGAACTGCAGGGCTCTCCCAAGAACCGCAGTGGCGAAAGGAGCAGAATGCGGGGCCGCCGCTCCCAGGAGCCAGTGCCCTGCACTGGCAGCTCCTCTGGCACAACTGTACCACCCCCAGCCCTGCCCTGTCCCTTCCATGCAGCTGTCCGCATCTCCTGTCTGGGGTCCTGCACGACCCTTGAACACAAGAGTGCAATCAGGGAGAGCTGCCGGTGAATCTGGTGCCCACCCCAGTGGCCAGGGGTGGGAGTGGTACAGCCACGCTGGAGGAGCTGCCAGTGTCGGGCGCTGGTTTCTGGGAGCGGTGGCTCCATGTTCTGCTCCTTTCATCCCTGTGGTTCCCGGGAGAGCCCTGCAGTTCCATGGATACCAATTTATATCTGCGGATATCTGCATCCACGTACATAAATTTTTATCCATTGTGATAGACCTAGGCCAGTTTGGAACAGCAGAGTAGTAGAAGGGAGATATACTGGCCACTGGATAAGCAGTTTTCTGTTCCCTGAGTGACCAGAGCAGGGGCTGCTCCAGGCTAATGAGAACACCTGACTCCAATTAAGGCCCCTCTGATGCTATATAAGGGCTCACTCCAGTCAGGCCAAAGAGAGCCAGAGGAGAAGAAGTGAGGAACTGGGAGCAAGAGGTGTGCAAGAAGCTGAGAGTGAGTAGGCATACTGCTGGAGGACTGAGAAGTACAAGCGTTATCAGACTTCAGGAGGAGGGTCTCTGGGCTGTTTCCCAACCCACAGGGTGAATCTGTGAGGTGAGCAAATCCGCCAATAAGTGCAGGACCCACCAAGGTAGAGGAGGAACTTTGTCAAACCGTGTAGGGCTCTAACCATAGTAAAGAACAAAATAATCAGATATAGATAAACATGATAAGTTGGGGAAGAGTAAAGGGAAATCATGCCTCACTAAACTACTAAAATTCTTTAAGTATGTCAACAAGCATATGGACAAGGGTGATCTAGTCAATATAGTGTACTTAGATTTTCAGAAAGCCTTTGACAAGGTCCCATACCGAGGGCTCTTAAGCAAACTAAGCGGTCATGGGATAAGAGGGAAGGTCCTCCCATGGATCAGTTACTGGTTCAAAGATAGGAAACAAAGACTAGGAAAAACTGGTCAGTTTTCTCAATGGGGAGAAGTAAATAGGGGGGGTCTCCCAAGGATCTGTTCTGGGACCAGCGCTGTTCAACATATTCATACATCTGGAAAATGGAGTGACGGTCAAGCAGCAAAGTTTGCAGATAATACAATAGCATTCGAGATAGTTAAGTTTAAAGCTGACTATGAAGAGTTACAGAGGGATGTCACCAAACTGGGTGACTGGGCAACAAAATGGCAGATGATATTCAGTGTTGATAAATGCAGAGAAATGCACATTGGAAAGAATAATCCCAACTACACATACAATATACTCGAGTCTTAATTAGCTGTTACTGCTCAAGAAAAAGATCATGGATAGTTCTCTGAAAACATCTGCTCAACCTGCATTGGCAGCAAAAAAGCTAACAGAATGTTAGGAACCATTAAGAAAGTAATAAGACAGAAGATATCATAAAGCCACTATATAAATCCATGGTACACCCACACCTGGTATACTGCATGCCGTTCTGGTCACTCCATCTCAAAAAAGATATATTAGAATTGGAAAAGGTGCAGAGAATGAAAATAATTAGGGGTATGGAACAGCTTCCATACAAGGAGAGATTAAAAAGATTTAGATTGTTCATCTTAGGGCTTGTGTACATAACCTGCTGGACGGGCAGCGATCGATCCAGCGAGGGTTGATTTATCGCATCTAGACTAAATTGACCGCTGAGTGCTCTCCCGTAGACTCCAATACTCCACCAGGGTGAGAGGCTCAGACGGAGTCGACAGGAGAGCATCAGCTGTCAACTTACCACAGTAAAGACACCACGGTAAGTAGATCTAAGTATGTCGACTTCAGCTATGTTATTCATGTAGCTGAAGTTGCATAACTTAGTTCAATCCCATCCCCCTCCCCAGTGTAGACCAGGCCTCAGAGAGACAACTAAGAGCGGATATGATAGAGGTCTATAAAATCATTAATAGTATGGAGAATGTGAATAGGGAAGTGTAATTTACCTCTTCACATAACACAAGAACCAGAGATCACCCAATGAAAGTAACAGGGAGCAGGTTTAAAACAAACATAAGGAAGTACTTCTTCACACAACACACAGTGCACCTGCAGAACTCATTGCAAGGAGACGTTGTGAAGGCCAACAGTATAACTGGATTCAAAAAAAGAATTAAGTAAGTTCCTGGAGGATAGGTCCATCAGTAGTTATTAGTCAAAATTGTTACAGACAAAACCCCATGCTCCAGGTGTGCCTAAACCTCCAACTGCCAGAAGCTGGAACTGGATGCCAGGGGATGGATCACTCAATATTGTCCTGTTCTGCTCATACCCTCTGAAGTATCTGGTACTCGCCACTGTCAGAGGACAGATACTGGGCTGGATGGACCATTGGTTAGACTCACTATGGCTGTTCTTATGTAAGGATATTTCCTTTTTTTTAAATCAGCCATCTAAAGGATAGCTAGAAAGAAGAGGAAGGCTTGGTTTTGTTTGTCAGGAAATGCTTTACTTGTCAAATCTGAACATATAACAGAATGTATGAAACAGTAATATCTGGATATGGTAGCTACCTTTGCTGGTTAAAATACAGTGGTACTAGGTGGTGGAGAGTTATCAGATGGGGGGTGAACAATTGCTGGTGTAGTCCAATATCATACTGTCTGACAAAGACACAGACTATACACTTCAGAAGGAGACTCAAAAGGAAAAGTTACCAACCCATAAATCTGGACATCTGTGCAGCATGGAGGAAATCTGTAAAGCTACTTGTAGAAATTTTGATTGAACCATATTCTGTCAGAATATGTAGTTCCATGGAAATTGAAAAGCATTGAAATCTGGTCTATTTCACCAACATTTTGTTTTGGAAGAAAACTGAAAAAAGTTCCCACAAAATAGAAATTGCCTATTTCAAGGCTTATGGAACAAAATGTTTTAATTTTGTTTTGAAATGACTTTGTTTTGATTCTTTTTGTTTTATTTGATAGTATAAAAATGTAAAATCAAAACTGAAAGAAAGAAACATTATGATTTTGTCAAAATAAAACACTGCAATTGACCCAAAACTAAAACATTGAAAATGTTACTTTGTGGGAAATTTTAAATTTTAATTCCAAATCAGAATGAAGCCAAATTTCAAAATGTGAAGTACTTTGTGAAGCAGAACCTCTGTCCCCTGCGCAGCTCTAGAAGTTTGTTCCTGACTGCACCAGCTAATGAATTTATGTCCTGAAGCCTGTTGACTGGTAACCTCTCTAAGTGTTATAAATTCATCTATTATAAATGCAGATGTATTCTTCTGTGCACACATCTGTATAATCCCTTTTACAATCTTCCTATGCTATTTAACTCTATTTTGTGGCAATGAGCTCCCCAGATTAGGTGCTCTGTAGCAGACTGTGCCTGAAAAAATAGTTGAATTAGTTTCAGAGTAGCAGCCATGTTAGTCTGTATCCGCAAAAACAGGAGTACTTGTGGCATTTTAGAGGCTAACAAATTTATTTGAGCATAAACTTTCATGGGCTAAAACCCACTTCATCGGCTGCATAGAATGGAACACATAGAAAGAAGATATTTATACATACAGAGAACATGAAAAGGTGGGAGTACCCAAACCAACTGTAAGAGGCCAATCAATTGAGATGAGCTATCATCAGCAGGAGAGAGAAAAACACCTTCTATGGGTCATCTTGATCATCATTTCTGGCTTTATCCATCTAACCCCCTACCACCTCTTTCCTTGAAACCCACAGGGAAGTCAAAATGTCCCAGCTTCATTACTAGTACTGAAAATTTCTAAGTTCTACCCAGCAAGCCAGGGCCCTGAGCCCCAAATGCTGTGAGTGGCTGTACCTCTCTTTGGATAGGAATTGGAAAAAACAGAAGTAACAAAGCTTGATTGGTGTAAAACTCAACACAAGTAATACCATCAAACAGAGCTCGTTCGGCCAGCCCTTATCAGACATACAAGATTCTGCAAGTTTCCCGCAACTATTGTGCTGATATAAATCTGCTTTTGTCAGTTAGGAATTGCTCTGTTAAATAGCCTTGTTCTTGGATAGTCATTTTACGTTTGCATTAAGCTTCAACTCTGCAGTGGTTGCGGGGCTGGGAGGAGGGCCAATGCCGTCATGAGGAGGAGTCAGTTTGGTTTCAAGAGCTCTAAATGTCCTAGGGGGGTGCAGTTAGTCAGGGCAGTATTAATCATCACCCAGTTTTCTCAAAACAAACAGGGATTTTTGCCACATGCGCACTGGTGTATTAACAAAAGGGGAGCCTTTGATTTTGTGGGAGCTGTTTTTGTTTAATGATTCCCAAAGTCCCAAGACAAGAAGGGCTAATTTTGCTTTGAGTAGTATCGTAGAAACCTTTTTTTTTTTTCTTCTGGTGGGGGCTGCTCTGATGACATGGGAACTGGATAACAGGCTCCCACATTTGTGCTCTCCCAAGCAGTCACATTTCATCCAAACAGCCTCACTTCCAGCAGGAGGCAGTCAGAATTGCCAGTTTTAATTAAGGACACTAAGTCCTCAAGGAGATTGACACAGCCTGTCTGTGGCGAGAGGTGCCGCCCAACATCTGAACTTCCAATGCACTGTGCCCAACACAACGCCTGCCACTTCCTTTTAGAGAGAAGCCATTTGGAACATCTCTGCTATTCCCCCTCCCCCAACCCAGTGATGATCTTGATGGATGGGGAAGGTCCTGCATGTGGCAACCATGAGATACACAAACACACTGCTCAGTGAGCTTAAGCCTGTGATGTCTATGCAGTAGAGCTAATGTTGTGGTCTATTGTTAAAGGAGATTGCTTTTCAACAGGCTGACAGGGTGCAGCTGTTAGGCTCTTTGGAAGCTGTTCCGTTTCCTCTCGGATACAGACTCCCGAGGGAACTCCAGCGCAGTGATCTGACATCGATAGCTGTGCAGACTTAAGGGCAAGCAACATGCTTTCCAATTAATGGAGATCTGCATGTAATTATGACAAATGTGTCCATCTATTGTCAGTGACATCAGTGCAGCAGAAGCAATAAGAACACATCGGACAGGAGACTGTCATTGTTAGCTAGGATGATGGATGGTAATGGCTGCTGGGCAGTAGCAGAAGAACCCAGCAGGACTGGGGCGGTGAGAGGGGAAAGTGGGAGTGTAAGGAGGGATACAGCAGCCTTTCAGTTTCGAGAGCTGCTGTCTTCACATCCAGCCAAGGTCAGGCTATCAGAAAGTAAATTAAATTAAGCCAACCAACCCAAGGGCGTGGCAGCTTTGGGGAAAAGGGCAGGAATCATTCACCTCTGGCAATCTAGGCTCACATCTTGGTTTAATTTGCAGATGAAATGGGCCAAATGCCATGCTGGTGTAACATTGTACAAAGGAAGAATTTAGCCCCACAGCGTAGTTTTCTTAGTTTAATCCCAGCAGATGTGTGTGTGGTAGGTTATTCTTAACTCCTGGGTTCATGAATGGTAGTCTGTGCTCAAACCACTGATATGTCTGCAACTAGCTCCACCATAAACTTTTCTGTTGAGGTTTATTAGTAGTATCACAGTAGTACCTAGAGACCCGATCCAAAATCAAGTCTGTATCAAACTGCACACCATAGACAGACATGCCCCATCCCAAAGAGCTTACACTCTAAACTGACAAATCAGAACAAAAGTATGTTGGGGGGGAGGGAAACAGAGGCAGAAAGAAGTGTGTGACTTGCCCAAGGCCACCCAGCCAGTCAGCATCAGAGCCAAGACGAGAATGCAGGTCTCCTGGGTCCCAGGCCAGAGTCAGAGCCAGAGCCACCAGTTGGGGTATCACCTATATTTATTCCCACATAAAAAAAATGTAAAAGTGGAGTTAATACTGAGCGTGCACACATCAGTAGGGTAAAAATATTTGACAGGGCTATTGAGGTTATTTCAAATAAGCATTATAAATCCAGAAAATTCAGAGTTAAGACTAAACTAAAAAGAAATCCACTTATGTTATGACATGGATATACACATAGTTAATGCTGTACTCAGAGAGTAGTTATTAATGGCTCCCAATTCTGCTGGAAAGGTGTAACAAGTGGGGTTCCGCAGGGGTCTGTTTTGGGACCGGCTCCGTTCAATATCTTCAATTAAGTTTGCAGACGATACCAAACTGGGAGGGATTGCAACTGCTTTGGAGGACAGGATCAAAATACAAAATGATCTGGACAAATTGGAGAAATGGTCTGAGATAAACTGGATGAAGTTTAATAAAGACAAATACAAAGTGTTTCACTTAGGAAGGAACAATCAGTTTCACACATACAAAGTGGGAAGAGACTGTCTAGGAAGGAGTATGGCAGAAAGAGATCTAGGGGTCATACTGAACCACAAGCTAAATATGAGTCAACAGCGTGATACTGTTGCAAAAAAAGCAAACGTGATTCTGGGATGCATTAACAGGTGTGTTGTAAACAAGACATGAGAAGTTATTCTTCCATTCTACTCTGCGCTGGTTAGGCCTCAGCTGGAGTATTGTGTCCAGTTCTGGGCACCACATTTCAAGAAAGATGTGGAGAAATTGGAGAGGGTCCAGAGAAGAGCAACAAGAATGATTAAAGGTCTTGAGAACATGACCTATGAAGGGAAGGCTGAAAGAATTAGGTTTATTTAGTTTGGAAAAGAGAAGACTGAGAGTGGACATGATAGCAGTTTTCAGGTATCTAAAAAGGTATCAGGAGGAGGGAGAAAACTTGTTCACCTTAGCCTCTAATGATAGAACAAGAAGCAATGGGCTTAAACTGCAGCAAGGGAGATTTAGGTTGGACATTAGGAAAAAGTTCCTAACTGTCAGGGTAGTTAAACACTGGAATAAATTGCCTAGGGAGGTTGTGGAATCTCCATCTCTGGAGATATTTAAGAGTAGGTTAGATAAATGTCCATGAGGGCAGGGGACTGGACTCGATGACCTCTCGAGGTCCCTTCCAGTCCTAGAGTCTATGAATCTATGAATGCACCCAAACCACCTTAATTCTGCCCTCTAGTGACACAGTGAATTGATCATTTGATGATGATTAGAACCAAAAACCTTGAACTGTCTTAGATTAACTGATTTTTAATGAAATGTTTAAATTTCTCTCTCTCTTCTCTTTCACCCCCGCCCCTGCCCCCCAGGAAGATTTGATTCCAAATTGTTTGGCTTAGCTCCATCTCAACTGGTAACTTTTAGATTGTTTTTGGATCATATATGCATGTTTCACAGTGAGACCAAAGTCAGCCTGGGTGCTTATATCATCATTTTCTCAGTCAAGACAGGAGGCAAGAACAATGATTGCCCCAAACCTGTTAATGCTTTGGCCTGAAAAATCTGTTAATCAACCACTCCCAATCTGGACGATATTTAATTGGTGGTGGGAGGGTCTAGAGCCCATCCACAAGCACATAAGCCACATAATCTCCCTCTCATCCGCCACTCAGAGGACTTCTGAAAAGTAATCTAGGCATGTCATCAGTTGGCCACAAAAATCAAACATGATTCTAGTAAACTCTAAGTAGTTACTTTAACAATCATACTGAGAAAGGAGAAGCATGTGTGTGCATATGCACACAAGGGAATTAAGACCAAATACCCACCCACAAGTGTCTGGTGGAGAAACTGATATTTCGATTCCAATGTCTCTGTTGATGACTTGATTAAAAGCAGATATGGTACCAGGCCAAAAATCCAGAGCCAAATGCTATGGGATATTGGGAATTCATAGTGGATCTAGCTCCAAATTTTACAAATCACCTCTCTCTGTACAGAGAGTGGATCCAAACCCCCTTAAACATCCACAAGCTTTTTGTGGGGAGGGGTTTGAAAACCTGGATCTAGATCTGAATTTTGCAGCTTAGGCCCATCACTGGTTAAAAGACAGAGTAAAGAAATCCATCCTGGAGTCCCTTTGGGTATTTCATAAAAGCTCTAAATTGTTGCTAATCTTCACTTTCCCTTAGTTTTTACCTGCACCAGACTCCAGGTTAACAGTCTAATTAATTGAAATGCCCTGCAGAGCAGCAGCCTTACCTGCTGTTGACACCTTGGGGGGGGGGGGGCAGTGATCTTGCAGAAGACCATTTTACCAACAGCAAACACAGCAAGGATAGAGGCAAGAGCCTTCAAAGTATTACTAAGACTCTGCATTTCAGAATGCAAATATCTCGGGACTGTTTTATTCCTGTGAAACAGTTTGCTGGCAACAGATCATACCAGTGGTTCTCAAACTTTTGTAACCGTGACCACTTTCACACAGCAAGCCTATGAGTTTGACCCCTCTGCATACAAATTAAAACCACATTTTTTTATGTTTAACACTATTATAAATGTTGGAGGCACAGCAGGGTTTAAGAGTGGTGGCTGACAGCTCGCAACCCCCTGAGGGGTCATGACTCCCAGTTTGAGAACCCCTGGATTATACATTGTGGGTATATGATGAAGCTGTATGCACAGTAAAAAACAAAACCACTAACTTCACTGCACCAAAGTTGTTTCCTCCTTCATAGGCCTTTTGCGTCAATGGAGTTTCATATTTTCAAGGGGGTACTAGAACTTTTTGAAAAATACTTTGGGGTAATATACATCTTCATTTAACAGACTCTCTGGAAAGCCCCAGCCTCTGGGATTACCATTTTATCTGCTATAAAACCTGTGGCTGCTCAAGCTTTTGCTGGGATTCATTTTGTGCCATGCTCAGGATAAGGGAAGTAAAAAAAAATGGCTTAGAACCACCTTTACTAAGTTTTCTGAACACCAGGATGTTTCAGTCACAGGCTGCTAAAAGATTTCACTAACACAAACAACCCCTTAATTCAGCATCTGGTGAACACAAGAGCAGCACCAATCTGAAAATTTTTCAAGTGGAACTTCCAGCAGAGTTTGAGCAATGATGGGGAGGAGTCAAAGGAGAACTTGAATAATGTTAATCAGTACAGTTCAACATCTGCAATAATGTCACTTTATAAGGCTGGTTTGTTTTTGCTGATGTCTTATAGAATGCATAGGATGGAGGGGCAGTCTGATTGGCCAATGGCAGTACAAAGTCCTATGTATAAGGGCCCAGTCTTACTCCCATTGAAGTCAATGACAAAACTCCCATTGTCTTCAGTAGAGGTTTATATTAGGCCCCAAGTCTTGGTGACCACATGGTTTGGAATCCCGCCACAATGCCTTCCTTACAATCGTATGCTTTGGAGAACACCCACACACAGATAATATACATTGTGGGATAGGGCCAACGCCTGCTCTGCCAGTGAAGTTACAACACAATTCACCCAATTATGGTCTGGTGTTAAACTTAGCATCAAATGGTTTTGTCACAAACAATAACTTATTCATAACTGCTAATTTAGTCCAGAACAACTAGCAAAAGGAACGTAAAGGGTAGCAGTGCAACCCTGTCTCTTTGTATGATCCAGCTTTCCAGATGAGGAGGAAACCACTCTTGAATTTCCAGGATTTCCTTTAAATAAAAGCCACACTAAAATTATATTACAATATGAATTTGTTTCTCTGCTTATCTATTCCCTCAGTGGTTGTTCAGGTCTTCCTGGCTAGAACAGTTCCATATGCATTCAAAATATCAATCTAATCTGTCCTTAGAGCTATTGATTTATCAGCACCATCTCTGTTTCATTCTATTGAATGCCTTCAGAAATCTGCCCAGTATGTCTATCGTCTCCACTACTTCTATCGGTCCTTTAGCTTCAGTGTCAGCTCATCTATTGATCTGAAAGAAGAGCTGGTTTTCCACTCTACTAGCTCTCTCACCTCATTTCATGTTATAGATGTGTTCTTAATTGGCCCTGGAACTTTAGTAGTAATGCATGGGATCTCTCCCAAGTAGTATTCCCCTTCATAACCCAGATGCAGCTAAAAATCTATGAAGTGGAGGATCTGAAAGGAAAATAGAAAGTGACAGAATTAGTTTTCCTCATGAAGTTTGCATTGTTGTTTATTTAGACTGGGATTTTTCAAAGGAGCCTAAGAGAGTTAGGCTCTCAATTGCCATTGAAAACCAATAGGAACTGGACACCTTTCTAAGATCCCCTCTTCGAAAACCTCCACATTATACAATCAGGTTGCTTCCATCCCTTCATTAATCTGTGGTGACACAAGTCAGAAATATTTCCTCTTTGAAAATATATGGTTTCCTCCTCTAACCATTTTTTTTAACTGCATCAGTAAATAAGCCCTTAAAACTCACTTCCACCATGACACCTACAGAAACTACCCTCATATAATGACTAGACAAATGGTGAGCTGTGATTGCTGCTACTGGATAGCTGTGTGCACAATTGATAGCTAGTCTATGTTAAACTTCCTGTGATTGTGTCCTTGCTTGCTTGTTTGTTTCACCAACCTGTTACATCTTATTTCTTTAGATTTTAAGCTCAGTTAAAGTGCATATGTGGGACACCGAGCTGGCCAAGGCCTTTAGGTACTAATTCAATTACTATTAACAATAATTATCCCTAAATCCAGGATGGCCCAGGAAGTCATTTAACTGATGGCCCAGGATGCATCCAGCACATTCAATGACTTACACATCACATTGGCAGGAAGAAGCCATTTCTTTTAGCTCAGCACTAGCACTGAGGGAAACTAATTATTTAGGTTACATTTTTGAAAGAAAAACAAGAAAGCTTTATGGGATTTGGGGCAAGAGAAGAAGGAAGGGGCACTATGCAAACTTGAAAGAATTTTGTGAAATTTTTCACTAGCATGCATGCATATTTTGTAGATAGATTAATCGACAGCCCTAATATATATAGATATACACGCACACACAATTAGGGCTGTTGATTAATTGCAGTTAACTCATGAGATTAACTCAAAAAATTAATCACTATTAAAAAAATTAATCACAATTAATCACAGCTTTAATCGCACAGTTAAAGAATAGAATACCAATTGAAATTTATTAAATATTTTTGGATGCTTTTCTACTTTTTCAAATATATTGATTTCAATTACAACACAGAATATAAAGTGTACACTGCTCACTTTATATTATTATTTTTATTACAAATATTTGCACTGTACAAATGATAAAAGTGACAGTATTTTTCAATTCTGCACTGTAGTGCAATGTCTTCACAATGGAAGTGTAACTTACAAATGTAGATTTTTTTTTGTTACATAACTGCACTCAAAAACAAAACAATACAAAACTTTAGAGCCTACAAGTCCACTCAGTCCTACTTCTTATTCAGTCAATTGCTAAGACAAACAAGTTTGTTTACATTTACGGGAGGTAATGCTGCCCATTTCCTATTTACAATGTCACCAGAAAGTGAGAACAGGCATTCATATGGGACTTTTGTAGTTGACTTTACAAGGTATCTATGTGCCAGATGGGCATATGAATGTTTAGCCTCTTCATGCTTTGTCCACCATTCCAGAGGACATGCTTCCATGCTGATGACGCTCTTTAAAAAAATAACGCATTATTTAAATTTGTGACTGAACTCCTTTGGGGAGAATTTTATGTCTCCTGCTGTTTTACCTGCATTCTGCCTTATATTTTATGTTATAGTAGTTTTGGATGATGAGTCAGCACATGTTGTTCATTTTAAGAACATTTTCGCTGCAGATTTGACAAAACGCAAAGAAGGTACCTATGTGAGGTTTCTAAAGATAGCTACAGCTCTCAGCCCAAGGTTTAAGAATCTGAAGTACCTTCCAAAATCTGAGAGGGATGAGGTGTGGAGCATGCTTTCAGAAGTCTTAAAAGAGCAACACTTTGATGCAGGAACTACAGAACCCAAACTACCAAAAAAGAAAATCAATCTTCTGCTGGTGACATTTGACTCAGATGATGAAAATGAACATGCGTTGGTCCACACTGCTTTGGATTGTTATCAAGCAGAACCTATCATCAGCATGGTTGTATGTCCTCTGGAATGGTGGATGAAGCATGAAGAGACATATGAATCTTTAGCACATCTGGCATATAAATATCTTGCGACGCCGGCTACAACTGTGCCATGCAAATGCTTGTACTCACTTTCAGGTGACATTGTGAACAAGAGGCAGGCAGCATTATCTCCTGCAAATGTTAACTAACTTGTTTGTCTGAGCGATTGGCTGAAAAAGAAATAGGACTGAGTGGACATGTAGGCTCTAAAATTTTACATTGTTTTATTTTTGAACGCAGTTAATTTTTGTACATAATTCTACATTTGTAAGTTCAATTTTCATGATAAAGAGATTGCACTACAGTACTTGTATTAGGTGGATTGAAAATACTATTTCTTTTGTTTTTTACAGTGCAAATATTTGTGATAAAAATATAAAGTGAACACTGTGCATTTCATATTCTGTGTTATAACTGAAATCAACATACTCGAAAATGTGGAAAACATCCAAAAATATTTATAAAAATAGTATTCTATTATTGTTTAACAATGTAATTAATCACGATTAATTTTTTAAAATTGCTTGACAGCCCTAATATATATATATTTCTAAGGAGCACAGAGTAGAAGTGAGGTTTGTCCTTTGCTTGCTTCTCCTGCACTTCAGTGAAGTCAATGGTTATAGAAACTAACACACAGCATCACACTGCATTGATGCTAGCTACAGATATATGATTCCCACTTATTGGTCATCTTTCAGATATTGCTCTGTGCTGATAACGGAGAAATGACTGATGGAACCAAAAGACAAGCAAATAGGCTTAAACACTCTTTCTGATATCCATTTTTTTGTTTGTAATCCTGTTCTGCTTTGGTTTTAAGAAGCGGAGCTTACGAAGTTATTGGATTTTCCCTGATCTTGCACAATTTAGAGACATTTACAATTTGAAATCTGTGGACTAAACATTCGATGGTGGATTTTGCCTAAGCAAACACAGTATGAAGTCAGACTTAACCTCCCAGAACCCCTCCTTTGCATGGAAACTGATAACTGTGCATGCAGATAGGTGCTTATACAGAAAGCTGGCTAGATCTTCAGGCTCAATGGGTAGTGATCAATGGCTCCATGTCTAGCTGGCAGCTGGTTTTAAGTGGAGTGCCCCAAGGGTCGGTCCTGGGACCGATTTTGTTCAATATCTTCATTAATGATCTGGAGGATGGTGTGGACTGCATTCTCAGCAAGTTTGCAGATGACACTAAACTGGGAGGAGTGGTAGATACCCTGGAGGGTAGGGATAGAATGCAGAGGGATCTAGACAAATTAGAGGACTAGGCCAAAAAAAACCTGATGAGATTCAACAAGGACAAGTCCAGAGTCCTGCACTTAGGAAGGAAGAATCCCATTCACTGTTACAGACTAGGGACTGAATGGCTAGGAAGCAGTTCTGCAGAAAAGGACCTAGGGGTTACAGTGGACGAGAAGCTGGATATGAGTCAACAGTGTGCCCTTGTTGCCAAGAAGGCTAACAGCATTTTGGGCTGTATAAGTAAGGGCATTGCCAGCAGATCAAGGGATGTGATCATTCCCCTCTATTCCACATTGGTGAGGCCTCATCTGGAATACTGTGTCCAGTTTAGGGACCCACACTACAAGAAGGATGTGGAAAAATTAGAAAGAGTCCAGTGCAGGGCAACAAAAATGATTAGGGGGTTGGAGCACATGACTTCTGAGGAGAGGCTGAAAGACCTGGGATTGTTTAGTCTGCAGAAGAGAAGAATGAGGGGGGATTTGATAGCTGCTTTCAACTACCTGAAAGGGGGTTCCAAAGAGGATGGATCTAGACTGTTCTCAGTGGTACCTGATGACAGAACAATGAGTAATGGTCTCAAGTTGCAGTGGGGGAGGTTTAGGTTGGATATTAGGAAAAGCTTTTTCATTCAGAGAGTGGTGAAGTACTGGAATGGGTTACCTAGGGAGGTGGTGGAATTGCCTTCCTTAGAGGTTTTTAAGGTCAGACTAGACAAAGCCCTGGCTGGGATGATTTAGTTGGGAACTGGTCCCGCTTTGAGCAGGGGGTTGGACTAGATGACCTCCTGAGGTCCCTTCCAACTCTGATATTCTATGATTCTATACTTAGACATGCAATTACCTGGACAATCTGTCCTGCTTACTTCTAGAAAAGCACAGGCCCTTAGTTATGCCCTACAGAGTTTATAGGTGTTTAAAAAACAAAACAAAAACAAAAAAAAGATTGTAAGGCACTCAGAGCTCTAGATGAGCCTTCTTAATAAAAGTAAACAATGTGATTGAATTATGCCACTAATCTTATTCACATTCAAGAAAACGATCAATTTCTGGTTTTAAATCCAACTGAGAACACTTTTGTTTTCAGTGCTTTTCACTGCTGAACTGCAAAGGACCCTGCAATTTATTGTTAAATGTACTGCAGTATTAAGCATAGTCTATACTTCTAAGATTTACTAGTAAAAAATAGTTGGGATGTGGTTTTCATTTACTGATGTGGTGATTTACCCAGGTATAGTTAGTCCTCTTTTCATACAGAAACAGTTTTACCTTTCACAGGTATATAAATCACCTTTATACAGATTCTGCATCCACACTAGGGGGTTACATTTCTTTAACTACAGATATATAATCAAAGCAGTTCAACTTTCTAATGTAGACAAGACTAGAATTGTGTGAATACTTGATTCTTTTTTGGCTAAACCGAAAAAAAAATCCCCTTGATTTCAGGTCAAAAAAGTTGTTTTTTTTTAAATTTCAGACATTAATCACTATTAATTACTTATTACTTATTACTTATTATTATAAAAAGCAAAGGAAATTTGGAAACGCCATTCATAAGAGGAAGAGGTGATGGTAAGATATAGGATATAATCCTCCCCTCAGATGAAAGAGACCTGGGTTCCAGTCCTTATTCTGACTGATTCAGAACAGGGATCGGAAAACTTAGGTCTCCCACACTGCAGGTGAGTGCACTAACTGCTGGGCTATGGGGTATTCTGGGAATGGACTTAGTCTCTCCCGCTGAAGCTGTTCCACTTTGTACAAGACACTGAAATAGCCATTGGAGCAGGGACTGGAACCCAGATGTCTCCACTCTCATGTGAGTCCCCTAATCATCAAGCTATGGAGTCTCTTTATATATATAATTCAATATTTCGTCGACCAAAGTGGAACAGCTCCAGCAGGAGATATTGAGACCCAGACACCAAAGCCCAGTGGTTAAGGCACTCAGGGGAAGTAGGACACCCAAGTTCAAATCCATACTACAAAGCAGACCCAGTAGGGACTTGAAGCAACATCTCCCACATCTTGTGCCAGTGCTGTAACTACACTGGTACCATCACTACTTTTGCAAATGGCTCCCAAGTTTCCCGGTGAATCTAGCCTGAATATTTTTTTGACACAAATTTTTCATTGAGTAAATTATTTTTCCAAAAAATTTCATCCAGCTCTAGGCAAGACCTTAGGTTCTGGTAATGTCATGAGCTGATTTCAGTGGGGCTCTGCATAAAGCTCGTGGCAAGACTGAGGATTTAGAGATAGCTATTTCTCTATTTACATGGAAAGCTGTTTGCACTGGAGTTTGCTCTCTGCGTCTTTATGCAAAAGGAAGCCACAGAGGTTTGACTGGCCCTAAATCATTTCTTAGCTCTGCTTTTCTTCAAACAAATGAAAAAGAAGAAGGTGTAGGATGTGGTTGAATGGAGATGGGATTAAAACTATATCAGCAAAAATGAGCCATCATAAAAATAATGCCAAAAAATGGACTAAAAGTAAAAAGCTCCAATAATTTGTATGCCTCCCTCTCAAGATGCTGTGGGAAAATAACAGAGCAGAATGTTGGATTTATTCAATACACTTTCCTATTGAACAAAACTAGTTTATACCAATACAGATTGTAGTGTAGTCAGGCCAGGAAGGCATTGGCCTGAAAGTTAGACTGTCAGAACAACAGGATCTGTCTGCATCTAGTAACCTCAGTAAAGTGCCCCTTATGTAGTGATAATCTAATCTTGTCTCTCCTCTACCATGATGGGCATTGCACCAACAGACCAAGACTGAATCTGACCCACCGAGTGCAACTCCAATAGAGTCCCTTTGAACTGGCTTGCAGGGAACCCAAACAGCCAGTCTGTAGCCACTACTGCACCACAAGGAGTGTGTGTTACCCACTCCACCCCCTTCCTGTCTCCATATATGGGGTTTTTTGACACACAATTCATGAATCCCCTGACTGTCCACTCCCACTGGGCACTCGTCATCAATGGTTCCTATTGAACTCAGCCATGCTATAGGAAAGGGTTATGGATTTCCCTGTGTATGATCTCTGTGGCCTTTCTACTCCCACTTTACCCTAGGGTTGCCAGGTGTCTCGTTTTCAACCGGAACACCCAGTCAGAAAGGGACCCTGATGGTTCCAAGTCAGCACCACTGACTGGGCTGTTAAAAGTCTGGACGGTGGCACAGCAGGGCTAACGCAGCCTCCCTGCCTGCCTTGGCTCCATGCGGCTCCCAGAAGTAGTGGCATGTCCCCCTTCCAGCTCCTAGGTGTAGGGGCAGTCAGGGGGCTCTGAGCACTGCCCCCACCCCAAGCACCAGTTCCCATTGGCTGGGAACCACAGCCAATGGGGGCTGCGGGGGTGGACCCTGCAGACAGGGCAGCTCACAGAGCCGCCTGACCATGCGTCCATGTAGGAGCCAGAGAAGGGACATGCCACTGCTTCTGGGAGCTGCTTGAGGTAAGCGCTGCCTGGAGCCTGCATCCCCTCCCACACCCCAACCACCTGCCCCAGACCTGATCCTGCTCCTGCACTACAACACCCTGCCGAGCCCTTTCCTGCACCCCAAACCCCTCATCCCCGGCTCCACCCCAGATCCCACACCCTCAGCCAGAGCCCTCACCGCCCCCTGCCCCCATCTCTCTGAGCCAGCTGGTGAAAATGAGCGAGTGACTGAGTGGGAAGAGCAAGCAACAGAGAGAGGGGCGATGGGGTGAGGCGTCAGAGAAGGGGCAGGGCCTCAGAGGAGGGGGGGAGGGGACAGAGCAAGGGTGTTCAAGTTTTGTGCAAGTATAAAGTTGGCAACCCCACATTACACTCTAGGGAATGCATGTGTGGGGGTTACAGTAGTTATGTTAAAGCTCAAAAGTTTGTAATGGACCCTCTACTGTGGGGCAGATTTCTCCATAAACAGAGAAAACTTTGCATGACAAAAACAGAAAGGGCTTAAAGCTCTTTTATCGCACAGGGAAAACAAGGAGTTAATATCAAAGTTTCTACACCTTCCATGATCACAAAAGTCTATACAAAGCAGAGGAGGAGAAGAGAAAACAAAGGCTGCAAGGCTTCAGCAAAAAAAAAAAAAAAAAACAATAACCAATGGTGATCAAAGTTTCCAAGCCCACAGCCCAGGAGAAACTCTGGAGCACAAGGATGTGCTGTGCTAAGCATGGCAGCATCACTGCTACAAAGGTTCCTTTTGATGGTTTCCCTAAAAACCAGAATTAGAGTCACAGACATTCTACCCTCACAAAACCACTTCCTTAGGAGAAGGACATATATGAGGGGCCTGGAGACTGCTTCCTTAGGCGACACGAAGAATGCTCAGCATTGATTTTTTTTTCCCAAGCTTCCTGCTGCTGCAGCAGTTTTGCTCTCAACTGCTGAAATGTGGTGTATGGCAAACCTGGTGTTATTTTTTGAAGGGGAGGTGGAGGTAGAACCCAGGGCCTGATTCTACAGGGAGTTGAGTGCTTCACTCTAGACTAGGTGCACGCAGCTCCTCACAAGCTCAGGCCTTTGCCCAACTTTGTAAATCTAGTTCTTAAATTAAAAGGGCCTCGTCAAACGTTTTAAAAACTTTGCCCTTCTGTTACTGTAACACCCTCCCAGAAACTGGAAAGGTTGTCATGCCTTTTGTATAACTTATTTAAAATAGGAGGCAGTGTGGCCCAGTGGATAAAGCACTGGGCTGGAACTCAGGAGACCTATATTCTATTCCTGGTTCTGCTGTCACAGGTAACTGGCCTCCATCACTGTGGTATCTGAACACCTCATACCATTTATGTATTTATCCTCATAGCATCCCTGTGAGTTTGGGAAGTACTACTACCCTCATTTTACAGATTAGGAATTGAGGCAGAGAGAGAGACTAAGTGACTTGCCTAAGGCCACACATCTAGTCTGTGGCAGAACAGGGAACTGAACCTGGGTTCTCAAGTCCCTGGCTAGTGCTCTGACCACTCAACAATCTTACTAGTGGTCTGCTGACTAACCTCAGTCAAATCACTTCACCTTCCTGTGCCTCCACTATCTATAAAATGGGGATACCGTTACTTACGTTCTTTGTAAAGCTACTTGAGATCCACAAAGGAAAAGAGCTATTTTAAAATTAGCTATTCAGGCAACTGAAGACAACACTACACCTGCTGTCTTTTGTTTACTGCTCTGTGCACCACTAACATCATCGCTACAAGTCAATTATGCACTGATTTCACGGTAATAAAGCTACCACCACCAACCCTATTAGAAATGACAGCAATTGATAGAGACTAACAGAAAAAGCCAGATTTCTTGAATAAATAAATTCTCACAAATTACTTAGCTGCCCCATCAATGATAAAACTGCTGACTACTTTAATGGGTGGCAGAATTGGGCCCTGATTCTGGACCCCATCAAATAATGTAGCAGTGTTGCATAACAGCTGGTAAAGAATTAGGCAGAATAAAAAAGGAAACATTTCTCTCTAGAGCCAACCCCTGCACTGAGTAGATCCCCTTATAATCAATCATCTGTATTATTAATCTTTCCCCAATACTATAAAACAGCAGAGCAGAATGGCAGTGATGTGCCAGCATTCCTGTTAAGATCTTACAGCCCTCATTAATAAATTTAATAGCAGCATTGGGCTATCTCAGGAGTGTACTAGGTTATAGACTCAGACTTTCATTCGGTTGAAATTTTATGTTCTTCCTTCACGCAAGACTAATGTATTTATTCCAGGGTCATTTAAAAAAAATCAGTTTTGTTCTTTTAGAGATATCCCCCAAATTGATGAATTTAAGGCTGCCACAGTTTGTCATTTCAAAGAAAAATTAAAGCAGGGAATAATCAGTCTGCATTGAGTGACGATTAACAAGTTTGGCCCAAAGGTTAACGATCCTGTGAGCATGTCTACACTGCAATCAAAAGTGACTGTAGCAAGGGTAGGCACACTCTGACTCTAATCTAGCTAGCAAGGCTAAAAATAGCAATAACCACGTGGCACTACAGGCTTCAACATGGGCCATACACATGTGCCCAGGACCTTTGGTAATGTTAGTCCATGCCTCTAAATCGTCACTGGTATTTTTACCCATGTTAGTGTAACTCGCATACCTCCTGGGCGTAGTGTTCTGTCCCATCTAATGGTACTGAGACCATTTAGAGAGAGAGAAAATGAGTCTGCTCTACAGCCTTAGCTAACAGCCAGCTGGCTTTTAGCTCATGCATTAGAGGCTCATGCACTAAGCTCCAGAGATCCTCGGTTCAATCCCGCTTGCTACCAACTGGGGTCTGTTGGCGTTACACTAGTTCAGTTAAAGCTAGGTGGATAATAGTTTGGGTACCATTGGTGTAGCACATTTAAGACCAGATCTAGAATCCACTTCACAGCCTTAGCAGTTGGCTGGGGCACTGGGCTGATGCACATGGGTTAGAGAGGACTGGGAGGGGAGGAATCCATCCCACCAGGACTGCACAGTAGCCTCCATATAGCATTACACAGCCCTTCAACTTAGGGAAGGATGCAGCTTCATTGCCACGCAGAACTGGACTCTGCACCATACAGTGGATGCGCTCCCTCTGCCCTCTCCCTAGCCCCCAACCTCCTGAAAGTTGAGAACGGAACTGTTCTACTGGCAAGGGGCTGTTTGGGGCTGTGGGGAAGGGGGCTAGATTTAATCCTTAGTGCAAAAAGACTATGAATAGTGAGTGGAATTTTCAGAAGTGCTCATCATTGTCCTAACTCTTCTCCCATTGAAAGCCAAGGTAGAATTCCTACTGACTTCTGTGGAAGGAAAATTAGGCCTACACAGAGCCCTTTAGAAAAATCCCAAATTTAAATTGCTACTCAGTCTTATCATTGTTAAGATTTGACAATTTCCCTTGCTTGATCACTGCTTTACAGGTTTGCCAAACACATTACTGAAAATAAACATCCCGGGAGGGAAAAAAGATGAAGTAAACATGGTATAAAAATAAAAGGCCAATAAAAAGGTTTGCCAATCTTCCCTGGGGCACAAGATGTGGCCTTCGTTGGTAGGAGTAAAACTAACATTTTAAAGCAATGTGAATAATCGAAGCCACTACTTTAATTCGCAGCGTTACTGTATTTATTTATTTCAGTTAGGCAACAATGGTGTTAGTTCATTAACTAGTTAATCAGATGGATTAGATAATGTTTGTGCAGCAGTTAGAAATACAGAAAGCGCTAGTGTTAGGTTTGTCAGTGTGAAATCTACTTGTGACAAAAGTGGTGGTGTTTTCATCACGATGGAGTCCTGTATTATCTGCTGTGCAGTATAAATATTTATATTACGCTGGACCAATTTCTGGCTCCCTTATTCTTGTTGAGTAGCAAGGGCGTCATTTCAGAAAAATTCTAGGGGAGGAAAGTTGTGTCAGCATCTCCCCTTCTACCTCCCCTGCTGAGGCTGCAACAGCTTGCGAGGCATTGGCAGGCCAGTTCCATCTCCAAGAGAGGCAGCATGCCGTTTGCGGGGAGGGGGCTCTCACTGATGACCAACCCAGGGCAGGGATTGGGGCCTGGCTCTCTCCAGGCTCAGCTGCAGCCCAGGATGTCACTGCTGCTTCCTGTCTGGCCAGCAGGGAGAGGGGATTGGTGCTGATAATGTGATGATTAAGAGCCCAGGCCGGAACAGGAGTTCCTGCAGGACTGGGGGAAATAGCTCCTTGCCAGCCAGCACTGTGGTCTGGGGGGGGGGTCAAACCAAGGCTTTGGGGAAGGGGTAACCGCAAATGACACACATTCTAGAGTAGCACACATCTAATTCCATGAGTGGTACCACTGACTTCAGACTCCTTGCAAAACAACAAGCAATGGCCCCTTAAGGTTAAGAAAAATCAGTTTTTAAAAGTGCTTGTTGGCAGGTGTTCTAGCAGGTTGCATTTTCACTAATGTAGACAAGACTTGAGCAGATCTGAGGAAACACTTCCTAAAGTTGAGGGTAAGTTGCAACAACCTTAACCTTTAGAGAGACCCTAGCCCTCCTGAGAGACTATTCCCATCTTTCTGCTTTGTAATCCTTCTTTCCTAACCCCATCGCTTGAGAAAACGCCTATGAAATCAATAGGATCTGCAAGAGCTCAGGACCTTTGAAAAATCAGGCCATTGACTTTAAATGTGTTTTTAGGGTATGTCCAGGCTGCCATCAGAAGGTGTGATGGTGGCTCAAGTAGACACAGCCATGGTAGCTTTACTCTACCTAGCTCAGTCTTGGAAGGAGGGAAGCTGTGGCCGGAGCATGCTGAAGCATGGGCTAGCCCCAACAGTAACTACCCAGGTTTCCAGGCGGGCTCGGACAGCCCATGCTAACATGGCTTCACTGCTCTGGGACTGGTAAGATTAAAGCTAATTCAGGTATGTTTACTTGAACTGCAATCACACCCTGTGACTGCAGTCTAGATGTACCCTTAGCTGCCTTACTTTAGGCACAGAAACTTGAAATGTTTTGCCTCTTTTGGTAACCGAATACTCAGTAGTCCTAGATAACATACACTGTGCGCTGCAAGTTTCTTTCCATAAGGGAGATCTAGTCAGAGAGGTGCTTGAGGGGACAGGCTGGACTGGAGGCAGGACAGGTTGATGATATTAGTCTAATTGCAATGGAGCTGTTTAGCTCTTTTCCATTTTTTACTTCCTTGCCCTTTGTTAATTTCACAGAAATCCTCCTGGCTGGACTGTTCACAGCTGACGTTCTGCATGTTTTTTGGCCTCTTAAACATTACTTCCACCAGTGTAAGTGGGTTACTCTGAGATTCCTTGTGGGGATTAAAGCCTGTGTTCTGGGTTGGAAGACTCCTTTGCCCAGAAAAAAAAATCATATTCTATAATTGCATATTGGATTTATCTGTCTGGAGAGCCCCCTTGTAACAGACCAATTTCTTTTACTTAAAGCCTGAGTGTTTTATCCGGAAGGCACGCTTTCTCTGAAGCAAGTAGGTGGAGTTCCTGAAAAGGAGGCATTTCACATGATCAGCACCGTGGAAACGGACAGGCAAGTAGACTTTGTGCCTGGGCTGGTAAATTTTGACAGTCTTTGCAAAGGTAAGTACATTTGGTGATCTATACTTACTCCTGTAGGCAACTACTTCAGAGACTGTTAGTAATTACCATGTAACAAAGACTTAGGATGTGAACAAGTCATCTGCATTTACCTTTCCATTGGGTAAGCTAAGTGTCCCAGAGACAGACCCCAAATAGACACCAAGTACTTTTGGTGGAAGTAACTTTTTTTTTTTGGTTGGTTGGTTTTTTTCCATGGTGATTCTCCTGCTTTATTATGTGTAAAGACAGACAGGTCAGGGCTAAGCTATTATATTTCACAATCTAGTGGCTTCTCTACCATGTAAGGCTGAGATGAGCAGAAAACTGGACAATAAAAAGAGACCTCAAAACATTCTGTCATTGTGAAGGATTCTCTTCCCCCATCCCACTCCAAACACACACATCGTGACTTTAATTTTTTCAGTCTTGTGCTGCAATTCATTGAGTCTCTTCACCCCCGCTTCCTTCCCCTGCACCATCCCACACACACACACACTCACTTTGCCCTTTGAACTGAAGCAATGATCCGTTCCCTGTGATTAAATTAGCGTAAGTAATAAGATATCATAGAACTGATTGATTTCCCCAGCAATGGTTATTAACCAGCTCAATTCAGAGGCAAGCAGGGCCATTATTCTAAACATCGATTCCTGAACAGGTCTGCGGGAAAGGAAAACTCTTAGATACAGTGATATGTGTAGCTTGCATGCAAACATCTAGCTAGGTCCAAAAAAAAAAAAAAAAGGTATTGGGTCCCAGCTTTCTTTACAGGATCATTATCCCCTTAGAAAACACATGGCACAAGCTCTTTTTATCAACTATTCTATCACAGGACAATGACTGGTTCTATATCACCCTTTGTTTCCTTGAAAACGTCACGGCATCTTTGTGTGTGTCCCAGGGAGTTAGTGACAGAAAAATTTTACCATTCATCTGGTGAACTATGTGGAATGGGTCTGGGAGGCTTGGTCCAGCTTCTAGCAGCCAACTGCCCACATTGCAGATAGCACTGTCACAACTGGCACTGATTGTCCCCTTTCTTGGCTCTCTCAGCACAACCACCAGAGAGTGAATCATCAGTCTCTCTCACTTCTAGACAGGTCCCTCTTGGGTCAGGATTTAGCGCACCAATGGGGTAGTGTGGGCAGAGACAGCCTTTGAGATCTGGAAGGTGGGTTTCTGAAAGTCTGTAGGGACCTTGGAAGGATTTGAGATATTTAGGGGCTTAGAATTCCCAGATGGCCAAGAGCAGCAGTAGGACCTGCCTGCCACTGAACCAACTCTTCCTGTGATCTAGTGGGCTCTCACCCCAGCCCAGGAAGTTTGGCAGATGATCATCCAAGTTCATCTAAGGCCCTTAGCTCTGGGTACAATCTGTGGTTTAACTCCAAATGTATGAGAAAACATCCAAATACAGTAAAGCTTTTGCCCAAGAAGGGCTACAGCCCCAGAGGCTCTCTCTCCTCGCCTCCGTCAGCCACCCTTCTGGGTCCTTAGCCTGATCGAGGGGCTCCTGCTAGGGCCAGCCTACTCTCTGCAGATCTTTCCCAGACTGCTTTCTGAAGGATTATACTGCACAACCCACCCACCAGGAGTTGCAAATGAAGTGGGGTTTCAGCATGGTCAGGTCACTGAGGTGGCCTTGCTGTCCAGCTAAGTCAAAGTCCAACCCCTTCTGGGGTAACCATAGTCCAAAGGAAAACATCAGTCTTCCATCCCAGACCTATGCCAGCTGCACAGGCTATGGTCCATACTTCTCCTCCTGGGCTGAGCGTAGTCATTTCTCTCCTTTATATCAGGGTCAGTGCTTCACCCCACCAGGTGGCAGCATAGGGGGAACCCACATCCAGTCTTTATTCTGGGTCCCCAGCCCTGAGACCCCTAACTAACTTGGGCCATCCACCCCTGTAGACTCACCTGCCCTACTTTGCCTTCCCAAAGCCTCTTCCTATACTTGCTGCCTTCCTCCCAGAGCTCAAGCTTCTTCTCCCTTGAAAGAGGGTACTCCACAGCCTTCCTTCCTTGGGTTGTGTTGTAAGCTTCACTGACTTTCCTAGCTCATCCTCACCAGGGCCCAGGGTCAGGTACTCTTCCAAGGAATCTCCCTCCAAGTCTCTTCAGACTCCAGGATCTCAGCTCCCTCCTTCGCCAAAAACAACAGCAGCTCACCATTCATTGGTGTTGCCTCCCTCTGCTGAGGACTCCTTCCGATGTCCTTTTTCCTCCCACATCTGCTCTTATCTCCCTGCAGGCCCTGCTCCTTGTCACCTGAACCCTTGTCAACTGACTTCACTCATTGCCTGCGCCTGGGGATGCAGGCCAGATCCGTAATACGTGCATCCCTCAACCCTTTCAGAGGATCAGCTCACTTTGACACACCTTCCCTGAGCTAACAATGTGGATGGAAAGAGACAACACAGTAGAGGAACTAAGTCAAGTAAAAGGGATCAGCAAAGAGGGAGACCTGCTCCCATTGACCTGGAGGAGCAGCAGCATCACTACTCCTGGATTTTTGGGGCAGAAGGAACTCAACATTTCCATGTCCTCAAAAGCAACAGAAGAAGCAACCTCATTTGGGGTGGGGAAGGAGGCACCTCAAGTGGGACACAAAAGGCACTCTGGGGGCATCCTCCAGAGAAGAGATAGGTGCCGACTTTAGGGGAAAGAGGAAGAGTAAGGAGGTCCCTGGGATAATAGGTAAAGTAGAGTCATGTATTCAAATTGTTAGAAACAGTAAGCAGCAACAAATAGTCCCACAATAGTGGAATTGTAGCTCCATCAGTTTTAAGTTCTGGTCCAAATAGCCCTCCCCCTCTTCTGGAATTCTAAATGAGATGTATTACACTTAAAAGAATCTCTCTGAGTGTTTGTGTACCTATGGGACTTTTTCAAGTCACTTATTTGTCTGAATGCCATTGATTTTTCTCCTAATTGTTATTCACTATGCTAATTTTCCTCACAAATCTCATATGCTATTGATCAAAAAGTAATAAACTCTCCAGCAAACAAAACAAGCATTATTGCAATGTTGGGAAAACATCATTTAATATCAATACCATATTTACAATTATCTTTAACCCAAATTTCACCTGTGATGCAATGCATAATCAGAATCAGAGAGCTACAGGCAAAAGGGTGATATTAAAAAATTCCCACTAGACTATTTCCTAGTAGATTATGAGAAGAAAGGCTGAACTAGGATAAACCTGAACACCTTAAAATATACAATTGATGCTGAACAAATGCCACTGAATGAAGAATAATCTTTTTTTCTATTTTCTTTTTGGAAACAGCCATGGGAATGGTACAGGACAGGTATAGCAAGAGCAGCATGTGTGCCAAAAAATCCTCCCCTTTCTTAGGTAGATCCACTTTTAATGATCATGGCCAATGAAGGCCTTTGGCCCCTGCTTTATTGCAATGGGGGACTGTAGTGGGGTGAACACCCACTCCAGCCCTGAAGGAGTTGGAAAAGCCCTGCAGAGGGCTGGGGCTGTGGAAGGGAGCAAAACCCTGGCTGATTGGTGGAAGTGGCTGCAGCTGGGGCTACTCCCCAAACTGAGCAACTAGGCCTTATAAGGTGGCCAGGGAAGCCAGAAGCTCAAAAGTCTCACTCTGACTGGAGAGAGAGACAGGTCTGGCTGCTGGGGAACTCACCCAGGGACCTAGAGTGAGGCAGGGCTGGGAAGCCTCAGGCCAGCAACTCCCTAGACTGCAGGGTCTGGTCATAGGCCCACGTAGGTATTGGGGTTGCAGAGGGGCAGCCTGAGCATGGGTAAGGGCAGCCAGTCCAAACCCCTTGTTACCTGTGATGATTGGCTGATGGACTTCAGTCTGCCCTAGGGCACGGGGCTAGATGGTGACTGGCAGTAGCCATGACTGAGGCGATGTGAGGATGGGGTGGGGGTTCCCCTGGGTCGGGAGACCCAGAGAGAGTGGGGTACTGCTGGGGGGCAGCACTGCCGGGGGCACTGGGAGGTACACATGTCCCACTTGGTGTTGGCCCCCCTGGCCTGCAGAGGGTGCTCTGATGACTGGTGAGCTAATTCCCACAGACAGACAGCAAGAGGCACCGCCGGGTGAGTCTGTGCTTGATTACAGGGACACACCTGGATCCATTCCAGAGTTTAGCCTACATCAATCATTTCACATACTGGCTACCAGATGGTAGCATTACAGACCTGAATCTCATTCCAACTATTACCAGTCTCCAAAACTATCCAGTCCCCTTCAAAAGTACCAGTGGTTTTCTGTTTTCATTTCCTTCCTGTGCAGTTCTCATACGTTTCCTTTTCCAAAGTATCATCCAAGTAACATCTCTTATAGCACGATAGGTAAACAGACCTGCTCTTGCTTTGACACAATATGGGCCTGAGTCCCTTCTCATTTAACATTACTGTAAAACAAGGATAAGCTACAAAGTCAATGGAGTTATATTGGTGTGAAATTGGTGGAAGTTGGCAGAGAATCAGGCCCAGGAGGAGACCAGAGGGATTTTGAAGATTGTATCTGATTTTTATTCATCCAAAAAGAACAACTTGATGTACCATTTTGTTTTTTTATCCCAAATATTTCTTGTTGGAAGATTAAAGTATATTTTTCTAATGTCTATTCATGTCACAGTTTTCCTTTAGTTCATAACCTACATTTTCGAAGGCCTCTTTTGGGAACTTGACCACATGGTTCTGATTGCTGGATAGAGATAGAAAAACATTGTTGGAGGTGGACATATGATAAGTCTGATTAGTTGTGGACAGACTGCATATAAGGCCAAGCTATGGAGTTTGTATCTGAATCTGAATTCCCCCGAAGTCCAGGAGTGCTTGGATTTGGGGTCATTTTATTTAAAATATGTCCAAGAGTCACAAAATTTGAATTTGTATCCAGTGTTCTGATTCAGTCTTATGTTTAACATAAAGGGTTCCAAGTAATTATTCACCCAGGGCTTTGTAGTCTGGTCCTTTCTAGATAGTTTCAAACACAACTACTATAAATCCAAAGATGTTATTTCAAGAGCTACATGTCACAGAGCACAATGAACACAGAAATCTTTAATGTGAGTGGATATTGAAAGAAGAACCTTTGAGTGTGGCCTGCCATTCAACTCTGCACCTCGCAAAGAGTGAAAATAATTCTAATGAGCCAATTAATATAAAACAAAAAACAGGAATGAAATCAGAAATATCAGGGCAACTCTTGCTAACACCTTCCTAAAGTTTCATGAATCCCACATTCTTTCCATCTGGAACTGCAACTAGGTCACTAACCAAAGCACTCAACATCTGTGTGACTGGCCTTATTCTGAATAATGGAAATCTAGATTATGGGCCAACTGGTGTAAACTGGCATCACTCCATTGATGATTTACACTAGCTTAGGAGCTAAGGAGCCTTTGAGAATTGCCTGTTAATTTGTGGCAGAAAAATTCTTCTGCCTCCATCATATCTCTATCAAGCTTCCACCATGACATTCCATCTCCCAAGCCCTGGGGGAAAGCAAGTAAACTCTTGGGTGACTGCAGCCCAAGGTTCCAACTCAGAGCAGCTCCAAGCACAAACTTGACAAATATTTGTAATTTAATGCATAATACCCAATTCACTTTTTTATATATATTATAAAATTGGGACAATTTTTGCAGAACATTCTGTTACAGAGTAGCACTAATGCCATTGTATATATTGAAGGCACACCCTCACTTGGAACTGTGTGTTCAATCCCCGTAATTCCATCTCAGAAACAGATACAGCAGAAATAGAAACGGTCTGGGGATGGGCAAGGAAAGAGTTTAGAGGCATAGAATACTTCCATATGAAGAGAGAGAAAAGATATGAAATGTTTAGTTTAAAAATGAGGCCAATCAGACTTTGTGATAGGGAAGGCAGAGTGGATGTTCCTTTTATACTTGTAACACAAAACAAAGAAATATCCCCTAAAATTGAAAGGGAAACAAGTTTAAAACCAATAAAAGGACATTTTGTTTTTATGCAATGCATAACTAAGCTATGGAACTCATTGCCTCCTATATCACATTGTTGAGGCCAAGTACTTATAGGAATTCAAAAAATGATTAGTCGTTTATATTGATAATTACAACTTTTGATTACATTAGATGTATTAAAAAAATACAAGGGCATAAGTCAACTACTAACGATCTAGGATAAGGAAAAAGCTTACCTTATGAGCAGGTGATTTCATAATTGTCTACTGCAGTGTTTCTTCTGCATATCTGGTGCTGCACATTGTTGGTGACAGGATACTGGACTGGATGGACCACTGGTCATATCTGGTATGACAATTCCTATGCTGCTGTCTCCTGGCTCAAAGTGTTTCATCACACGAAATAAGTTGGCAGTGCCAGTTTTCTGCCTGGAGTGTAAGAGTCCTCCCAAAAATAAGCACCAAAATTGGCATGAACCGGCAATTTCAGCAAAGTAGCCAATGATCGAGTCAGCATTCGACACTGAACTACCCTCATCCATTGAGATGGCAAAGGCACACGGATGGAGCAAGGTAGGGAAAGCTTGCACTGCTGCTGCCCAAGCTGTATCCCTTCTGTGGATAAACAGAGCATTTCTGTCTCCAAAGCTGTCAATCTGGCACCTTTCATGTGCACTGAAACAAATAATTATAGCTATAGTGATAGATGGGGAATGAAACCTTTTCCTCACCCAAAACAAAAACATCCATATTTTTGGGCATCAATTTCACTTCAAGGAAAAGCATGTGAAGTTGCCAAGAAAGGCAGGGAATGGCTTGAATAGATTGTGTACTAAAAACTACCCAGAAGCAGCCAAAAATGCCTGCAATAATTTGGCTTCTCCCTCCTCCACCCCACAAAAGCCAGGTGCAATGTGACAACTGTTTATTTAGGTTTACGGCTTGCTCGTGTTTTCTGGTGCTCTTTTCTAGTTCCTGAAGGTGGTTATCTCGAAGATAATCAGTGGAAAATACCTACATAGACTATGAAAGGAGAGTACTGTCATGTCTGCCAACCACATAATTGATAGCTGAATTCTCAGTTATATTAAGACCCTTTAACCCCACTCTGGCAGTTAGGTTCTCTTCTCTGAGCAGTTAAAAGGGTCTTAGTGCGTATGGGAATAAGGCCTCCTGAGTGGACTTCGTCAAGCCCCTGTGACATTTGTGAATTATCTGTGAGCAATTATACTTTTGTGGCTGTTTCTTATTTTAAATTATTCAATGAATGGTTTACACATATATTTCTGTCTATTGACTGACTGGAAACTACTTGTTGCAACTATTTCTTAAACTTTCTTATTTGGAAATTGCTATTTATGATGTGTGGTCTGTTACAGGTTACACTAGAAATACTTGTAGTCTTTGCTCGGCAATGCTGCAGGTGTACCATTGCTAGCAGCAATGTAAGCACAACTGTAGAAAGGACTCAGGTGTTTTAACCAATTGCTCTGAACCAGGTCTACATGTAATGCAGCACATACTGGCACTGAAAAACTGGCAACAACTATAGTCCAGATAATAATAAATAAAATAATAATAATAATAATTAATAATAAAACTCTCTAGTATTTAGAGCAACTTCAGCTAAGAGAGGGTTTCAGGACACAGTAAGCCCTGTCTACACTAGTGGAAGCAAGAATGCAGCTGCACCAGTGCTGGAAAACAGGTACAGCATGTGGTCTTTCTGCTCCCTGATTGGACAACTTCCCTGAGGGATGACTTTCAGTCCCACAAAGAGCTTTCAAGATGGCTGCATGAACATTTCCAGCATGAATAGAAACAAATTCATGAGAGTATTCAGGACACTTCCCTTTCCACATCCTTGCAAACAAAGTTGCTTATATGAATTTCTGCAGAATGTGAATGGGATTGTGTCCACTTGATTAGAAATGGACAAATACAGAAAACATGACTCTCCTGGACCATATAGGAGTCGGTGCCATACACGCTGTGGACTGCATATCACATTCCCTGATCTTCCCCATTTCCCTGACCTGGAATTGACTTGTAACCTGTATCCACAGAAGCTGTATTAAATTTCTCCATCTGGAAGTGGCTCTAAAATACCAGACAGTTTGTTTCTTACTCACTTACCAGCTGGCTTACAGTTGTTACTGGTTTCCAGATCCAGTACGCTGAGGCTTGGTTAAAAGTTAACTTCAGCACAGTTTAATGGCTACAAATGTTCTGTAATCTCAGCCCTGTGTTACATAGGCTACATGACATTATTTTGTTCTTAGCATACTAGGAAATAAAGTGTGTGGGTTTGGATTCTAGGATCCAGACCATCTGCTAAACCTATCAGAGGTTTTCTTAATTCTAATTTACTGTCGATTTAAAAATAGTCCCAGCATTACCCTGTCATTTTCTGTAAATTATATATTATTTAGTTTGCCATTTTTAAATATTATAGCATCTTCTTCTCTTCTCTCTTATGCTTTAATTTAGATTCCTTATCAATTGCATCAATATAACTCTCCCCGCTCAGTAGCTGATACTCTTTTCTCCAGCATGGCATGAGCAATTTCAGTGTAGCACCTAGGAGGCTGATCACACCTGAGAATTGGCTCAGAAACTTCAACTACTCTTTCAGGACTCAACCACAGTTGTCCAGAACTCAGTCACCGATGCAAGATGTCATCTTTATATCAAGGGGTGACTTAATATAATTTTGCTCAGTTATCCCAAAACAACACACTGGAAGCTGGCACAGTGCTGCTTATGTTTATTAAGCATAGTTGTCTGTAGTTACCACAATAGGTGCATTAATTATTTTATTATGGTGATTATGTAATTATTAGCTCATCATCACTGCAGGCATAAAATGTAAACCCTACCTCAGGTGTCATTTATTTTTTTGCCTACACAGCTTTGATCTGTGCATCTCAGATTAAAGGTGGACCTTCCTACTTCATCTGCATATTGTTCTTCTGCACCAAGCCCTGCACATGATGTCTCTGGACTCCACTATCCTACTGTATTCTCAGCTTATCTAAACAAACATATCATGGGACCTATTTCCTGAAACTTCAAAGAGTAACCAAGAATGTGTGCTTCTGTAGCTACATAACAATTCAGCTTCAAAGTATGGCCTATGTTGGCCACCATACCTTCAAACCAACATTAGACAAAATATGTCCCCTAACACATCTGCACCATAGTTAGTATGATTCATATAATAATGCTGAAACACTGCTTTATTCATTCATAATTCTAATTGTTATTTTATTGTGAAGGCAGTGATACAGTGAGGGGGACTGGCAGGAGGGTTGAGTTAGTGGGAGCACAAGAGATGGGAGTAAAAGGGAGAAGGAAGGAGAAAAATGGAGATAAAGGCTGAGCAGCATGAAGGGCAGTGAGAGTAAGGCTGGCAGTGTAGGGCAGAGGGATTCTGCAGGGTGGAAAGGTAGTTGGAACAAATAGCCAATCAGCAGACAGAAGGGAGTTCCCACGGCAAGACGTTCTAAGGTCTGCAGGTGTCCAGAGTCTGTGATTATCAAGGACAGAGAGCTGGAGTCCTAGTCGGGCCTTTTGCTGCTCTGCTGCTGCTTCTTCCACCAGCTATTGCTGAGGAACTCCCTGCTAATTCCAGGGCTGCCCTTCTACTCCAGGCAGGTCTTTCTCTACTTTCCCCATTCCAAGTGGTGTTCTTGATTGATCCCAGACTACTAAATATGTTTGGTTGGTTTTTTTAAATATAAAGTCCCTGATAATGAAGGTCCTGCTAGAGCCACCAAGAAAGCAGAGGCAAAGAATCCCAAATGCAGGAAAACCAATCATTTCCTCTATTTAGGTTTCACTGTTTATTTTAAGCTATTTTATAAACAAGGACACGATTGGCCAAATTTTCACAGATGGCCCCTAAATTTGCAAGGATACATTTGTGCACACAATCCTTTACTTTCAAAAGCATGCCAAGAGGGTATCCATGAGCAAATTAGGTAGGCAGATTTCATACTGTATGATTTCAATCACACATCCTACTTAGAGACTGGGCTGAGGCACCTTTGAAACTTTGTCCCTACGCAAGAAAATAACAGTTTACACTCTTTAAACACCTTCCAGCTGAGGATCTCAAACTGTTTCACAAACATCGATGAATGAAGACTCCCAGCACACTATGAAACAGCTGATTTTATTCTTATTTATGAATAATACATATGTTCAGAAGAGGATACTGAGGTACTGAGTGGTTAAGTGACTTGTCCAACATCGTACAGCAAATCAGTGGAAAAGTCAGTCATAGAAGTCATACCTAAACTGACCAAACCAACTTCAGTGAGGATGGGAATGGTCTTGATCTTGTCATTTAACTAGGAAAAGATTCTGGTGCCCAGGTGACAGACAGTAAAATGGATTACATAAGGCTGCATCAACACTAACTGGCCTCCTGAGTGAAGTCCATTTATTTTATATTTGAGCTGTGCATGGAATGATTTTGCAGAAGATTTTGATATGTTGAAATTTAGTTTCATTCCAATTTGGGACTGTCTGGTCACGTTGCAGGCTGTTCTAGAGCCACAGACGCTGAAGTGAGGCCAGGATCCTGGGAGACCTGCTCTGCAGCAGCTCACCAGGCAAGGTGTGGAGGAGCCTGGGAGCTGGGATTTCCAAGATCTTGGCTTCTGTCAGCCTGCTGGAGGCCTGCCAAAGAACCAGGAGCCTAGCAGTCAGTGCTTCACAGTCCCCCACCATATGGGATATGAAGGAGCTGGAAGGAACCCAGGCAGGTTTCTGACAGAACCTTACCTGGGTTCCATCACAAGTGTGATAAAATCAAGCAGTCTCTGAAACATTTGTATTTCAACAAATCCGCACTCTCCGAGTTCCACTGGAGGATTCCCATCAGCTCCATTTTACATTCCATTGACCCTTGCAGCCAAAAAAACAGCAACTAGGGTAAAGAAAACAAGCTTCTTAGTTACAGTTTGCCTGGGCAGTTCTGTCAAAGCAAAATCAATCACCTCTATTTGTGTTTATACATATGAACTTCAAAGCCAAAAATACAATATAGGGTCAGGTTCAGTGCTTAATTTGTGCCAGGGCTTGCCAGGGCTGAGCCCAGCACCTGTAGGCTTGGCAGTTCATAGCCCCGGCAGCCTCTGGACTTGCCACATCAGTTATGAAATTTAAAAAATTGCTTTAACCCTGGCACCTCTTTCATTACAAATTAAGCACTGGGCAGGTTGTTGCTTTAAGCCACCGGCTCCAGTCAGGGGCAGTGCACATTGTCCAGCAGGAGCTATTGGAGATATTGTGCCTGACTTAGGTTTAAAGTCCTCCTAGCTCTACACTAACAATATGTGGAGATGCAGTTCTCCACTAGCACAGCTCTGCTGATGAAAGTTCTAGCGTAGATGCAGGGGCGGTTCTAGGAATTTTGCTGCCCCAAGCATGGCAGGCAGGCTGCCTTCCGCGGCTTGCCTGCGGACGGTCCGCTGGTCCCGCGGCTTTGGCAGACTCTCTGCAGGCACGCCTGCGGGAAGTCCTCCGAAGCCGCGGGACCAGTGGACCCTCCGTAGGCATGCCTGTGGGAGGTCCCCCGAAGCCACGGGACCTGCTTGGCGTGCTGGGGCCTGGAGCCACCCCTGCGTAGATGGGGTTTGGGTGTGTACTGCCCTGCTGGCTAACCCAGCTGTAAGTAGGAACTGATATAGACTTGAAGTGGCCTCTTGGGTACCCCACGGGAAAAGAGATCCCCTCTGTAATAAACAGGATGCATACAAGAGTCTGGATTTATTTCTCGACCCCAGTTCCTTTCATGTGATAGCGGTATTAACCTTTGGTAATCCTCATCCACCACAGGGGTCACTAGTCATTGACAAGACACACTTGTATCTTATGATTATTTGTCTTACACTAGTGCCTAGAGGCCATGGATCCCATTGTTCTAGGTGCTGTACAAACAAAAAGACAGTCCCTGCCCCAAAGAGCTTACAATCTAAGTGTCAGACTATGGACAACGGGTGCATAAAACAGATTAGGAGAGCACAAGGAAACAGGGAAGTGACACTATTGAACTAACCTCCAGGAGCTTACTTAAGGATACTTCTGTGTTTTGTCTTTCTGTTTTCCATTTTGAGGCCAAAAGTCAGGATTCTAAACTTCACATTCCTGACCCCAAATTTCCCACAGGTGCAGAGTACCACACCCCACTGAAGTCAGTGGCTGTTGCAAATGCTTTGCACCTCGGAAAACCAGGCCACTTAGATTTAAACATCTGTGT
Source organism: Gopherus flavomarginatus (assembly GCF_025201925.1). Taxonomy (NCBI): domain Eukaryota; kingdom Metazoa; phylum Chordata; order Testudines; family Testudinidae; genus Gopherus; species Gopherus flavomarginatus. The sequence goes on along the minus strand of NC_066627.1, from coordinate 30,536,872 downwards.
GCAATTAAGAGCCTAGCTTTAGGTACCTAACTTTGCAAATTCCAGCCTTTGACTTTCACAAAGGGTGTTTGCATCCTCTCTTCTCTACCAGCCCTAGGAAAAACTAGTTTACTATTAGTTCTTTCTTGGGAACCCAACCAAGCACTAGAAGCTATTAGGCCTAGTGGCTGGAATGCCTACAACTCCTGCCTCTGAGCTTGAGGTAATTATATTACCACTACATATGCAACAGGGGTTGGTGTCTCTCACACTGACATATTGCAGCAGGAGAGCCTGTTGCAGCATAAAAAAGGCTGAGGTTTTAAAATGTTACCTTTTTTCACATAGGTTCAAATCCTCCACTAACTAGTTTGAAATGTTCAGCCCTAGTGGCTCTGACTTATCTGCATCACAAAACCACCATGCAGTGTGGCCTGATGATCAGTTTCTATACAAGTGGAGGTGTACTGGGAATCAGGACTGAGATTCCTTAGGCAACACAGCATGTGTAAGGGGCTTCTACAGCACTGGTCTGTATTGTGTCTGACTGTAGCTTGTGTGATAACACATTTCATAAACACTGAACTGACAAAAAAAATACCAGTGAGAATCTCCTATAAAATAGTCTCATCCTGAAATCCTCACTCAGGCAAATCTCCAACTGATGTCAAAGGGAGCAAGGACTGAATTTTAAAAATAAAGTGGCTCTTGATTTGGCCCAGAAAGAATCAAGAAAGATAGAAAAAATGGATGATGAGATCAAGAAGTTATACCAAGCTACCAAGCTGTTCTTTTGTAATAAAACAGACAATGACAGTCAGACAACTGCCTTTTTAGAGGGGATTATTAGGGACCGTCCTGCTATCAGGGGGGTTTATAATTCCCTTCCATATATCAATTCCTTAGGGCTGGAGCAACCTCTAGAATGGCTCCGTGCAGTACTTGGTGTACCAAACTTAAACTAAACACTGCAGACTGGAACGATGAAAGCCACAGCAACTGGCATTTGGCAGGCCCCCTTAGATTAATGCTGTGCCTTGCCAGCTCAGCCTTTGGTTACACTGAATACCCGAGTGAAATCCAAACGCTGCCCCGTCCTCATTCTTGCGGTGGTGTCTGCTTAATGTCAGAGACAGACACCAGAGCACCGTGCCAACACGCAGGGATGGCCGACGGCAGACTCTTCAAAACCATAACTGTGCATTAAGACTTTGTTTTGGCCAGACTTTCGTTTGGGTGGTTTATTTTTGCTACTTTTTAATTACTCTAATTGAAGGGGGGATATTTCTCTTCACTTCTCCCATTCAGTCCCTTTACCTCCCCCCACCCCACTATTCCCCTTCTGAGCAACTGGTTGCAAACAGCATTGCTGGTCATATTATCATGTTCCACCCACCCCTCAGTGTGTTTTTCTTCCCTGCTCTTCCTTTCCCTTCAGCTGGAAAGTGGAGAACAGATGAATTTCATTAGCTGGGCTGGTTTATAGATTGACACACCCTACTGCACATAAACACAGGGATTAGCTAGCTCATTCTAATAAACAGAAGAGTTAAAAAAATGTGTCCATCACTGGGTTTAAGGAATTTTGTGTTTACAGAGGGAGAGGGACACATGTGAGAACAAACCTACCATTTAGCCCTGATTAGGGGAGGAAGAGGAGGGGATGGGATCAAGGGAGAAAGGCTCCAATCTCTATTGCCTGGAATTTAAGAGCAACTCCTTCGATGTAAAGACTGGTAGCCATGCCAAAGATTATGTATTCAGCTCTACAGTGTGTCAGAGACATGGGTCTTTTGTAGCTGCTGTTGAGGTTTAGTTAAAATTCAAGCAAGAGCATTTTGCTGGAAACCACAAGTAGAATCCAGGCATGCACAGAAGGCTTGTTCAGTAATTAGTTAGACAAACCTCATTGCTTTTAGGCATAAATTCAACCAGAGGTAGAAAAGCAACCTTCTCAATGTGGTGGGCTAAAGCAAGAAAAAACACCCACTTCCTTCCAGAGAAGTGGAAAGAGAGAGGCTACCAGATTAACTCTGTGGACATATGATGTCCTGTCCTTCAACCCACCCACCCTCCAGCCAACAGGCTTCCAAATTCCCCATAGGGTCTTGCTCCATGCTCAATACCCATTCTTGCCTCAAACCACTAAGTAGAATGTAAACGTGCCTGGCCGGGTCTCGACCCTCCCGGAGGGGGAGGGGAGCCACACTGGCCTCGCTACACACTGTCCAAGTCTGCCCTTTTTGTCAGGGCCAGGCGACGCTGCACAGTCGCTGGGGACTTCGGCCTTCTGCTGCAGGGAGGAGTAAACAGGAAGTTAGCTCAAGGTCTCAGGCCCTCAGTCCCGGGACTGAGGGCCGCCTCGCCCAAGACTCAGGCGGCTCGAGCCCCTTGATGCAGGACCGAGCAGTGGCACAGTTAAAGGGGGCCCAGCCCTTGGGTCGGGTGGGGCACAGTTGTAGAGAGGCTCAGGCCCTCTTGGTTCAGGGCTGAGCAAGCAATAGTTCGAGCTGCTCAGGTCCTTTGGGACAGGACTGAGCACTGGTACAGTTAAAGGGGGCCCAGCCCTTGGTTCGGGCAGGGCACCCAACACAGAGTTGTAGAGTGGCCTCCTCAGGCCAGGGGGAGGGGGAGTCTGCCACCCTTGGAAGGGTGGCAGGGGGAACACAGGCCCTCCCACTCCACTGCGTCCCAGCCCAGGGCCCTAGCAACGGCAAGGGTTCGCTGCAGTCAGTGGGGAATCCTGGCTGCAACACATTGACATTGGTTCAGGGTCCCCTGGAGCCAGACTGAGGTCGGCTACCCCCAGGCCACTTCCAATCTCCCTCTCTGAGCCTACCTGACCGGTGGCATCAGCCTCTGGGAAGTCCAGTAGCATGGGCCCCTCCCGGCTGGGGCTGGGTGGTAGGTCCAGCAGTACCTCTGGGAAGTCCAGCTAGACCTGCTCCAGGGGTTCCTCAGGGTAACAGCAGGGAAGGGGCGACTCCGGCAGTCCCTCCTTGTAATGGGCGCAGGGAAGCCCCGGCAGCTCCTCGTCGCAGCGGGCGCGGGGAAGCCCCGGCCAGTCTGGGCAACCAGCCTGGGCCTCAGCAGCCTTCCAGTCACGAGCACCCTCTGGCAGGTCTGCTCCCGACAGCGGCTGGGCTTCAACTGAGCGCCGCCGGTCGGCTTTTATACTTCCGGGTCGCTTCCTGACCCTCTGAGGGCGGGTCCAGTGCCCTGTGGCCCCGCCCCTTCTGGCATCTGGCAGGGCTCGACCCTCCCGGAGGGGGAGGGGAGCCACACCACCTCGCTACATAGCACATATTGAGTTGTGTGGTGCTCATAGGCTAGCTGAGGATTTTGATCTGATGCTGCAGTTAAAAGGACAGGAGGGTCTGGAGGAAATTGGTGATCTTATTCCCATGTGGGCTCCAGAAGCAGGAGAGACAGACACTGGACACAGATTATTAGTTGCTATAATTTAGGATTTGGAAAACCCAAGGCCCCAGTGAAGATCTAGGCAGTGTATAAACACATAAGGAGACAGAGCTTGGTCTTGTGAAGTGCTGAGCATCCTCAATGGGTCCTTGCTTTTCAAGTTCTCAGTACTGGAACTCCAAGCTCTCCCTATTCCTCTATCCTACGGGGCCTTTGGCTTCATCTCCACTGTATTTTCATCCTTACTCATAGACTTTAAGGTCAGAACGGACCAATATGATTGTCTAGTCTGACCTCCTGCACAACGCAGGCCACAGAAACTCACCCACCCACTCCCGCAACAAACCCCTAACCTTAGTCTGAGCCACTGAAGTCTTCAAATCATGGTTTAAGGACTTAAAGGTGCAGAGAATCCTCCAGCAAATGATCCGAGCCCCTTGCTACAGAGGAAGGTGAAAAAAACCCAGGGCCTCTGCCAATCTGCCCTGGAGGAAAATTCCTTCCTGCCCCCAAATATGGCGATCAGCTAACCCTGAGCATGTGGGCAAGTCTCACCAGCCAGACACCCAGAAAAGAATTCTCTGTAGTAACTCAGATACCACCCCACTAACATTCCATCACAGGCAATTGGGCATATTTACCACTAATAGACAAAGATCAATTAATTGCCAGAATTAGGCTATCCCATCTTACCATCCCCTCCATAAACTTATCAAGCTTAGTATTGAAGCCAGATATGTCTTTTGCCCCCCCTCCCCGCTCTCCTTGGAAGGCTATTCCAGAACTTCACTCCTCTGATAGCTAGAAACCTTTGTCTAATTTCAAGTCTAAACTTCCTGATGGCCAGTTTATATCCATTTGCTCTTGTGTCCACATTGGTACTGAGCTTAAATAATTCCTCTCCCTCCCTGGTATTTATCCTTCTGATATATTTATAGAAAGCAATCATATCTCCCCTCAGCCTTCTTTTGGTTAGGCTAAAGAAGCCAAGCTCTTTGAGTCTCCTTTCATAAGACCACGGCCAGCTCTAGGTCTTTTGCCACCCCAAGCAAAAAAATTTTTGGCTGCCCCCCACCCTAGTCCTGGGTTCTCAGCCTCCCACACCAGTGCCCTCCTCCACCCACACCTCCTGCCACCCCAGCTCTGGGCTCTCCATCCCACCCCACCCGCACCCCCTGCAGCCTCAGCTCTGGGCTCCCCCCCACACCAGTGCTGACTCCGCCCACTCTCTCCTCGCCTCCAGCCAATCTGGTGCTGGCAGAGTCGGGATAAGCAGCGGGGCTCCCAGGCTGCGCCTCATCCCAAGGTCCCTCTAGCTGAGGCTCCCGCCTCCAGGACCGGCTGGGACCCGGGAGGGCAGAGCCAAGGGTACCGCCCTGGCAGGGAGCTGAGGAGCTGGGGCAGGGCAGCCCCAGAGGGAGCGGAGCCCCAGAGAGCAGGACGCAGGCCCCGCATGGCAGCACCCCGCCTTCTGTAGCCCCGCTGCTGCTGCTTCTGCCCCTGGGTGCCTCCGGCCACTTCACCCAGCCCCAGCTGCAGCGCTGGGGGAGCGCCGCTCTGCAGCACCTGCAGGTTGCTCCTTGTGCCCCCCGGGGTGGCCCTCAGCCAGAGTGTCCCCCACTTGGAGCCCGCCTGACCCAGCCACAGGGTGCGGACACTGCTCCCCCAGGGGTTTTTGCACTTGGGTGGTGGCAGCATCTACCAATCCAAGGTCAGAGAAGCTGTAATCTTGGAAGTTTAATACAAGCCTGGAGTGGCCAGTATTAATGTTTAGAGTCCTTAAGTGATAGAGTGGGGAATCAGCCTTGACAAAGGTATTATAACCCAGTTCCCCTGGTCTGAATTGATGACAGGAATAAACTGCCTTATAAGCCACTTTCCAAAAGACTGGCTATGCTGAGATCGTATACAACAGTAGTTCTCAATTTGGGGTATGCCCATGTAACCCTGGGGATACGCAGACGTCCCCTAGGAGGTACATCAGCTCATCTAGGTATTTCCCTAGTTTTACAAGAAGCTAAATAAAAAGCATTAGCAAAGTTAGTACAAACACATTTCATACAGGCAAAATGAGAAAGTAAGCAATTTTCAGTAATAGTGGGCTGGGACACTTTTGTATTTTTAGATCTGATTTTGTAAGCAAGTAGTTTTTAAGTGAGGTGGATCTTGGGGTATGCAAGACAAATCAGATTCCTGAAAGGGGTACAGTAGTCTGGCAAGGCTGTGAACTACTGGTCTACAGCAAGGTCTTGGAAACCTGTTTATAACAAGAGACTGTGTGGGTCAGCCCTTGTTCTTCTGCCCACAATAACACCATGCTCTCAAGAACTTTGTTTAAACGTGATTCTAACTCACAGAGTTTGAACAGGCCTAAAACTCTAAAGAAACAAGTTGGTTCCACCTCCTACAAAATTGTCCTTCACCTCTGAGGAACCCTGTTAGATTCTTGAAAGATCAGCAGTGGTACTACAGAAGTCAATTAGTAGATGCTTCCACTGATTGCAACCAGGTTATGCAAACACATCTCATTTCCTTTGCGCTCTCAAGCCAAGGTCTGAATATAGAGAGTGAGCAAATTTAGAAGCACAGCTGCTTTTAAACTTCCTATTCACCCCACTCATAACACACAAGTGCTGCTCCTGCATCACACTGCACTGCGATCAAGACCAGCTGTCCCCAAGTTTGTCATAAAGTTACCATTTAAATTACACTTAAGTTTTTACTGTATTTCACTGTGGTCCTTGTAAATCTGGTAAAACATTGGAGCAGCTACACTACTAAATGTTGCTATTTGTATGTGTTTCCCAGTATAAAAAAAAATCACAAGTCTGTCTGATGCTCTCCATTGCCCCATGTGGTATTGGTTGCCACTAACAGACTGCTGAGATGAAAATATTGTTGCTCCTGTTTTTTCCCTGCCTCAATCAATCAGTGGCTTACACTTATATAGCACACTTCAGGCTCATATCTTGGAGTGCTTAAAGTCAAATGAAATAAAATAACATACATTACAAAGCAAGGCAAGTTAAATAATTCTTTAAGACTTGATTTAAACACAGTCAGCAACTCAGATCAACAAACTAGATGGAAAAAGAATCTCCACTAACATATTCATTCAATTACATTATCCTACAAGAGAAACAAAAATATTTTCTGTTGGAGTTCACACCTCAGATGCTAGATGATACAAGTAGTTATATGCTGACATTTCACCTCTAGAGATCTCAGGTGAGTGCACAAGGAAAGATTAGCAATCTTAGTTTAGACCTGAAGAAACATTTATCCATGTGGTGTCTGCCAGTTGCTGGCCAGACACATTGGAGGTTTTCATACAATCAGTTGAGTCCACCAAATCATTTGAACTGGCCGTGTTTCCAAAGACTTTCATAGCCAAGAGAGGAGCTGGCATCCATCTGGTGTGCAAGATGTTCTTCTACCCAGAAGGACTACAGGAAAAATCTCCCTCTGGCAAAGAAATTTAGGGCCTTATCCTACAGCCCTTTGAAGTCAATAGAAAGACTCCCACTGACTTCAATGGGGCTGGGATCAGACCCTTATCACTGAGCTCAGCTATTTTTGGTTGGAAGCTACCTCTACTCAGCATTTGACTAACACCTCCTTGTGAGTGAAATGGCCCTTGCTCACATGCAGTCCAGGACATAAAGTGGTGGTATGGGTTGTTAGCCATTGAATAAATGTCTGTGCTTTTTTAAAAGGTGGAGAAGGGAGAGAACATGTGCACATACTCAAGGCTGTGTATCTCACTGTAACAATGGCTACTATGTAATATATTACTGCTTTAAATTGCTGCTTTAAATGTGCAGTGATATGAATCCTGCTATTCCACACATATAATCATGTTAGTTCACCTCAGATGACATAGACAAAACACCAAATCAGTTAACTGTCCTCCTTTGACTTCCAAAGTAACTTCTCTCTAAAAAAGCAGCTTTACTATAGCTGAAATGGCTTTGCTTATCCAAGTGAAGTCTGCCATACAGGAGACCATTTCTGCTTTCTTTTACCCCATAAAAAGTTAAATTATTAAAAAAAAAAGAAACAAAACATTTTCTTGAGTAGTTGCAGGTCACTCTGGATCAGTGAGGTTTAATTTTAGTGTGTTGTGATGAAATATTAATATTGAGTCAGTGTGTTTATTTCTCCAAGCGTCTGGAGCCGCTGAATGTTTATGCCCTGAGATTAGCAGGAAGTGTGTCCATGCATAGCAGCCCACTACTTAGAGAGTTCGAGATTTCAGTACTTGAAGAGTGTCCACGGCAAATCAGCTGCATCAGATTTCTTGTCAGCTCTGCTGTTAGATGGAGAGTACTCCTTTGAGGTTTAGTTCCCACAGAACAAAACAACAGATTGTCAAGGCACATTTCTTCGTCCCTTAGTCTCCATTGCAAAATGGTTCAGAGTTATCTGGAGCAGGCAAACATTTAGGTCACAAACTAACCACAAGCAACAACTGAGATGCTGTGGAGTACCTGTTTATTCTTGCTGATGGCAAAAATCCTCAGTCAAAATGGATTTCTTCACGTTACAGTGTGTAGGAAATTCAATACCTGTTGAAAATCTAACAAGGGGCTCCTTTTCCTGGAAGATTTGAAGAAAAATTAACTCATGACATTGGAAATTGGCTTTATACCAGGCTGTCCTCAATGCACAGGTCTCACATGAGGTTTTCAAGACATCCAAAAGTCTCTCACAAAACATGGCAACAGGTCCTCAAAGAAGTGGGACCGGAAGGATAGTTTGCACAGAAGGCTGGGATTTCCAGGTCTCAATCAGTTACAGGAAAGTTGTACCCCATCCACACCCAGCCGGCATCAGTGCACGCAGCAAGCATCCAGAAATTGAGAACAGGAAGTAACTTACTTTTCCTATTCTAAAGATTAGTGAATGAAGGGCAACAGTTAGGAGTAGAGGTGAAAAGGCAGGAGAAGGATTCTGAGTTCTGCTTGGAGGTAGGTCCAATTCCCCTGTTCCTGTCCAAATGGGAACACAGCTTGGATCTTGGCTGAGAACGTATCTCACATCCCATTTACAGCAGTGCCATCTCAGCATCACTTTTATGTGGAAAGGTTTCTTTCCAGAAGGATGAGTCACAAAACCCAGGTCCTGACCCTGCAGCAATGTTCTGACTCTCTACACTTCCTTGTTATGGTTTCCAGTCTGGCAGCAACAATTAATGCCAAAAGAACAAGAGACACTTGAAAGGAAACTAGACCAAATTTGGTTTTGCTGTATGGAGGAAATATAGTACAAAACATTACAACTTTATTCTGCAGAGTGTTTTCCTACAAACTGTATCCCCAAATGCCTTACAAAGCTAAATACAAAATGTCAGCAGAGAAAGAAGAATTGAGAGATACAAGGAGAAGAAATACGTTTAGAGATTAAGCTTGGAAACTGATGAGGCAGAGAGCTATGGGAATGCTGCTGTGGACGGCACAAGCTGCCAAGGAGAAGGATCTCACTAACAGTGATAAGGTTGATGAAAGAGACAGAGAGGAGGATAGTGTTAGTTGTGTGGAGAAAGAGATTCAAATTCCTGAGGAAGGTTGAGCTTTAGCAAGAGTAGCTAGCAGAAAAAAGGATGAAACCTGGAGCACCTACAGATAAAAATTAGTGGGTGCTTACCGCCCACTGACAGCCAAGCTCACCCCTTCCCCCTGGGGCCTCCTTCCCACCAGTGGCCCCACCGATGAACTCCTACCCCTCCCTCCCAGCGCCTCCTGCATGCCATGGAACAGCTGTTCTGCAGTGTGCAGGAGGTGCTGGGAGGGAGGAGGAGGAGCAGGGACAGGACATGCTTGGGGAAGGGGGCAGGAAGGGGAGGACCGGGGGCAGGAAGAAGAAGGGCAGGGGTAGGGCCTTGGGAGAAGAGGTGGAGTAGAGATGGGGACGGAGTGGGGGCAGGAAGAAGCAGGGAGGGGATTGAGGCTTGTGAGAAGGGGTGGGGCCTGGGGCGGGAGGGGCATCCTCCAGGTAGAGAGAAAGTCAGCGCCTGTGAGTTCAACTGTGTGGCTACAGGGGTGGGAGGCTCTATGCCTGCTCCCTGGGCCACTTCGTATCCCAGTTTCAGCTCCTCCACTGGCACCACTGGCTCTGTGTCTGGATTCTCCCTGGAGCCCTCTCTGATCATGCTCTGGAGGGTTTCCCAGTCACAGCCCATCATTTCTGGCCCCTGAGGATGAAGGGTCTGCAGTGGCTTGGTGGTGGGGCCTGGTCCTGGCCACACGGAGCCCCAGTGGCTTCTCTGCAGGAGCTTGCCGCATATAACTGCTCCCCTTCTCTATCTGCCCTCTTGAGCTCAACCTCCTCTGTGAGTATGCCCAAAAGGTGCAGCTGGGCGGGGCCTTCTGGGCCCAGAACTGCTTGTTAACTTTTACCTGTCAAGGTAAAAGGTAAGACCCCTTCTTATGTACAGTGTATGGAGCGTTGCTGCTTCTCTCTCAAATTGAGGCTTGTGATAAAACACGGTCCATTTCCCAATTAATGTAGAATCCTGAAGAAACTTTAAATAGGAAACAAGGTTGTGGATGTAGCATCATCTTGTTTCAATAGAACACCATGTACGGTGGGTCAGCCATCAGGGCTCCTAGCTCCTGTACTGTCCTGGCCAATGTGATAGCTATGAGGAACAAGATCTTGAAAGCCAAATAAAGGAGGGAACAGTTCACCATGGGTTCAGATAGTGATAACTTGGAGTGGGGTAGGCTCCTTGAGAGGAGGGGAAAAGTTTGAACAGGTTTTAATAAATTTCAGATGGTATCTTGTTACCCCAGAGCAATGATGACTCAGGTTCTTCCAGGATCTGAAGATCCTTCTAGCACAGGAGCCTGCACAGTATCTGGAAATCCAGATAAGGACTCTCATAGCCATTACATCAGATGGTACTGGAGATGGTACCCAAGCGTGATCCATGCACCCTTCTCTGCTGGCTGCGGAAGGCAGCTATGATGATGATTTCAGCTTAACCTTGGAGTCCTTGTGCTTCGAACGCAGTGGGCCCAGGGCTGGCTTTGGTGCTACTTTAAGTTGTTTAACAGAAAGCTTCTCAGTACTTAGAGTTTTTTCTAGCTGGTGCCAGGGTCTCAGTACCAGAGGAGACGGGGCCTAGAGGTACCCTTACTGGGACATGAGGTCTCCGAGATCCAGACCAAAAGGATGACTTTCCCTCCTCATATTCCATTCTGGGGAATGGGATCTCTTTTTTGTTTTTGATGGTCTGAATGGTTATGAGGTATCTCCACAGTCTTTGCTTACTGAAGCAGTAGGGATGGTCACCAGTGCTTTCTGAGAACCCAAATCCAGTCTTTGGGGTTAAGAGTGAAGACTCTGACCTCATGGGTCTCAGGGAATGTTCCATCAATAGGAGTTTTAGCCCATCCTCCCTCTGTATTTTACATCTACTTTTAACTTCTGAGCAGTTCTTACATTTGGAGGGGTTACGAGTCTCTCCCAAGCAGTGGAGGCAGCTTGAATGTCCATCGCTGCAAGAAAAAGACCTATGGCATGTCTGACAGGGTTTGAATCCCAGGGATCTGAGGCATAACCCATTACTTGAGGCCGCAAATTGAGGCCTGAGAATAAACAAGGGCCCAGATCAGGCCAACAATCCTCCCAAGGCACAAACTGCTAAATAACAGAAAAAATAAAAAAAAGCAATGACTGAAAGAAGAAGAAAATAAGCAAGAGAAGTAACAAGCCAGGTAGCAAATGCTCCATCTCAAGTTACAGGTTGTTAAGAAGGAACTGGAGGAATTCCTCCCTCCCCCACCCATATACCCTCATACGGACCATGGGGATATCTAGGGTGCAGATCCATAGGCACTGCTGATGAAAGTCACCAGTCAAGAAGGCACAGGCATGCACACATCATGCAGTGGAGGACTCATAGGGACACTACTCAAAAAAGAATGAGATTTCTTTTTTCTCATATGAAAAAGATTTTCATGCACAGGAAGAGGAGAAAAAGGAAAAGACGCAGGTTCCTTTAAGAGCAGAGCCCCCTCCCCAAAGATACGCACACACACACGATTGTCTCCACTTGACATAAACACTTGCAGTATAAGCACTAAGACCCCCACAAAAAAAGAAATTAGACAAGTCATAATAGTACCATAATACAACTATAAAGCAGGAGACTGCTCCAGGCATTTGACATGCATCTTGGCACTTTTAATGAGGAAAAGCAAAAGGCTTAGAGTGCATCAGAAAGGTGGGGGGGAGAGAAGAAGGAGCGGGGGGTGCTGAGAGTTGCTCACTAAAGCCCATCATTCTCCAGGGTTGCAGTAATTCTCCACAGCCAAGCTAACCCCGCCTTGCTCCTCACGCTACATTAGGCATGTTGTACTCCCTTTGGTTTATGGAGGGTTGTGATGCTAAATGAGCTTGAACAGAGCTGCAGTATCAAGGGATGGGATGGCTGTCTCCACCAACCAGCTCCATTAAGTAAGGATTTCTCCAGCTTTCTCTCTCAGGATTGAAGCAGGAAAGGAGTCAGACCTTTCCCCTTGATATTTTGATTTACACACACCCCAGCCCTGTGACTGTACACTTCAGGCCACAGAGAAAGGAGCATTTATCTTGGCTGCCACTAAAGCAGCAATTGTGCTGCCTTTTTAATTTCTTAAGGTAGGTCTACACTACTGCTTAAATCGATATAATATATGTTGCTCAGGGATGTGAAAAAGTCATACACACACCCTGAGCGTCGAGAGTTACACCAACCTGAGCACTGGTGTGGACAGCGCTATGTTGGCAGGAAAACAAGAATTCTGTCTGGTGAAAAATGTCAAGATTTGGACATTTGTTTTTGTTCCCCATCAGAACAAAAATGAGACCTTTCAAAATGTTTCACAGAAAAAACAAGAGACATGCAGAATAACCAATAGCTCAAGCACTTGCTTGGGAAACTCAGTTCAAATTCCAACTGCAAATCAGAAAGAACAGGGACTTGAACCTGCATCTCCTACCTCCCATGGGAGGGCACAGACCATCAGGCTATTTGCTAGGCCAGGGGTATTTCTATATAATATATGGAGATATGCCTATCTCATAGAACTGGAAGGGACCCTGAAAGGTCATTGAGTCCAGCCCCCTGCCTTCACTAGCAGGACCAAGTTCTGATTTTGCCCCAAAGCCCCCCCTCAAGGATTGAACTCCCTCCCTTGTGCCATCCTGGATCTGAGAAACAGTCCCACTGAAAGTTTCATCATAATGGCTATGTTTCTGTGAAAAGTTTCAGATTCGCTAAATCGGCATTTTGTGACTAAAAATGTTTAATCAACAAATTCTCAATCCACTCTATTTAGGGGGCTAAATCCCATTTTCAAATGTGACTCAGACACTCAGAAGCCTAAGTCTCACTCAAACTAAAAATGGCCCACAACAAATTGGATATTTTTAAAATCTGGCCCCTCTTGATCTGTGCAGTACATTACACATCACAGATAAAGGGCAAATATATGCCTTCTCCCTATAAGCATTACCCCCCTCCCTCCATATCCATGGTGTTTTATTGAAAATGTCACAAAAGCAGCTCAGAAGGGGGGTGTCATGGTATAAACCCCCACCCTGAACCTTAGCGTCCAAAAGATGGGGTACCAGCATGAATTCCTCTAAGCTCAATCACCAGCTTAGAACCTGTAGCGCTGCCACCAACCAGGAATTCCAGTGCCTGGTACACTCTGGTCCCCCCAAAACCTTGCCCGGGGACCCCCAAGACCCAGTCCCTCTGGATCTTAACACAAGGAAAGTAAACCCTTTCCTTCACCATTGCCTCTCCCAGCCTTCCCCTCCCTGGGTTACCCTGGAAGATCACAGTGATTCAAACTCCTTGAATCTTAAAACAGAGAGGAAAATTCACCTTTCCTCCTCCTTTTCTCTCCCCCTCCCAGACTCTTCCTGAGAGAGAGTAATCCTGGCACCGAGAGAAATCAGCCTCTCTCTCCCTCTTCCCTCCTTTCTCCCCACCAATTCCCTGGTGAATCCAGACCCAGTCCCCTGGGGTCTCACCAGAATAAAAAAAAATTAGGTTCTTAAACAAGAAAAGCTTTTAATTAAAGAAAGAAAAAACAGTAAAAAGGATCTTTGTAAATTTAAAATGGAATAGGTACAGGGTCTTTCAGCTATAGACACTGGGAACACCCTCCCAGTCTAAGTATACAGGTACAAATTAGAATCTTTTCAGCAAAATACCAATTTGAACTCCTTTCAGCCAAATACACATTTGAACTCCTTCCAACCAAATACACATTTGCAAATAAAGAAAACAACTATAAGCCTAACTCGCTTTATCTACCTAGTACTCACTAGTCTGAACTTATAAGAGCCTGTATTGGAGAGATTGGAGAGAAACCTGGTTGCACATCTGATCCCTCTGAGCCCCCAGAGTGAACAACAACCAAAAACTAACTTCACACACAAAAACTTCCCTCCCTTAAGATCTGAAAGTATCCTGTCCTCTGATTGGTCCTCTGGTCAGGTGACAGCCAGGTTAATGAACTTGTTAACCCTTTACAGTCAAAGAGATATAAAGTACTTCTGTGCTATTAACTTTTCTTATCTGTTTATGACAGGGGGGTAGGGCTGAGATGACTGATAAAGGGAGTCCTGTATCTAAATCACTAGTTCAGTTCTGGTATGGTCATCAGATGGTAATTTTAAGTCACTACCATCTGAAGCTTGGTGGTGTAATGAATTGGTGGTCTTGGTTCATGGTCTACATGCTTAGATACTATGGGTTTTGAATAAAAACCTAAACAGAACAGAACACAAGTCCAGAAGTATGACTTAGAGTTCATTCCCCTCAGGAAATCGGGGCTTGCTTCCTAGCTCTTCTTAGGTAGCCTTGGACAAACCACTCCATCCAGCTGAGCCTCAGTTCCCCATCTGTAGACAGGGAACAACACTTCCTATCTCTATCCTTTGTCTGTCTTGTCTATTTAAACTGTAAACTCTTTGGGTCAGGGATTGTGTCTCACTATGTTTGTATGGATCTCTGCTGAGACCTTTTAGGTGCTATTGTATGTGAATAAATAGAGCAAACAATCTAAGAGGCATGGAGTAACTGAGATTTTGGATCAGTGCCTGTAATTCTGCTGCAGAGCCTGAACAAAACTAAATATGCCTCAGTATTATCCGCTCAGGGGAGCGTGCAGGGTTAACACGCTGGAAAGCCAGGCCTTCTCCTACCGATCTAGTTTTGTACAGTTTGCATAACATGGCACCGTCTGCTATAGCCCGTTCACCTTCTGTACGACATCTACAGCAATCAAGACTTAGGGCAATGAAATGGGATTTCTTAAGTGGCAGCAAAAGAATGTTAATTGATGTGTGAAATATAATTATCCTCCTGGGCTCCTCAGCTTTCTCTTGTTCGTGACTGGTTTTGATTAAACAGCACTACTTTCCAGGTCCTATTGTGTCCACGCGCCCACTCTTTTCTTCACACAAGCCTGCATATGGAGAGAAATCTGAAGAGACTGTAGCCTTGTGCATCCCAAAGATTTTCTCAATGCAAAAAACAAAAGGGGGTGGGAGGTGGACAGGGAAAAACAGCCACCCTTCTTGGTATTTGGGTCATTCATTGCATGCTGTTTTTGGGTGAGAGCCCTGCATCTGGGCTCCAGCTCATGCCAGCTGAAAAGGAAACTTTTATTTTGTTTGCTTAAAAGGCAACAAATCTCTGTTAAAAAGGCAATCCGAGGGGATTTTGCAGGGACTTGACCCGATTGGTCCGGAAAGTAAGTTAAATGAGGTGTGGCCAAAGCCTTCTCGGAGCATGCAAGAAAATACTTTCTTACCAGGATGGTCAGGAAACAAGAGGGCGGGATCCTATGTGTACTACTAAGCATCGCTGCTAAATCATTTTCCTGATTTTCGTTCTGGTGGGCTAGTGTAATCCACTCCACATGGGCATTTATAGCCATCCGGGTGCAGAACTCTGCAATGAATTGAGCATCTGAAACTGGAGGCTTCTTCTGCATCCGTACATTAAGACATAAGGAATGTGAGGAAAAATCAGAACTAAAACCTACAGGGAGATTTTTTCAGACCAGATCTCTGGATCACTATTTTTTCTAAGCTTTGAAAGGTGCCAATCTGGCAGTCCTGCAGGCTGATTATTCTTTAAATTGCTACAGTATAGGAAGCAGCAGGGCAAAGCTCCCTATTTTGCCTCAGAACTGAAGGGGGGTAGCTGTCTGGCCTCATACCCCAGTCATTCCTTGGCCTCTTTGCTGAGGTCACCAGCTGTGATATACAGTAGGCATTCTTAAAAAGTTAATTCTGGTTTGGGTGATATTACTGATTTCAGAGAGATTCTGTATATAAAATAGAGACTACCACTCAGGTAATTTTCCCCGAGTCCAAGTCTAGAGTTTAAACAATAGGGTCTTGTCAATCACTAGGGCTCCCAGGTGCTACAATAACGCAAACAACAACAACAAAACAAGACTATCCATTATCTTTAGAAGAGGGACCCTGTGGTTTATTTGTCTGTGAAAGTACTAGGCATATTAAACTCTCTCAAAATGCTTTTCACATACACAAACAGATAAAAACCCTTATACGTTAAGCAGGCAATTTCTTCAACAGGCTGGGAAGGCAGAAAGTGAGCAAAAGATTGCTCTTATTTCTATTGTTAAATATTAGGCGGTATTTAAATTGAATGGTAACAGGTGGCAAGTCCGCTGGCCCACCGAGAGACTGGGTTAGATCACAAACTTAATCTATCTACACCTCACTCATCACTGTAGCATATGGGTCTGGCAATGCAGAAAATGGCTCCCAGGCTAGTATAAGGAATTATACCATTATAAGGAACTTTAAATGCTTTTTATGTTTTTTTTCATGGAGTATCATGTGCTTTTTTAAGTTAGACTGCAGGTTTTGGAGGCCACATTGGAATTCCCTTTGCCGCCATCCTTGAATCAGCTGGAGAGGATTGGTCAAGAACCAGGCTACTTTCCATCATGGGCAACCCAGGAGTGAAGGTGTCCCTAGCCTTTGTTTGCCAGAAGCAGGGAATTGGCAACAGGGGATGGATCACTGGATGAATACCTGTTCTGTTAATTCCCTCTGAAGCACCTGGCATTGGCTACTGTTGGAAGACAGTATACTGGGCTAGATGGATCTTTAGTTTGACCCAGTATGGCCCTCTTATGAAGAAATAATCATGGCTTCACAACCTGCTCCCACTAGGACTGACTAAGGCTTTCTTTGATATTTAAATACTTTATGGGTTAGTTTTCTGGTAGAAATAACTGACTTCAGGACAAAGTCCGCTTCTTAGACATTATAATGAGTAATCAGACCTTCTAAACAGCTGCCTTTCAAAGTGTCCTGGCTGAAGAGTGGCATGCTGGTGGTCGGGCAGTACTGCATATCCTCATCGTGTTTATCCTCCATCAGTGACTTCCATATCAAATTTGATTTTTACAAGCCAAAACAAATGGTTGATCTGTCAACAGTGGAAGTTACATGTGGAAACTAAGTCAAAGTATGGTTTTTGGGCTCCATGCATTGCTGACAACTACAAAGATTCCAGAATCAGAATGCAGCTGGTAATTCTGAAGGATATTTTCAAAGGCACACAGAGCAGTTAGGTATCTAACACATTGACTAACTTCCATTTGTGCCTTTGAAAATCTCTCCCCTATATCAATGGATGAGACAGAAGAGGGTACACTTTGGTCTCCTGCAGCCACATGGACTCTGTAGGGAAATGAATACTAGCTGTCATTAAAAAGAACAGCTCTAACTTGGAAGACGTGACGTAAGTTCTAAAAACAAAGCTAAGTGCTTATTCACAAAACTGCTATTAGTGTTAATGGGACAAGCACAGTTAAAAAACCATGCATCAAGTAGAGAGCCAACTCTAAGGAAAGCAGAAAAAGGAGGAAACCAGGTGCCACTGAGAGTCACTTTTTTGTCCATTACCATGGGCGTTAATTGTAGGTCTCTCTCCTTCTGTAACTAGGGGCCTAGGAAGAGATAACCTATTCCTGAATAAGAGAGAGAGACAAAACTCTCTGAACCAGAATCAAGTACAGACATAAATACGACAGGCAACATATATCTGGAATAAATTCCAAGCACATGACTGATACAAGGGATGAGTATCAGCAGAATTACAGAGGAGAGAAAGCAAAGTCTATAACATTGTTTGCTCCAGCCACCCTGAAGAAAAATGTTACAAGAATAATAAATTAACTTCTCCCCATTTAGTAAGGAATAATGTAAGTTAAACTGGCTCAGTAGCATCTTTACTGGCTGCTATATATCTGATAGACAGGGACCATATTACAAAATACTGCATATTCTTGTTATTTTTAAGTCGCGAATTTATCTGTCATTAAGATTAAATGGATTGTATTAAACAAAGTAGTTAAGATAAGAATATATGGATTGTGCAAGCCACCAAAAGCAGACTGAAGTCAAAAGTATTTTTTTTCCTTCAAGGGAAGGCATTATTTACACCTAACAAGTCAAACATATTTAAATTAACTGGAGAGACCAATATTTTTTGAATTAGTTCCATGATCATTTCCCAGAACATTTGAATTCTTAGACAGTCTCACCATATGTTGCTTGGAAGTCCCCATGGATGGGTTGCAGCGCCAGTATGGATCTGTTTCAAATCAACCCATTTTGTAGAGTGTCTGAGGAGGGAGATATTTATGACATGGGATTTGGGATCTGGTGATTTGTACTTGTGGATATTCTCAAGTAGCTTTCCAATAGATGTTACTTAGTATTACAAAACAAAACCACTCTTATTCATTAACATTATCTCTTCTGTGGCATTTTGCAATATGCATTTTTGAGAGTCCCAATTCTTTTTACTAACAATAGACAACTCTTAACATCTCATGTCCTCACAGTACTGGACAAACATTTTACAAAATGAATTAACTGCCCCTAGGAGCAAGAGAAATATTAACAACTCTGTTTTATAAATGGGAAAACTGAGGCTGCACAGAGAGGTTAAGTCACTTGCCCAAACCCACACAATGAGATATATGACAGAAGCAGAATTAGAACTCAGGAGTTCCTGGCTCCCAGTCCAGCACTTATTTGACTAGACCATGCTGCTTGCTCAGCTTTGTATAGTTTCACTATGCAGTACAGATTTGTTAAACAGAATATAACCCCCTTGCTGCATCAAAAATGTAGCTTTTTAATGGCCCAGCTGGCTTCCATCCCAACATCAAATCATTCTAGGCTCCCTGCTGCATTTTAATAGTTAACACACACACACACACACACACACACACACACACACACACACACTATGCCTTTTCTTTGAACCTTTACATCTCCCAACTCAGCAGGAGGCTGATAGGGGTTGCATGAGAGAGAAGGTGGATGAATGGGGAGGAATATGAGACACAAGGCTGGTGATGTCCATGACACAGTAGTTGGGATGGGGGATTCAGGAGAGAAAGTACTGGGCAATCATGTGACATTCAGAGTTTGGGTATTATGGATCCAGGTCAGGAAGGTATCCTGTACAGGAATAGCCACATGGTCCATCTCTAGTATCCTGTCTTCAGCAATGGGCAGCATCAGCTGATTCAGAGATAGGAGTAAGAAACTCCACAATAGGGGATATGGGATGATCTGCCCCTCATGAAACCCTCCTCTTAACCCCTAAGAGCTACAGATTGGCTAAAGCCCTGAAGCATGAGGTTTTGCAGCTGTTCTGTTTTTAAGCATTAACTCTAACAGCTCTGGATATTCCAGTCCCTCTCCGAATCACGTCAAATCACTGCTATCAATGAGAGCTTAAAGTCAGAGGGACTGTTGCAGATGTTTGAAGTTAAGCACATGCTGGAGTGAGGTCTTGAACAGGGATGGGTTTATGGATGTGTTTAAGGGGTAGGCCAATAAGGAGCAGGGAACTGTGACTATCTTGGAGGACTTGAGGGGAGAAATGAGCACTAGTGGCAACTACTGAGGGTGAGCTGCACAAGTAGAGTAATCCAAGTGGCCAAGGCCTCCCTGCTTTCCAGTACAAATGCACAGTATTTAGCCATTGATTTGTTACACATCCAAAGAGTGTTAGGGCCTGATTTTTACAAATGACCACCATTTTGAGGGGCACAATTTTGCACCTTTGCATCTGGAGACAAGCACAGTGAGAGATACAACTACCTGTTTGATCCTATGTCTCTCCTGCCAGTAGTTAGAAACTTCACTTATATTTGCTCCAAAAATGGATTGCAGGTTCAGAAAAATTAGCACATTTATTTGTGTGCAGAAAATTGCACCAGCTAAAGTAAGGCTAGATGAGGCCTGGCTGAAAAGTCAAGTCCATCTCATTAAAACCCAAATATTTATGATAAACTCTATAAGGCTCTCTCCCTTTAAATCACTATTGTAGCAGAGCAGAAACTCAAGAGTTCCTAATATTAGGATCTTATACTACCATCACCACAAATCTTTAATGTGACAGAAAGAAGAGAGGAGCCCTTACTAAACTACAACTACTGTACAGAACATTCCTCGGCAACACAGGTTACTGCAAACATGTCACACCATTCTTTACACTGTCTTCCTGTAGAATATCAGGACAAACTCAAGGCCTTGATCCGTCTTTTCAAGGCATTCATTGGCCTAGAGCCAGCATATCTTAATGGTCTTCTACAGCTCCAGGATAAGGACCATGGTCACCAACTTGACTCCTCTTGCACAATGATGCTTTCTACTATAAGGGTGAAGCTCATGTGCAGGAGACAGAACTTTCTCAGAGCTGATCCTAGACTGGGGAAAGAACTTCCACAGGAACTAAGGACATTCACCATCTCATCTCATCACCTTCCACTCCAAATGCAAGTGCATTTCTCTTACTATCAAATATAAACGTAGACCATCATGTACATTTAAAAACAAACAAAAAACCCAAGAACCAAACGCAACCACAAGGAAACAGTACAGAGCACACAACTCTCTTCTGGGAACAGGATGAGAGAAAGAACAAATCACATATGGCACATTAGTCATGTCACTTAATGCACTGCTCGAATGCAATCCTCAGATACTATAATGATGAGGGCTATAAGGAATAGAATAGAATTATGGGGACATTCAGTTTCCAGCTAGCCAAAGACTTGCTGTATCACCCTGGGCAAATCAGTAAATCTGTGCCTCAGTTTCCCCATCAGTAAAATGTCAATAACACTTCCCCCCACCCACTCTTTGTCATGTCTATTTAGATTGTAAGGTCTCTGAGTCAAGGGAAGTCTATTATGTATTTTTACAGCACCTACACAATAGATCCTCAATATCAGTTGGGCTATCTAGATATTACTGCGATATAAACAGTAATGAATATTTTGGTCACATTTCTCTATAAGCAGAAGCTTCAAAACACTGCTTAAATTTCAGTTCCATCTCTTCATTTGTGCGTGGCAGGACAGACTTTGCACATGGTGAATTTTCAGATTGCTGTGCTGGTCACAACAGGCACAAATATCTTTTAAACCCATCACCTCAGGCCTATCATACCAAGCCAAGCCCTTGGATTAGGTTACATCACCCACCAGTTTGGTGTGTTCAGTGGTTGTTCAGAAAACTGCCATGGCCTGTACCAGCTTTGTTGTCAGATCAAGGCCAGCAAAGTATGGCATCATATGCCAGGAGCTTGGCCTGCATCCCAGTCATGTTTGAGCTATTAGAGATCTGAGAACTTGAAGAGGGAAATAGGCAAATGAAAAGCAATAAATAAAATAAATAAAGGAAAGGGGGAGTTTACGGGAGGGGTAAGGGAAGAAACATACGGGCCCTACTAGAGATGAAAACTTTGTTCAGCATCCAAAATTCGAAGCAGCTCTTCTGTGGGTTGGCTTGTGCTTTTCTACAAACAAGTTGGCCTAGCTTATAACCTGTATCAATTTATCATACCCACCAGCAGTGCCAGAATTCATACAGATCTCTGCCCTGCTGTTTGCTAAGCATTTAAGAGACAAATAATTGTGCGTAAACTGCTGGTCAATCACTTGTCAAGAAGCGCCTTTCAGTTATTCAAATCAAAACACTCTGCCTCCCTCTCACCCCCACCCTTTCCCCAGGAGTAAATGATGCGTCTTGGCAGCTTCTGATAAAACCCAATGCTTAATAATTAGAATGCAATCCGAGCTCAACCATGGAATGTCCATGACGTGCAGAGGAAGCCCGGCCTTATGGCTAATTCCAGCATATGTCCCGAGAAAGGGAACAAGATATACGGGGGAGAAATGGGTGTTGTAAGAAGCACAAGATCACTGTTTTTCTACTACCCAGGCACACCAATTAAAGCTACTTTTAAATGCAGTCTCACGCTCATGAAGCAGAGTGATTCTAATTAGCACCAAACACTATTTATTCACTATGGTAAAAAGAGAATCTTTATTACGTGTCACACAGAGGTCATCTCTGTTTGAATTAAGTGACAGTGTAGGACTGCCACCATGGGATGTCACCAGGGACTGAACCCAAGACCTGAACTCCTAAAAGCTTGTACCACTGCCACTTGAGCTAAAAGATTAACTCCGTTAGTGTGTAGCTGTAGTAAATTTATACTGTCTGTGGACCAGCCACTAAAAGTGACACACAACACACGCTGAACAACATATTACAGTGCCACCAGTATAACAGGATGCTGCACAAGACTAGCTAGCCAGCCTTGAAAAACCCACAGATCTCCAAAGGCAGAAGAGCTCAACATGCTTTTCATATGGCACATTGATCAGCCATATCCAGTATGTGTCCAACTTTCTGTTGATGAATGGCTAAATCATCAGAGGTTGTGGGTGAAATACATCCAGTGCCCAGAGATATCTCTGAGGATGAAACCCAAAGTTGCATTGACCTTTTCTACCACCATCTCACATTGCAAACAAGTCTAATCACTTGTCTTTTGCCATTGCTAAGTCTCTCGGACAAACTTCCTCCCATGAACAATGTGTTTCGGACTGTTTTTCTCCAATCGTATTCACTTGGGATTTTCCCAAGATGAATTCAATTTTGTTATTTCTAGATTTCTGATCTCTCTCGTGTATCATCACTTATTGTTACCAGTGCAGCTTTTGATGCAGAACAATGGAATCTTTGTTTAAACAAAAAGAGAGTATAGCTGGGTTTGCCTCTGCTGCACCCCTTTGTGGCCTGTCAGGACACAACTCACTGAGTCATGTAGTCTCCACTAGTAGGTCACTGTTTCTCACAGGATCCAATGAAGCAGTGACTTTAGCCCTCCAGCCAAGGCACACATCAGTTCTACCCTTTCCAGGGTCTTATAGTTCAAAGGAAATCTGGGAAAACCACAACTCAAGGGTCATCCAATGAACTTTCAGCAAGACCCCGCTCTTCTCCATGTCTGACATCTGCAACTGATGTAGTACTGCAGAGCCAATTGCATCCATAGGCTCTTAGTAATCCTCTCCTTTACATTGTGGGGACTGTCTGCCTCATTGCAGGACTCTTGTGAAATAGATTGTTCTTGTTTGTTTGTACCTGACAAATGCAACCTCAGGGCCAGATTTTCAAGTGGTATGAATGGACATAGCTCTGTTGACTCCATTAGAACTACACTACCTTAGAATCTGGCCTCAATGTTGTGACTAATTTGCATATGCAGTTACTACAGTTGCATGTGCAAATCAGCTATCTGCAAACGGCCACTTGGACACATCACTGGCCACTTGCAAATACAATATTAAACACCAGATATTAGCAGATTCCAGAAAGATATTAACAAGCAAGCAAGATGCATAACTAGCTGTCTATACAAGCGCAAATGCTCAATTTGTGCACACACTAGGCATGCAATTGTACCTGTATTTTCATGTGTGCAAATGGACAACACACTTTTTGAAAAGCAGACCCATCACTTTCTTGTCTTGCAGCCAAAATTTTGAAAGAAAGTGGCAGGTGCAACATGTTAAAAGAAAACTGAAATTTCAAATGTTCAACTAGTTTCTGTAAACAATTCTGAACAGCATAATCAATAGTATGAAATTCAAATTCTAAATTGGGAACAGAATATCTAATTTTGCATCAAACATGCAATTAGAAATTTGTGCTGTTGTTGATTAAATTACATTAAGTGAAACCATCAGCAAAGAGAAGCAATGCCACATGACTTATTATATAGCTAACTGAGATTTGGGGGTATTTCTACACTCCACCGCCCCTCATCCACAGCAGCAAGTCTCAGAGCCCAGGCCAACTGACTGGGGCTCATGTTATGGAGATAAAAATAGTAGTGTAGACATTCCCTCTTGGTCTGGAGCCTGGGCTCTGAGACCCTTCCCACTCCCCAGTTTAGAGAGCCCAGGCTCCACTCCAAGCAGGAATATTGACATCACAATTTTTAGCCTTGTAGCACAATCCTTGACAGACCAAGTCAGTTGACCTGGGCTCTGAGACTGGCTGCTGTGGGGTGTTTTTTGTTGTTGTTGCTGTGTAGATGTACCCTTTGTACACTTACACAAGATGTTCATAAACAATCCATAGATTAAATAGTCACTGAAAAACTCACAATAATTTGAAGAAATGAATGCACTAAAGAACTTTTTTTTTCACTATGGACAATTCTCAGACATCAAAAGGGGTAAAGTGTGTGTTATTTGTTTCAAATCTTTCACCCAGCTCTATTTATGAACAGTGGGAAATTTACTCAGTACTGCTTCTACTGCATGTGCAAAGTCTGAGGCTTGGCTGTTTTAAGAAAATTCACTCTGCTGTAACTACATCCAGTGTAACTTACACCTACACAGCTTCTTCTGGTAATTTACTGTAGTAAATTGCGCTGGTGCACAGCCCACTTCATGTGGAAGCTGCTCACCTATATTAGTGTAACTCCATTGATGCAGTTGCACCAGTGTGAATTTCTAAAATGGAGACAGAGCTTGAGTGTCTGCACTTAGAGATTCACCACACTTGTGTCATTTTTTCACATGTGTACATTTATTCCTGTCTGTCACTAGCATATCACCTGCGGGTGAACACTTTTCACAAAATCATTATTCTATAGGATCAATCAGTCCTTGTCCTCAAAGAAAACCTGCACAACACTTTCAAAAAAGACAAGCCTGGGAGCTTAAATTCATAACTTTGCTAGACACTAAAAATCATGCTCTTAACAAAGACACTGGATTTATGTCTTAATACAACAACCTGTAACCCCATCTTTTTTTTGCCCTAGGACCACAGGGATGTTAACAGGTCCCTTTACCTTGAACTGTCTCTTAGAATATGTGCTAACTACTTAAGCTAAATTATCTGTTTGACCTTGTAATTAGCTGTGACACTGAGTATCTATCCCAGATCTGAAGAAGAGGTGGATGTAGCTCAAGAGCTTGTTTCACCAACAGAAGTTGGTCCAGTAAAATATATTACCTCACTCACCTTGTCTCACTAGCAGTTTTAACATTTATGCCCATCTTAAGGACTTCTAACACCTATTAAATCAGTAAGAATCAGAAGCAGCTCTTTTGAAAAAAAATCCTATGAATAATCTTTTCAGACTTTAGAATTCTCTCACTTACGCTTTAAAATTCACACCTTGCTGATGCAATTCTGTGCTTGGAAATAGTATCTTGCAAAACTTAGTTGACAGGGCAGAAGCACATCTGCCTCCATTTTCATAACTATCTTCACAGTGGAAAAAACTTTTTCATAATTAAAGCTTAGGATGTATAGAATATTGCGGAATGTGGCAAAAGTTAATGTGGGAAATGTATTTTTTATTGTGCTCTCCATTTTCCTTTGTCCTGGATATTAAGGTAATTTTAGAGGGAAGAATTTTGCCATTTATATTTCAATGAGAAGCTATCTCCATCATGCAACTTCTCCTAGCAGCAACCTGAAAGAAACAACTATTATTCCCACCCAGCCACTCGCTCACGGTAAGCAGAGAGAATATGCAGTGATAGCATAATGGGGCAGTGCTGCACTAAAGTGTGCTAAAGTCTTAGCCAATGCCAATCATGCATTACTTCCCCATCAAATAAAGGAACTAGCTTTCAATGTGAAGTAGAGCCATGCTGAATGTCAAGGCCCAGAATTCAGCCACTTTTGCTAGAGTTGGAACTAAAAAATATATGTAGTTAGAATTTTTTATTCTTGCCACATGGACTGTGGGATTTTTTATTGCTCTCTCATAATTCAAAAAATGACTAGAGGAATTTTGCACATTTTTTTTTGGTCAGACTGTCACCAAACAGAACATTTCAGTCATGCAGGCGTGAGGGACCGTAGGCCTCAAACACAGGCCCTCAGTTATGGTTCAGACCATGGCTGCCACCTAGTAGCTCACCCAAACTGCTGAAGAAGAGGTCTAGTGAAGCTCTAGCTCACAAAAAAACCCACCCATGAAGCTCCTGATTGGCTGGGACCTTCTACTTAAACCCAGAAGAGGCACTGGAAGATGTCTAAACAGCTAGATTAATCCCTGGCTGGCTGTTACTATGGACTCTGCCTACTTACCCGAGTCCTGAACCCTGCCTCCCTGCCTGCTCCTGTTCTCTTAATCCCAAACCCCCATCTGCTCCCAATACTCCAGAGGAAATTCTGTACCATTGCACAATTTTGCAGAATTCCCTATTTCCCGCACAGAATTTCTGGCCGCCACTAGGGGCCGCTGGACTCTGCAGAGCCCAGGTCGCAGTGAGTGAAGCTCCAAGCCTGGAGGCGGCATGCGCTTTGATCCTCATTCTTTCAGGGACAGGAGAGGGTCTGGAAGACCCAGCCAGCTCTGGCAAAGGGGGAGGAATAGGGTGACCTGCTGACTGGGCCATTAAATGTCCAGTTGACAGTGCTGGGGAGCTAAAATTGGCTGGTCCCTACCTGTCCTGGCTCCGTGCTGCACCCCAGAAGCGGCCAGCAGGTCCGGCTCCCAAGTGGGGGGACCACGGGGCTCCACATGCTGCCCCCACCCCAAGCACTGGCTCCGCACTCCCACTGGCTGGGAACCACGACCAATGGGAGCTGCAGGGGCAGTGCCTGCAGGTGAGAGCAGAGTGCAGAGCCACCTGCCACGCCTCTGCCTAAGAGCCGGACCTGCTGTCAGTTTCTGGGGCACAGTGCGGAGCCAGAACAGGTAGGAAGCCTGCCTTAGCACCCCTCTCTCCCTCCTACTGCGCCACTGACTGGGAGCTGGCCAAGGTAGTGCCATGCCCCAACCCCGAGCCGTCTCCCACACCCTGAACCCCTCTGCCCCACCCCCCAGCCTAGAGCTCCCTCCTACACCCCAAAACCCTCATCCCCGGGCCCACCCCAGACCCTGCACCCCCAGACGGAGCCCTCACCCCCTCCCACACTCCAAACCCCTGCCCCAGCCCAGTGAAAGTGAGTGAGGATGGGGGAGAGTGAGCCACTGAGGGAGGGAGAACGTAGTGACCAGGGCCTCGGGGAAGGGGTGAGACAGGGGTGTGGCCTCAGGGAAGGGGTGGGGCTAGGATGTTCATTTTTGTGGGATTAGAAAGTTGGCAAGCCTAGTGAGGAAGGGCAGGGCCGCACCACACCATGTTCCCCACTGAGACAGTAAAGAAGTTGTAGGGGGTGTAAAGGCTCTGGAGGTGCTGGTATCTGGGGCTACCCCGCTGCTGAGCTCTGTGAGGGGGGTGCTGGTTTCTGGGGGTACCCCACAGCTGCCCTCTGTGAGGGGGGGAGTGCTGGTGTCTGGGGCGTGCCCCATGGCTTGGCTCTGTGGAGGGTTGTGGTGTCTGAGCCAAGCGGTGTCCACAGCTGGGCTCTGGGAGGATGGGAGTCCATGAGTCTGAGCTCCAGGGGCCCCATACAGTCTCCTCCAGCACTCCCCTACTGGAACTGGGTTGTTGTAGGGGTTTATTTAACTCTCTACTCCTGAGGGAGCCTGTTTTGCTGTTATCTGTATTGTTGACATACGTGTTGACAGGTATTTTGAAATAAATTACCAAAATAATTGAAACTGGAGTGATTATATTGTGTTATTTTGACAAATAAAATATGCAGAATTTTAAAACATTGTGTGCAGAATTTTTAATTATTTTGGCACAGAATTCCCCCAGGAGTGGTCCCGATTCCTGCTTTCCTGCCTCACTCCAGCTCCCTGCTCCTATCCCTGATGTGGATTCCAGCTTCGACTCCTGGCTCTGTCTCCGTCTCTGGCCTTTGGCTTAGCATCTGGCTGACTCCAGTTCTAGGCTCCTACCTCTAACTATGAGTCCTGATCACCCTGGGTCTTACAATATGTAAGGGGACTGTTGGCCCCTTACTGAAACATAGTGCTTTGTTTGTTTTTTGGTTGGCCTTCTCCCAATACCAGGAGAAAGGGCAAAGAGGAATCAGAATCCTGAGACTGACAGGTTCCATAGGGCCAACATTCCAAGTCAGGAAACAGGGCAGGTAGGCTCAGGAGGAATTTGAGAGCCCAGGGCCCATCCTTCATGTGAGCTGGGGCTACCAGAGCAGAGCTGGGGAGAGTACAGCAGCCCAGAACAGAAACAGAGACTCAGAGCTGCAGCCCAGAGACGGTAGATTTGGAATGAGTCTCCTGCTCTCCTAGCAGAGTGGTGTCAGCTGGTCTAGGGAGAGAGAAAGAGATGGGCCCCTTTCGCAAAGTCTGTCAAGAGCATATTAAAGTACCAGACCCAAAGGAGGAAATGCCTGACTGGAGAGCCAGAACCAAAGGTGGTAAATGGGTTCTATCTCCGAGTCCAAACCCAACCTGGGGAGTGCCACACCAGCATCATCACAACAACACATCCGGGTCCTGGAAGAACACACTGGACCCAAATATTTGTTGTAACTGTAAAGTTTATTGCATCTTAGTGACTACTGCACTGAACTTTTTGCAAGCCATTTCCTCACTGTGCTTACACTGTGAAGTGCTCTTTCATCCCAAATAAATGTTTTTTGGTGTACATGAACTATATATATATGTTTAAGTGAACTGCAACGATTATGGGTTAAAAGGGTGACAAGTGAGTTAGCTGTATCCTGGAGTAGGGGCACCCTTATCACTGCCAGAGTTGCCCATGGAGACACTGAGGTAACCCCTCAGGAACTCCTGGCTCAATCCTCTTGTGTGATGCAAGTCCTGTTCTCACAGGGCCAGGAGAGAAATTCAAGGTGGGCCAGTACTGGGGTAAGTGAATGGGGACAGGGACTCAGATCCTTATATCACTCAGTTCAGCAGAGTACTGTGTACATAGAGAAACTCCCATATTATGGTGGGACAAATCCCTCACTTACAAGTAGGTGAATCTTTCAGAAGTTCTCAGCATATGAAAACAGGGTGTCATAATAGAAACTCTTCTGCAACCCTAACTATAGAGTGGTTGCCATCAGCACTGACTATATTATATGGATCTATAGAGAAATATAGTGAAAGTGTTGTGGATTATAGTGCCTTTGTTTTGTTTTTTGAATAAAATTATATGCTGTAGTCCATCAGCAGAGCTCGCTGACTAGAACTTTATCTCAAGGAAACTTTGCCCTCATACTGCAAAAGGAAACCAAAATAGAGGCTTTGGCAGTCTGAAGCTTTCCTAGCAGCCTGCTCATAATGAACCATAGGAAAGGACATGATGGCCTACTTTTAAAGGAGCCTGCTGCCAAATCCCAAAATAAGAAGGAAAAAAAATGTATGGCGTAACAAAAAAAATGCCTTTAGGTTGTGGAAATTATGACTTGATGACATCTCTCACCCCCTTTTGCTTATGATCTAGCTGCACATATACAAGACCTTAATTATAGAGCTGAAGTCAACGATCAGGCATAGAACATGCTTTCCGCCAGAATGAAAGAATAATCCAAGTGTAGGGAACCTAACATGCCTCGAACTGAGGTAGTGGAGTGGATGCCGAGCTGAGGGAAAAGGTTGACTTTCAATGTCTGTCACGAAGGAAGTAACAGCCCCTCATGGCCTTTATAAAAGAGTTTGACCCATGCACATATGAAGTCTATCCTACCGATGAGCCCTTTAACAAAATAGGAAGCAAAGTATTCCCACACACCAGCTACGCCACTGAGGTCTCAAACTCTCAATCCATGCTGCTCGGAAGTCACAAAAATAGACTTCCATGATAACATATGGGCAGTGTTGTAATATTAAAAGGAAACACAGGAGCCAAGTTCTGTCCTCAACTACATCAGTGTAAAGCTGCAGCAACTCCACTGGAGCCAGGGAAGTTATTCCAGGCTTAGCCGGCTCCAGATGACTAAAGTGACTCAAAACCAGAAGCACTGAGGAAAATGGATTAATGCAACGGAGTCTTATGTGCATATTTTCCTTACCTAAGCTTAACCTCTCTAGCCATAACTCAGGTAGGTCCCAGTTAGTCCCATCTCTGGGTTGGGAGGGCCAGCCTGCAGCTCTGCTCCTGCAGTGGAGCCAGCCCTGGCCCGGTCTTGCTTCATGGCAAGTAATCCAGTCCTAACCATCAGCTTCAATTCCTGACTTTGACCCTTGGCTCGGGCACCTGGCCTGACTCCAGCTCTTACACTTGGTTCCAGCCACTGCACCTGACTCCTGCTCTAACCATGGGGTACGACCCTCCACATCCCAGTCACTGACAGTCCTTGGGTCTGGATGTCAGTCTCAGTCTGCCGACAACTCATTCAACTCCCAGCCTTCCTTCCTTAGGCCAGCATTTTTAAGGTTTAGAATCCTTTTTGGTCTGAGGCTTTGGTCTGAGAAGAATACACCTTGGCAGACTAGCTGGAGCCAGGCAGGGGGTATCCCCAATCAATAGCTTCTCTATTGTTTCCCCACATAGCTTTATCTTTGTCATTGTTTCTTTTGCTGGTGGTTTCTCCTGTAACAGCCTCCTTTGATTTAATTCCTGGCAGTCAGGCAAATTAATATCAGACAGAATACCACACAACTCCCTCATTGTCCAGACCCAAATGGCTAGACCACTGGACTAGTCTGCACTGCGCCAGGATATGTAGTCTTATGCCACTTAAGAGAGTACAGAAGCTGATAACAAGACAGCATTCATTACACACTGTCAATAATTTTCCTCTTTACCTCTCCTAAAGCAAATCCTCTTTACCTCTCTCCAATCAGAGAATTTTTTTGTAGGGAATTTCTCTCTGCTTGAAGTGAGAACTTTTTTCTCAGGCAAATATGGTAGCTATAGACACTAAAAGTAAAGCATATTATTGATCAATTGCAGTAAATTATAGACTTTCTCAGGCCTCCCATCACCTCCAGATGGTGAGACTCTCATATACTTTCTCCACTGAAACAAAACACTTCTTCTCAAGCTCTGGTATTGGCCACTGTTGGAAGACAGGATATTGGGCTAGATGGAGCATGGTCTAACCCAGTATGACCATACTTATGTTGAGATATCTATAGCTTTTCCAATGCATTCAGTTTTTTGTGTGTATAAATACATAACACTCCAGCAAGCACAAATGAGTAGCACAAATCACAGTTTTAAACCATACTATGCTGCTTAGAATTCAACTGGTGACTTTCGGATCCCAAAGAAATAAGCTCTCCTCAAGGACATAAAAGAAAATCCTTGCCATGCCAGGACCTATACATCCTTTTCTAATGCCTGATCCATCCTTAAAATTTAGGTTAACATAACTATATCGCTTAGCAGTGTTAAAAATCCACACCTCTGAGTGCCATAACTACACCCACCTAACCTCTGGTGTAGACACAGCTAGGTTGACCGAAGAATGCTATTGTTGAACTGGCTACCACTGCTTGGGGAGGTGGAGTTCCTATATGGATGGAAAAACCCCTTCTGTTACTGTAGGCTGCATTTACACTATGGAGCTATGCTGGCATAGTTATGGTACTGTAGCTATGCTGCTAAGTGCCCATAGTATAGACAAGGCCTTTAGTAACCAGGGGATTAGGCTATTCTAATTCCACCTCCATCCCCTCTCCCCGCCACCACCACATCCCACCATTCACTTGCCCTTTAGGGCTATAGTACTTTCCCTTTAAAGAAAACCTCTCATGTTATTTCTTCCAGACGACAAGTACCGTATATACTTAATTATACGCCGACCCCCCACAAGATGGATAAGTAAAAATGGAAAAAAATTATAACCTGTTCATAAGCCGACCCTATAATTCAGGGGTCAGCAAACTTTGGCTCCCGGGGCCATCAGGATAAGCTGCTGGTGGGCCAAGATGTTTTGTTTATCTCGAGTGTCCACAGTCACGGAGGTAAACCTAAGTAAACAAAGTGTCCTGTCCTGCCAGCTGCTTACCCTGATGGGCCAGGACAGCAACTGGTGGGGAAATTTTTTTTTTTTGGGGGGAGAAGCTGGGAGTCAGGGGAGTAACCCCTGTGAGCACCCCCCACATGACCCCAGCCCTAGCCTGACACCTCCACACTCTCCCGATTCCATCCTTTCCCATCTTATCTGGGGAGGGCCAGGAGAGGATGTCTCTGACCTAGCTGGAGCTGCTATGGCAGGCTGGGCAGCGCGATCGCAGCCCGCTCCGGCGGGCCATATCGGGTGGCATGGCCACAGCATGTTCCAGCGGGCTGGGCTGGGCGGCACAGCCACAGTGTGCTCTGGTGGCGTGGCCACAGCCTGCTCTGGAGGGCGGGGCCGAGGGGCACAGCTGCAGCCTGCCAGCCCTGGAGCTGCAGCTGCTTCGGAGGCTGGGGGGAGAGCCGCCTGGCCAGACGTGGAGAGACACTGGCCCTGCCTCTTCCCTTCTGGCTCTGCGGCCTCTCCTTACTCCCTCTGTTCGGGGAAGGGGCTGTGTCCCACCTCTGCCTCTCTATACCCATTCATAAGCCGACCCCCTTCTCTAGTGCTTCCCTTTTTTACTAAAATTTTGGCTTATGAACAAGTATATACAGTATATAACAGTTTTGGCATAGTCAAGTCTATGTCACTATCACCATGTAACGACAAGACCCAATTTCTGAATTTTACAGTGATAAAACACAGCTAAGTGATCATCAAGAGAAACCACTCAAGATCTCAGATCAGTGTTGCCCCTGAAACACTCCATAGCATCTGTCACAGGTTGGCTGGCGCTTTAAGGGTAGTTGGGCTCCGCCACACCCATGTCAGATTAGCTACCCATCCCACTCACCTTGACTCAGTTTGAGAGAGGAACCACAGGGTGCAAACTGGTCTCCCATGGAAAGCTCCAAAGGAGAGTCTAGGAGTCCTCCAGGGAATTAGCCTGGAAAATAGGGTTCTACCACAGAGCACAGAAGGGTGATTGGTAACCCACAGCGGTTGAGACTGTGAGGGGATGCCAGGGAAGCAACCTGGGAGTCAGTGCTCTATCTCAGAGCAGAGAAACTTAAAGGTTGCCTAGAAGTGGCTGAGAACTAAGCCCAGTGGGAGGGCTGAAGAGCCCAAGTGGAGCAGAAGAACGTTTGATTTGTGTGGGATATTTGTTTGGACTTGTTACCCCAAATCAGGACTGAACTCAGAGTGACACAGTCAGAGAGCTGATACCCCCAAACCCCACCCTCACCCAGGAGAGACAGAAAATCCTAGGGAAGAGGAAACTGAGGTAAGAACTGCCTGCAGCACCACACTCAGCTAGCAGGGCAACTATAGCGCAGGCACACACCCCACACCCCCAACAGCATCCAGCTGCTGAGCAGAGTAAATACAAGTTGGCTTTCCCTTTTCAAGTGGCAAACCATATGTCCCTGAGCCTTTTTATATGCTACCTTTGTGCCTGGAACAGCCCGCTCCTCCAGTCTGCCTTACTACTTTGCTGTCCTTTCCTTCAAATCCTTACTAAACACTTCATTTGGTTGACCTAACTCTCTCCAATGTACGTAGTTCATTTAACTCAATTGCTATTTATCTAGCGCCCACCCAAACTTTGTGAAGAAAACTGTCAGCCAACCCTCTACTTAATGCACGAGAAGCCCTGCTAGAAATTCTAGTACTTGTGCAAACAGTAAAACCTGCTGAATGCAAATGGAAGCATTTGCACTTGCAGAACCCATGTCTCTAAAGCCCTTTGCAAATGCTAATATTTGCATGTGTAGCTATTAGACTATTGGGTGTTGCTGACTATTATGAGCTCACAAGTGTTTGTACCTGCAAAATACAGGCACACATTTGTGTATGTCCACTTACTACAGCTCCAGTCACTCTTCTACGCAGCCAAAATCTATACTATAATGTTTATTTAGTTGTTCTTAGACAGAAAGACACCCCACATGACAATTATTGATTCCACAGTAAGTCACATTCTCCTCATGGGTGCATCTCCCACAGACGGGATGGGGAAATTTTCAAAAGAATCAAAGAAGTTTAGGAGCACAGATCCCATCAACTTTCAGTGGGGCTTTTGTTCCTAAATACCTTAGGCTATTTTGAAAGTCTTTCCTGAGCGTTGTAGTCATATATCTGTGAGGTGAATTCAGTCTTTTCCCATTTAGGAACCACTAGTGCAAGACAAAATTAAACTCATTTAAAAAAATACATTCAGGAATTACTTAATTGAAATAATTTTGCTCAAATAATTCTTTTCTCAAAACAAGCAAGGGCTGAAAGATTTTTATTTTCCCTTTTTACTAATGTCACAAACAAAATCCCTGTTTAATTAGTAATTAACCATTCACTGGTGTGACATTTCATTTAATTTGAAAACAAAATGCTTGTATTTTTATTAAGTGCAATGACACATAATGTGATTCAGATTTTACCAAGAGGCACATGGAAGACGGGGATGACTGACAGAACAATGATAGGTATAGTGTTTTCATGTAATTTACCATTGCTGGGATCTAAATCGAAGAGCTATTTATCACTCAATCTGCTGAAAGTTTTGGTTTGGCAAAGGCAAGTCAACTGTAAAATGAACGTTCTATTTATTCTGACCATATTATTACAAATAACACTTTGTGATGCTACCATGCTTTCCATCTAATAATCTCAAGGAGCTGCATGAGACCCAAGTATGGCTTCTTCAGAGAGGAGGGACAGGGATGCAACAACCCAGGAAGTCTCCTGCCTTGTCTGCATACCCACCAGGTGGTAACCATAACATGGCTGTTTTCTAAATATGGAAATCAATCACTTGCACTGGCACCAGTATTCAGTGCTCCAAAAGGGATATAGGCGACGTCCCTGTCTACATGTAGACCAGGTTGCAGCAAGAAGTGTATACTATTTTATGAAAGCATCACTCATCAGTGCATGCTCCCCCTACAATAGAATCACTATGGTTTATTAATTTAGGAACCAATCTAAGAATTCCTTCACCACCACCCCCCACCCCCAAAAAATCTTACTTTATGAGGAGCTTGCCCTGAGGGGAGGTTCATCTTATATGGTTGGGACTGATTCCGATGAAGATGAGAACATGCAATATTTCTAGAGGCTGGCTGGGTGTTTAGATACAAAGTCACCACTTGGCAAAATGTTACAAGAAACAACTTAGCTTTGGGGCCAAGAAATCCAGATTGCAAATATTTTGTGAACACATATTCACTATTTTCAAACACACACACACAAAAAAAGACTATCAGGCCTGGCTATCCAGTCCTGCACCATCTTCAGACATTAAACCCACCAAGGAAACTTTGCTGGCACAGGGAGAAAGCTTAGGAGTGTGTGTAATGTGGGTGAAGTTTTTAATGTGAGCTCCTTTGTCACTAAAGCCAGCTAGAGAACAACAATTTTACAACAACTTTCGAGACGGATTCCCAGGGCCTTGATTTAATGTCCTGGAAAAGGCAACGGATGGTTAGACAAATGGGTGGGGTTCATCTATCACAAGCAACATCATAATATATGGTCATTTAGCCTGGAAACGAGCAAGCGTTGACTGAGGTTTGTACGATTGTGACAGGAATAATGTCAGCTGGCCACTCCCTCCTTGTGTTTTATATGGCCCCTTAATGCAAGGTCAAGATGTAACTATCACTTGACAAAATTAACAGTTCACATGAGCATACGCACAAGGAAATGCTCTTTTCAAGTAGTTGTGTAATCAGACTGAGAATTCATGGTCGTGAGAGGTCAGAGAGTTAACTACTGTAGCTGGATTACTGAAAGGTCTAGCTAATTTTATGATCAGTAATACCACATTGTAAGGGACTGAGGCATAGGCGGTCTGGGATAGCAGCCACGGCTGGGCTCGTGTCCACAAGTCAAGGACTTGGAGGTTTGTAATCAGAAGCAGGAATCAGTGTATTCGCTAGAGCCAAGATCAATAGGCAAGAGTCAGGGTCAGAGGCTGGTGATCAAAGACAGTTACCAGGCTGGAATCAGGAGGCAAGAATCAGAATCACGCTGGGAGCAGAGACTGCAGATCAGAAAGCTATATGACATCTGGAGTTGCAGCAAGCCAGAAGTCTGCATGGTTGCCCAGATAACTTCCTGGACCATCCTCCAGGTCTAGGTAGTGATCATGGACTATCAGAAGGCTACCAGGTACTGTCACTCTGGACCCTTTGCACATTACTTTCTGCAGTACTAATAACCACAGCGCTCCTTGAATATGGCTCCTCCTGGCGCCAAAGCGGGAACATCAACTGTCCCAGGCTCCGCAGACCAAGGGTCTATTCCCACATATCCTTACATACATGTAGCTATGCAAACTAAGATTTGAGTGGTCAGATACCATGCTACAGGTTGTCATGTGATCATCAGAGGGGTCAGGAAAGAACTTCTATACCCCTCCACCCCCATGAACAATAATGCATAATTGTCTAAAAGCAAGTGCCTCTAAGAAGTTTTCACTTTCCTCTGAGGCATCAGCTGTTGGTCAATCCTAGAGGCCGTGTATCACACTAACTGAGCCAATCATTTGATTTAGAATGACAAATCCAATGGCCAAAACTTTAAAACTTGGGTGTCTCAAGTTAGGTGTGTACACATAAATGTGTCTTCCCAAACAATGGCAAAAATCCCTGTGCCCTTTGTTTCCATTTTACAAAACAATAAAAGTTCTTCAAATGGGAAAAAGTAAGTTTTAAGACCGGAAGGGACCAGTATGAACATCTAGTACAGGGGTCGTCAACCTTTCAGAAGTGGTATGCCAAGTCTTCATTTATTCACTCTAATTTAAGGTTTTGCGTACCAGTAACACATGTTAACGTTTTTAGAAGGTCTCTTTCTCTAAATCTATAATATATAACTAAACTATTGTTGTACATAAAGCAAATAAGGTTTTTAAAATGTTTTAGAAGCTTCCTTTAAAATTAAATTAATATGCAGAGCCCCCAGACCGGTGGCCAGGACCCGGGCAGTGTGAGTGCCACTGCAAATCAGCTTGCGTGCTGCCTTCGGCACACGTGCCATAGGTTGCCTACCCCTGACTAGTGTCACCTCCTGCCTAACACAGGCCATGGAATTCCACCCCTAATTACTGAAAAGGACAAAATTATTCTTCCCTATTACGTAAGTAAACATGATTAAGCCCAATAACCTATGGTTGAACTACAGCCTATTATCTAGAAAGACTTCTAATCTTTTAAAAACTCCATGTGAAGATGAATTTATCACTTCCCTTTATAAATAGTTCCTACGTTTAAATTATCCTCATTATTAAAGTCACGTCTCATTTCCATTTTGAATGGACAAAAAGGCTTCCGGAAGTTTCAGATTATATATGTGGAATTTGATATGAAGATTCTAGTTCCTGAAGAGAGGCTCTTCTTGAGGGGCAGCATAGTCTAATGGATTGAGCTCAAGGCTGGGAGTCTGGAACCCGGGGAGGGATAGCTCAGTGATTTGAGCATTGGCCCACTAAACCCAGGGTTGTGAGTTCAATCCTTGAGGGGGCCATTTGAGGGGGTTGGAGTAGATGATCTCTTGAGGTCCCTTTCAACTCTAATAATCTATGATTAATCCTAGTTCTGCCACTCACTTGACATGTAGACTTAGACGTCACTTACACCAGAATTTTTCAAACGTAGGCACTTAAAATCAAGTGCCTAAAACACCTAAATAAAAGAGGCTTGAATTTCAGAGCTGTTAAGAACCTACCTTTCCCACTGACAATTTTGGGAGTTCGGAAATGTGAACATTTTGCTCTCTACTTTTAGACGCAGATCAGATTTGGGCCATATATGCAGAATGTAAAATATAGGTGACAATAATAGATACAGTAACTATTAGAGGACCTGCCAATATTTGTGATATTTAAGAGAGCGTATGATGTGTGTATTAATGGGCTGTTAAATGTCTTCAGCCAAATACAGTACATACCACCAACGTGTGGTCAGGGTTTATTTTGGATGGGGATGGGATGGCAGGTTAAGGCCCTACAGTTCATCTGTAATGCTGACTGCAAGGTTACTATTTTTATGTCTCTCAAGAAACTCACAGAGTGATGGACAACAGATGGAGGTGCTGTTGAGAGTTCAGGGAAAGGGATAGATACATTCTCCATTCCTGCAATCTTCTGCTCTCCAGCTGCAGTCTCTCTTAACAGACAATGAATCATTCGCCTAGAAAGAAACTACATATCTGAATAAACCACACTCTGTGACTGTCTATGTTTGATTATTTATTAAGAGAACTGGACCAATCAAAGCTCATCAGCTGACACAGAAGCCAGCAGAATTAAAATGCACAGACACACAAAAACCCTTTGTAAACTGTCCTGTAAATTAGAAGTGGGGTCATGCAAGACCTTGAACACAGAGAAAAACAAATCTATTAATAACCAAAACACAGATAAAGGTTGTGCCTGGTTAGGGGAAAAAAAGCTGGGCTGTAAAAAATCCAAGTTTTTGTGGTCACTTAGTTTTCCATCTGATATAAAAATGTGAGTGTGCGTCTGTGTCCCTAGGACAAGCAGGAGTCGGGGTCCAAGAAACAGTTCAACTTGGGATAAGCATGCTAAAGGATTATGAACACAGGTAAAAAAAATAAAGAAAACACTGTAAATTCCACTTAGCACATGGGAAGGGGGGCACATTTATTCACTGTCTGAAGCAGATGAGCTGGCAAAGACTGTACTGCAATCTGACTCTGATCTAGTGTATACCACTTTGTTATGCTGATGTACACAGCCCACTGACTTCACTGGATCACTCTTGATTTACACCAGGATAAGAGCAGAGGCTGGCTTGTCAAATTCCCCATGGAAGGTTGATTTTGTCCTGATGCTCAATGCAATGAAGATGCTGGGGGATTGTCTGAAGATGAGAAACTATAGGAGTGGTTATGCAAGAGCCATTCTGCGCAGCCTGCACATGTAGAATTGAAGAAGCCCTGCCTTGTTAAGCCAGTTAGTGGCAGGACACAATGCCCCAGCCACAGAAGTGCAAAGAGCACCATCATCTGAAAAGGTCTGGGCCCTGCTGGGATGCCCATCTTTGTGTTTTGCAACTAAACACTGTCTCAGGGACCTTTGTGGCATTCGGTGTGCTACAATGCAGCGTAATACGATCCAGCCGAAGCCTGTGTCATCTCAGGTCAGAAATTATAGGGAATGAATAAGTGGTGGATTTTATTTGTTTATTTGGTTTAAATATGCGGCTGGTGCAAGGATCAGTTGTCAAATAAAGAACGCTGGTTTAGGCCAAACCTCCAACTGAAAAAAAAAATAGTCGAAGAGAAGGAAGACTCTGTATCATCACTTCTTGCCCATAACTGTTGTCCAATGTTGCTGTGTGATGTCAGTTGCTGTGTTTCACATAGACAAGCTGAACATTAGGAATGGGCAAAATTATTCCTATATACAACTTGTAAAGTGCTTTGCTGTCCTTTAAGAGAAATGGCACTATAAAAATCCAAGGTCTTTGGGCCACATTGTGCCCTTAACTTGCCCCATCACCATTAAGACGGCGATTTTCAAAAGGAGTTTAAGGCTATGTCTATACTTGGAATTAAGGGGTGCGATTCCCATCTCATGTGTACATATTCACACTAGCTTTCATTGAGCTAGCACACTAAAAATAGTAACATAGTCCAGGTAGCAACCAGCAGCAGCATGGGCTAGCCACCCCACGTATGTACCTACGGGAGCTAGACAGGTTTGTACTCGAGGCAGCTAGCCCGTGCTGCCCCTCACTGCTGCCCCTCTGAGGCTACTGTAGCTACCACAGCTACGCTGATCTTTTTAGTGCACTAGCTTGATGAGAGCTAGCACAATCATGTCTACAAATCACACCCATCACTCCAAGTGTAGACATACCCTAAGTATGTTGGGTACCAACAGCCTTAAGACTAATTTGAAAGTCTCAGCCTCATTACAGCTGTCACTCCAACAGCAGTGTTAAAACATTCTAGCCTTCCAGCACAAACTGATGTAGGACTGCACGAGGAGAGCTAATCATAGGACCATAGACTATAGTCTGTCCACAGAAGAGTGGTATCTCCTCAGCAGTGACAGATTTGCCAAATGAAGTATTGAAGTTAAAAGTTCTCTAGGAACAGAAAGCTGGTGAATGCTACAAAAGGGTTACGGCCTGCCAGACCAGCCAGGAAACCTCAGGAATGTTGAGTCAATGTCTCAGATAGCTGGTGTTTCTAAATCTATATTACAACGGAAATGTAGCACACTTCAAAACACTACCAGATTCTGTTTAGGTTGGGCCTGAGGCAGTGTTTACCTCACTTTCCATCCACAAGACAATCCAACCCACTAATGTATTGAATAAGACAAAGGAAGAGGCTGATATCTTATCTGAATGACATGTTGATTTGAAGGTCCTGTTTGGATCCAGAAAAAAATATCATTGGAAAGAATAGTGGTAAAATTAAGCAACCAATAGGTGAGATTTTGGTTTTACCTTCCAGTAGCACACAGAAATCCTTAGTAGAAAATAAAACATCCACCTTTTAAATTTTGTCTCTTTTACTTGTATGGTATTTGGGAGGGAAAAAGGAATTATTACAGTATTTGCAATTACAGAGCTCCAGATACAGATAATGATGATCATGTTACCTTTGATACATAGGCTTAATGCTAGTTTCTCCAGTGTAGATGGGAGTAATAATTTTTCTAATACATACTTGATTCCAGCTCCACTCTAAGCTTTAGGAAACGATCAGTTGTTACAGTAATGCCCTGAAGCCAGATCAGTACACAGCATTATCCTTCTTTCACTTCCCACTGAAAGCTCCCTCGGTTTCTCTAACAGTCCCATTGTGCTTGCATCATAATTCTCAAGCTCTTGAATCCTTTCTTGCTTAATTTCCTCTGTGTTCCTTACACCCTTAAATTTCATAGAAAAAGTCCCTCTTATTCACTTATAAAGAGAGGCAGAAAGATACAGAAACTAAACCTATTTCACTAACATACATGTATAATACTATTATCACAAATATAATGACCTTCATCTGTTATCAAAGATTGCATTCCGGTAGAGTTTCCTTTACACCCAAGAGTTGCTGCAGGGCAGACACAACTAGTGACACAAGGGAGAGGTATGTAACATGACATCCTGCACATATACACAACGACTCAAAATTCAAGGGTTCCCTCATTTCACTACGAACTTGAATACAGGCCAATTTCAGAAGAAAGCTTTACATGAACGTTTTGGAAAAAATAAGTCAATTTTCTAATGATTTCAGCTGAGATTTTCCTCTTTTAAAAAGAGCCTAAGGGAGTTACACACATAAAAGCCCATTGAACTTCAATGGGAACTGGGTGCTCAATGAGAGTTTGCTGTTTAATATCTTTGGGTCCATTTAAAATCCTAATCTTCATTGGAAGTAATGGGCATGCAGTAACTCTGAAAATTAGGCCACTAATTTTGGGACTCAAATTTGAAAATATTGGCTTCAAGCGCTTGTCCAAGGTTGTTCAAGATTCTTGTTCCTAGAATCTAGGTTTCCTATCTTCCAATTCCATGCTTAATCTAATGGACCATGCACTACCAACAAAAAGTCATTTTTAAATTAAGAATTTTTAAAAATAAGTGCATCTTCTGTTCGTTGACTGACACTCACTTATATTTCCTGCCCTTTCTTCCTGCCCTGACAACAGTGA
This sequence comes from Gopherus flavomarginatus, assembly GCF_025201925.1. NCBI lineage: Eukaryota > Metazoa > Chordata > Testudines > Testudinidae > Gopherus > Gopherus flavomarginatus. The sequence goes on along the minus strand of NC_066627.1, from coordinate 30,495,570 downwards.
CCTACACAACTTCCAGACTGAAACCAAGAGAACAAGATGATCTGGCCTTGGGAACCATCTCCACTTAGATCCATTGGGCTGTGGTTTTATAAAACAAAAACCAAACAAGGTATTTTGTGGGTAGAATGTAATCGTAAGGCACTCAGATGTAATGTATATATCAGTCGTTACTCTGATCTTTAGATGGGTGGATAGACAGATGAAGAAAACAGAACTGTTTTTCACTCTCACTAAAACTAAACTGAGGAATTTTTCCTCCCAGTTAATGATGAAAAAGGAAAAATGGTAGTTTGTCCTTATTTCTCGTTAGGCACAAAATGTCCTACAGTTCAACACCTGGGACAAATATTTAGCTAGTGTAAATTATCATAGCCCCACTGACTTCAGTGACTTTCGCCAGCTGAGGATCTTCCCTTTATTGTAACCAATAAATAATATTGGAAGGCTATTGTCCAAACAAGATTAGAGATAAACAAGCAGTGAGTCATTCTGCCAAAGGTGCCCAGTCTAAGGGACAGCTAGACTATCCCTGAAAGCAATCCAGGAGCCAGGAAGTCTGGATTTGGGGAGTAGGTGGGAAATACCAGATTGCAGTTCAGCTTTACTTTGATCTTCTCCCAACTTTTCCCCATCCTCATGACCACACCAACAGGATGATGAATAGATTCTTCACACATCCCTTCTCCACAGAAATAGCTACCCCTCCCACTCTTTTAAAAGAAAAAGGGGGTGGGAATCAAAGAATCACTTTGAAATTTCATAATATTCAGCCCTGGAGGCAGAAGGGTTTTTCCAATGTAAATTTCTTTTGGTCACTGCAATATGAACAGAAATCTTGGGCAGCCCTGCATTGCAGCAAGGTTTTCATATTTCCTTTGCCTGCCCAGCTATTTATCATTTTCCAATAATCCTGTGCCCTGGAGATATTAACGCTTGGTGAATAGCCCTACTCCTCATCACCCCCCCACACACACACACACAATAATGTTTCCATGACTGAAAGTCTGTCCATGAATGCTGATTGGAGAAAAAGATAAATACTGTCTATACATATGGTAAGTCACAGAAAGTCAGAGATGAAAAAGATCTATTAGATCATTGCATCCATGGCTCTACTAGCAAAGGATATAGCCCCCAGAAAGAGTATGTTTTTAACCAGATCCAATAAATCCTTCTTCATGATGTGGTGACCAACTGAGATATTTCACATCCCCAGTTCTAAGGCTAAAGATCGTCTTTTGGAAGCTAGAGCAAATTAGCAGATACCGATAAAATTTAGTATCCTGAATCTGTTGGGAAAGGAGAAAAACTTCCAAATTGGACGGACAGACCGCAACCACAATTCTTCCCTAGGTGCCTGATCTTAATTCTGATAAGATACTTCCTGAAGTCATCACTTGGACAGCTCTCAACTGACCCTTGTCTGGGATCACATATGGAAAGACAACAGTCACAACAATCCAACAACATCCTTTGAACTAAACCCCAAACTTTTCAGAGGTTCAGAAGAACTCCACCATTTCCCCCTTTCCACAGTGGCATTTAACAAAACCAAATGAAACTCAACCACTCCACTGCACATACAGTCCTCCTGCAAACTCACAGGAGTGGATGTCTCAGTCCAGTCCTGGCTGCAACACTACACTCTATTATTCTGGTACTGGAACTTCTTGAACCAAGCTTGCCAAATTGTGGGAAGATTCAGAACAGAGTCTATGAGGAACTAAGCAGAGACCAGATACATAAAAGGATAGATCAAGAAATTCACCATCATACCATGTCATCATCCAGAACTCGATTCAAGTCTCTTGTTGCTTGAAAAGGTTTAGCTAACTTCTCTACATCAATCTCACTGGACATTTTGCACTGCCTGGCCCCAGTTGGGGATGGAAAAGAACTGCAGAATGATCACTGGTCAACTTCTTGGCACTACCACCGGTCAAAGGAAAACAGTTGCAAAAACAAACGAATAAATACACCACAATTTTAAAGTAATTTCAATTTTGTATTGGACTGAGTTGTTTTTTTCAAAGTTTTCCACAAATCTTTCTTACAAAATTTCAAAATTGAAACATTTAAAAAATGCTAGGGGGGGGGGGAAACAAACAAAAACAAACACTGGCCATTTAATACAATACAATTGGTCTGCAGTTTTCCCTTCCACTTTTTCATTTTTCCTTTTGCCACTCTAACTTCCCAAAACTTCCCAAGTCTTTTGAAAAATTAAAGTAATAAAATAAATTCTTTTTTAATTAAAAGAGAAAAGTACCCAGATTTCACTGCATTGATTTCAATGGCAAAAAGAGGGAAGTGTACATGAAGATACGGGGGGGAACACTGAAAACCCAATGCACAAATTATGAAATTTCAAGTTTTAATTAAAAAATTGAAGCTTTCTGCAAAAGTTTACAGATTTAGAAAAAGGCTGTTTTTCTGACAAAAATATTTAAATGGAAAAAAACAAAAAACAAAAAAAAGAAAACACACAACCTGATCTGCTTGCAGTATTGCTGGCCTGGCCAGGAGCACTCAAGAACTAAATATCTCATGAGAATAAAAATCATGAGAGAGCAGACTCTCTCACGAGATTTTCAACTTATTTTTGCAGACCCAGAACATTCAAATAATGTGTAGGTTAGAATCCAGACTCATATAAATAGCAGGACTTCACAATAGTTGGAGTTGGACCTTAAGCAAAACCTTGGAATTGAACACGTTCACACTGCAGGGACATTGGATCCAGATTTTGCTAATTTACTTACTCTGTCTCCCACCTATCTTGAGGCCATATGTCACAGCGAAAGTTGTACTTGCCAAGGAGAAATTGAAGGAACTCATCTCATGGCACCCACCTGAAGGGGGGGTTACTAACACCACTATGGACATGAGAAGCTACACTCTCCCAGTCTGAGATCATCAGAGATGAACTGTAACCAATCCCCACTTCCCCACCTCTTCCATGTCTTTTGCACAGCAGCAAAGCCGTCTGTTTCTTCAGTAGAGCAATCAGAATGGCAGCCAAATTAATTCATCCGGGATTCTTTTACATTTAGTGTTCCATGCAGCATCACATTAATTCTGAGCTCATCCTCAAGGGCATCTCATGCTCTTTCTGGGGCATGGGTGCTATTATCCATCTCTGATTACTGGCAGCCATTGAGCCCACTCTCTGTACTCCACAGTCTGGGCTTCTCAGATTTCTCCCTAGTTAGTATGAGTGGGTCTGTAAAGAGATCAGAGACCTCCTCCTTCTGTAATTGCACTGGGTGTGAACTGTGAATGGTCCCTTTGAGTGATTTTTCTCTTTCCCAAGTACAATTTTATATGTATTTAAAACACATGCTGTATGTATAGAGATGATATTTCAAACATACCCAGCCTAAATAGACATTTTTAAAATTTATTTTCTCTCTCTCTTGATGTGGTGAGATTCACAGGCTGTGGAAAAAGGGGATGGGACAAGACAGGTTTGCATCTGGAGCGGGGGAGGCATTCTTCTCTGTGGTTGTCTGATGAATTATCAAAGTCAACGTACAAGGAGTTTGGGGTTCAGAACTTTTAAACAAAGATTTCTCTCTCTCTTCTTCCCCTTCTATCTCTTACTCTCTTGGGGATTTGATTGAGTCATGGTACAATGGCTGCGATTTCACATCAGTCATCTCTGGCTTTAATAATGTCTTTATTTTTATTGCTATAATTTTTGGCTGCAGCTGGATTCTTAAGAGCTTTGTTGTTAAACTCTGAGCAGAGGCAACAGCATGTACTCAGTGAAATAAGGTTCAGCGATGGCAATGATGTGAGGACAACACCAATCTGGCTTTTGGAAGCAGAAATCTCTATACACAGTCAGTCAAACTCAACTTAGGGCTCAGTTAAAGGAAGGCCCACTCTCTTTCAAATGGAAAGCTTGATAAGGAATTTCTAGCACACCTTTTTCATGACAGCAGCAAGTACAGTTGGTCAGAAATTTGTCAGGAAGATTTAATGGGAAGCAAGGAGGAAAATGTTGAGGATATTTTGCAAACCACTCCCCCACACACACATCTCCTCCCCACATTTTCCAATCAGCTCTTGAGCTGCTTGAAATCCATATCCAAACTGTGCAGCTCAGGCCCCAATTCCAAGCAAAAAACCGCAACCAAACAAGGTCAACCTCGAAGGCTCCAGATAACAGGAAATCCCTCTGGGGAGGTCCAGGTGTTCAGCAGAAAAAAACAAACTTCCCCACCCCTTTCTATAATAATTCTCAGATCCTGCAGCTACATTAGCACATCCCCATGGAAAAAAGGGAAAGAAGGGATTGCATAGGCCGACTCCCTTCCCTTAAAGGGACTTTTTAAAAATAAATAAATAAATAGACAGGCAGTACATCTCCATTTTTCAACGCAGTGCAAATATGAAGCCAAGCAGCATCCTGCCCAAGAAAAAAGAGGAATGGCTCATTAGTGACCGCATTTCATCTCTTTCAAAGGATCATCTTGGAGTCCATCCCAGAAGGATCCTGCTGTGTTTCAATAAACTGACTACAGGGTTCGAAAGCTGAGTCAAAGGCACCTCAAGAACTGAGTCAAGAAAGCAGCCTATGCAATTAGGGATTATTTATTTATTCATTCATTCACGTACCAGAAGACTGTGAGGTGAGTGTGGAGAGAAGAAAGTTAGAGGGCAAAGGAGAGATACACAGCAAGGTTTTTAGGAATTGCTATTCTTTGCCCCAATTGCAGAATACGTAAGCTTTCAAAACAAATCCAGGGAATTCTCCTTCAGCAAATTGCCCCACTAACAAAAGGCTTCAACCTCAACCTGAAGACTCTCTGGTGAGGGACAGAGTCCAGGCCTTGGAAGAGCTTTTGTTTATGGTGGACAGAATTTCATTCAGTTACTTCTACAGAAGCCATAATCTCACTCCAGTAGGATTCATAATGCATTTAATTGCTTGCCATGAACATTCAAAATAATGAACAAATTAAGTTCTCAATACCACAAGATTCATGGAAAGTCAGACTCATGCATACTCAAATTCTCATAGCTCTCCTTGATTTCCCTTTTCTTTTATACAACTTTCAGTCATGCTATCAGGGAGCAGATACAACAGGTGACCACTTTCACACCACGAGTAATGAAAAGCAAATACATGAAGGGGATAGTCTGCAAACAAGCCACCAGCAGGAAATGCAGAAAGCCTAAAAATTCTCAATGAACAATTTCATAAAAATCAGCTGCTGTTTGTGAAGGAGAAAACAGGGGCTAAGATTCATCACAAATTATTCACTGTGATAGTTTGTTTAGCTCATTTTAGTTGGACACATAAGTAACATGGTATTGTTTCCATTCCTTGACTCAATGGATGTGTGATCAGTTTTCCAGGATGAAAACTCACATTTATGAATTCAAAATTCACTTCCACATGTACTTCCTGATATCAGCTTAATTTGCATCTGCAAACATTTCACTGGTGAATATTCACTAGAACACTGCTAGAAAGTGAACAAAAAGCAGATGCTAAAGGCTGACATTCACCAATGCCACCACTCCATATCACACACAAGGGAGGGACCAAGCCAGTACTGATACATGACATGTGGGCTTGGTATTGCAAACCCAATGCAGCAGTGAAACAGCAAGCAGAAGGTAATATATACATAGCTAATTCCTGCTGACTGCCAGTGCAGGGCATACACGGGGAAGGAAAGAGCGAGCCTTGGTATTGTGGCACCCCTAAATACTTAAGTTTGCATCACATGGTGCCCCAAAGAGAAGAGAGGGGAGTAGGAGTAGTCATGTGACTTCAATTGCCAGCTGTCCAGGGGACACTGAAGAATTTAAAGTGGTTCAGATTCCCAGGTACACGTTAGTCTCATTCCACCCCACTCTGCACTTTTTAATAAAAGCCCTATCCCAGAGCCATGTAACAGTGCCTGGTTTGAAAGCAGCGAAAGCCTACTGTAGACAACATTGGCTGGAAGAGCCCAAGCTGTACTCTCAACCTACTTGGCAATAGATATATTTCTGCAAGGAAGCATTTACTCTTTCTGTTACAAAGATGAACCTTTGTGCTTGGAGAAACTACATTATCTGCACAAAAAATAAGCCTTTTGTTTTTGATTGGGGGGGGGGGGGTTAAACCTTGAGTGTGTGGTATTCAAGGCTGAGATAGACACAGATGGGCATGGCCAGAAGCTCACTTCAGCATAATCTGGTGCTCTTGCTTCCTATTTGTGTAACCTAGAGAGTATTTTAAAGGCAAGAGAGAGCAATAAATAAAGTCACTTTGTTTTCACTCAGCATTATTTGGAGGTAAAAAAATTGTATTTTCTTCTAGTGTATTTTTCCGCCTCCATATAAACACCAGACTTACTGGCCAGCAGTCAGACTAATGTTAATAATTAATACATTGTGATGCTCCATTCATATGGGGCCAAACTCTCTCCTGGCATAAATCCACTGACTTCAGAGTTACATCAGACTTCAGCAGGTGAATAATTTGACCCAAGATTTGACTTCAGTAGATGACTTCAGGGAGTGTCCAGGACAAAGATGACCTAGTAGGAAACAACCAGGTGCACATTCCCAGTACTAATAAAAGAAGAAATTAGAAAGCAGAAAATAGATGATATAGAAGCACTTATATAACCACTTTGGCTGTGTCTGCACTGCAAAAAGGGGAGTGTTTCAATACTGAATTAGCTAACTCAATGCAAAATCATAGTGGAGATAAGGTAGGTTTTACCCTGTTTTAGTCAGTTGAAGTCAACCCCAGTTGCTGATATATGGTTGCCCACAACTAGCTAAATCAAGGTAAAAAATATTGGTGGTCTTGTCTGCAATGAAATTTTACATCAAGAGTGCTAACTTGATATAGATGTATCAATGGAAGTGAAGATGAAACCTTTGAATGACCTTGTTGTGGAATTTCAGAAAATTTGCAAGGTTCTGCCCAGTTTTACAAATTTGCCCTGAAGATTTTACTGACAACATATGAATTATGCAGCTGGTCTTACAGTTACCTTTTTTTTGCATAAAAATATAGGTAAGTAATTATTATCACCTTCACACAGATGAGAAAACTCATGGACTGAGTAGTTAAGTGACTTGTCCAATGTACTCTACCCACTTTACAATACATATAAAAACTTTGTGAAACTATGGCACTTTACAAACTACACACATCACCGCATGTACTCGGGGCTCGTCTACACTTACAGCACTATAGTGGTGCAGCTTAGCGCTTAGCTGTAGTGCTTAGTGAAGATGCTACCTACAGCAACAGGAGAGCTTCTCCTGTTGATGCAGTTACTCCACCTCCCTGAGAGGCAGTAGCTTTGTTGACAGAAAAAGCCCTTCCATCAACACAGAGCTGTCTACACCAGGAGTTCAGTTGGTATAACTGTGTTGTGCAGTTATACTGACTTAAGTTTATAATGTAAACCAGGGCTAAGGCAACACCACCACTCTGATGAAGCATCAATAACTGCATAATAATGAAGCACTGCACAACAAGATTTAGGACAGAAAGTGAAGAAAGCCTTACCCAACGAAAACAAGAGGTGAGACTTCAGGTACTGAGCAATAAGTTACCTAGACTAGAATCTGACAACTGGATGCGGCCATGAGGTCTCATCACCAAGAGTGATCAAGGACCTCTTTTTCATTCAAAGGAACAACCCCTAGCACCACTGATATCACTAACTGCCCCACACACACACACCCTCCCATCATCATTCCAGGACACTGAGTCAGTAGACCATTAAGTGAATCACCAATGCTTGTTCCTGCAACACTTGAGTTTTCCTTGGAGATCTCTCAATCAAGTACCAGACCACGCCCAACATCTCTTAGCTAGTGAAATGTGACTTGTTTTTGCCCTGAGGTGTAGCAGCACTGAGTGTCTGGACATGTCAAACCTGAGAAGGGGGATCAAAGCCAGAAAAGATGTCTAAATTACTCAGCAATTGCATTTGGTCTGATGTTGGGTTCTTGTTGGGACCCTTTTCAGGGGTGACATTTGGGGGGGGAGGTGAGGGCGCAATCCCCCCCAAGTTTCGTAGCTGAGGTCTACTCACCCTAGCCCCAGAAGGAGCTCTTAACTGCAACAGTTCCGAATCTGGGAGCAGCACAGCCTTTGGGGCTGGGAGTTTGTTTATAAACAGAGGCAGGTGATTAGGATAACAAAAGGCTTGTCATTAAAATAAATTAAGGATCTTTAAATGATCCTGAAAGCACTGCCAGGCACTTCAACTAAAAGATAAGAAACAAAGGGTAGGGAATAAAAGGTGAAAGTGGAGAGTGGTAAAGTGGTAAAGTGTCCATCAGAGGTCTGTACTGGGACCAGTCCTATTTAATATAGTCATAAATGACCTGGAAAAAGGGGTATGAAGTAAGATGGCAAAATTTACAGATAACTATCTTGAGTAATTTTGTATTAAGTCCAAAGCAGACTGCGAAGAGCTACAAAGGGATCTCACAAAACTGGGCGACTGGGCAACAAAATGGCAGAAGAAATTCTATGTTGATAAATGTAAAGTAATGCAGTTGGCAAAATATAATCCCAACTATAATACAAAATGATGGGGTCTAAATTAGCTAAACCCATCAATAAAGATATCTTGGAGTCATTGTGGACAGTTCTCTGAAAACATCTGCTCAGTGTGCAGAGGCAATTAAAAAAGCTAACAGAATATTGGGAATCATTAGGAAAGGGATAGATAATAAGAGAAAAAAATCATATTGCCTCTTTATAAATCCATGGTATACCAACATCGAATAGTGCATGCAGATTTGGTCACCCCACCTCAAAAAATATATATTGGGTTTGGAAAAAGTACAGAGAAGGACAACAGAAATGATCTTGTGTATAGAACACCTTCTGTATAAGGAGACATTCATAAGACTGGGACTTTTCAGCTTGGAAAAGAGATGACTAAAGGGGGGGATATGATAGGGCTCTATAAAAGCATGAATGGTGTGGAGAAAGTAACTAAGGAACTGTTATTTACTCCTTCACATAACAGAAGGACTAGGGGTTGCCAAATGAAATTAATAGGCAGCAGATTTAAAACAAACAAAAAAGAGTATTCACAGTCAACATGGGGAACTCTTTGCCAGGGGATGCTGTGAAGGTCAAAACTATAACAGGTTCCAATAAGAACTAGATAAGTTCATGGAGGATGAGTCCACCAATGGCTATTAGCCAGGGTGGCCAGGGATCCAACATCATGCCCCTTGCCTCTTTTTGCCAGAAGGTGGGACTGGGCAACAGGGCAACTTGATGATTACTTGTTCTGTTCATTCCCCTTGGGGAACCTGGCATTGGCCACTATTGGAAGACACAATACTGGGCTAAATGGACCATTGGTCTTACTCACTATGGTCATTCTGATGTTCTTATATAGAATCCAGATATGTCTGCTCCCTTCTGTAACCCACTAGACCCTGCTGTCCTCCCAGAGCTGGGATAGAACCCAGGAGCCCTGATGGGGTCTCTCTCTGTCTCTCTCTCCACAGAGTTAGTAATAAAGTAAGAATATACATTAAAATTTTAAACCTAACCTAGTGTCCCTTAAGTGACTTGCCACAAGATGTTAGAACATGTTGTTGTTAGAGCTGAGTGGGTCTGATATTTATTTAATTTTCTTTCATTCATAAAGGAATTAGATACAGGGCTCCTGACAGCTAATTGCTAACTTATCTGCCAAAAACCTAGAGTTTTCAAGTGCCTAAGTTGCCCCAGGAATCATGGTTAAAGTTACAGTTCCCCACCTCCACTAAAATCTGAAATGGCGCCCCTGGCCCTTTTACCCAGTGCAAACTGCCCTAAGCTGTTTAGTTTGTTTATTTTTGTGGTAATAGCGAGCGGTTAGCACAGACACCCAACTCAGCCTCTCTCTCGGAGCTGCTGGGTGCTTAACACCTGTGAAAAATCTGCTCATGAACTGTTAGCATACAGGTTTGTAAAGGTTCAGGTCAGTAGTGTAGCCAGGTGGAACGAACAGGGGGAGCGATCACAAAAAAAGGTGCCACCCACTGCGGCGCTTTTACTCACCCAGCAGCACTTTTACTGACGGGGCGGCGGTCTGGCTCTTCAGCGACAGGTCCTTCACTCGCTCCATGGGTCTTCAGCGGCATTTTGGCGGCGAGTCCTTCAGTGCTGCCAAACATACCCAGAGCGAGTGAAGAACCCACCGCTGAAGACCCAGAGTGCCACCGGGTGAGTAAAAAGGCCCCAAGAAATTGAAAAGGCACCACTTGTGCTAAGTGGGAGAGCAGCTACTGCCCCGCTCCCTGCCTAGCTACGCTGTTGGCTCAGGTTTCTGAAAGTCTAGCTCCAAGTTTTTCTTTGCAGAAGACAAGAGGTGTTAACTACCATAAAAAAAAATGCACAAGAAATAAAACAATAAATGGGGGGGAAGCCTCCATCTCAGAGCCTCCACCTTCAGCTCAGCACTGAATGAAAGAGATTCCAAGTTGCTTTACATGCTTTTTTTGACTTCCTTTCCTCTGTTGTCACTGGTTGTTTCGTCTTTTGCAAGGCTGAAATGGTGGGGAGGGAGGCTTTGCATGTCAAGTATTGAAGTTTGCCTTTGAAGGTCCCTTTTTCAGATGGAAAAAGGAGCTTCAGGTAGAGCTTTCAAAACCAACTTTGACCTTCCAAGTTTGACTAATCCTTTGTCATGGTGGCATTTTGCCACATAAGGCTTAACCCCCCCTTTAACACTCAGATCAAGAGCCTGTGTTTTTACCCTTTTAATAGCTGCTCCACAGTCTATTTTCTCTCATTTCATTGCATGGTTTTTGGTTTTGTTTGGTTTGTTTTTCTGTTAGGAACAAAGAAATTCTAATGAAAGCGATATTAAACCAGTAAGACCATAGAGATAACATGTCTGTGATTCAGGAGGATCAGAGAATAGCTATATTCTGGGCCACCATCAATAATCCCATAAAGAGAATATATGCATTTTGTATATAACTCTGAATTTCCAAAGTGCCCGTCATTAGAATATCAAGGTATTCAAAATGCAACTGGCGCATGACCAGAGTGGGTATCAAAACTATGACCTTTGCATTATTAGCATCACACTAACAACTGAATAGCCAGGTGACATATTTGCAGGCACTGTCACTAATGAGCTCACACATAATGCATTTATCCTAAGGGAAGTGTCATTGACAAGTAGTAACTAGCGGGGTGAAACAGAAAACCCGCCTGGTAGAACACAGCAAACCTAAACAAGCATTTAGGAAGGAGAGAGAGGGATACCTTTTCTAAATCCAAACGAAATTTCAAGAGAATTTAAATAGGCAGAATGCAATTACCCAAGTCAGAATTTACCCAAGTCCCTGGAATTAATCCCCTACTCTCATAAAAATTGCCATGAGATCTTTTATTACCAGAAAGGGTCAGGACTTCAGCTTTACATCTCAAGCCAAATCATGGTGTGAAACGTATATGCAGTACTAATGGCCAACGAGTAGTGGGAATCCAGGAGGGTTTAAAATTCTGATTCCCAAGGGAGGTTACTATTCATTTTCATAGATGGGCTTGTGTGATCAGACTTGAGCATCTGCCTCCAAAATCCTGACAGACCACATAAAATATGTTGATTCTAGCCTTGTAGTTGTCTATAAACTGACGTTTAATGCAGCACAAAATGAAAAAAATCAACAAATTCCTTACCTAAGTTGTGCGTCTGAAAAGCCAACCATCAGATAAGAACTCCTATGCCAGTGAGTTTATCATATGTCAGTGAGTTTACAGGAAAAACACGCACAAACCTTATCTATACTAGCTTGCATTGTGTGTCTGTGCAAAATATTACAACAAATCCAAGAGAAATGTCTGGGAGGAGGGGCTTCTTGGAGGGACCAACTAACCCAGTTCAATTTGTTTTTGCATTTTAAATATCCAGTATTCAGAGAAAGCACAACCTGTCTCCACTCTTCCAAATTACTAACAATGCAAAAAGTGAGGAAGATATATGTAGTTGCTCCAGAAAACAAAGACAAGGAAGAAGTGGTGGATCCCAAATCATTTCCTCCAGGTCAGAAGTTGAACTCAAGTTCAGATTCAACTGGAAATCCCATGTCTAAGATCAAGAATACGATGTACTTATTTGGATTAAATAACAGACTTGCACCTTCACCCAGAGCTGAAAGCAAAATGAGAACTGAACCTTGGGTGAGGTTTAAAATAAGTCTAATTTTTAAGAGATAGGGAAAAGCCAGATCTATCCACTATCGAATATTGGGGGTCTTTGCAATCCTAGCCCAGATCCAGGGTTTGCAAACGCCTCTAACTTTAGAAGGTGCTCAACCAAAGCTCCTAATGTTGCTAGAAATTTAGATCAAGATTCAAATGTTGCAACATTAGCCCAGGCCTATTTATTGCCACCACACCCCTACCCAACACTTTTCATTATCACACTCTCTCTCTCACTGTACTTCTAGAGGTCCAAAAGTGAAAGTGATGAAATAGTTTGAGCAAGAGCACTCCTGCAGCAATCTTAGACTCAACCAGAAGTAGGAAGAACCAGATCTCTTGTGAGTAAAAGCTGCTCAAACCTGGTCTATACAGATATAAAAACGCCAGCAGCCTCCAGCACCTTGTCAACTCAAATGATCATTATCTTTCCCAAGTGAAGCAGCCACAGTGAGAAATTCTAGGAGGCAGGGAACAAGCAAATAGAGACCAGGTCTTTTTGGTTGCTTGCATCTGTACAAGCTGCAGACAGTAGCCACCTTTAAGAATGGATTGTTAGAGTGATTGCGTAAAGCAGACCAGACTTTACTGGTAATATGCTCAGTTCAGCCTCTGAAAAGTGTTTCATCACACTTGATAATTAGTATTTCTACAAAGTCCAACTCTTACACATTCAGACAAATAATTTATAGTCCAATCTGTATTAGCACCATCCAGTGGATTTCTAATACTTCAGAGAACGTTATCGTTCTTATCAACTTCAGTGCCAAATGCAAGACTCATCTTCTTTGCTTCAACTTTGCTCCTAGAGAAACAACTGACTGCACACTTTTCCCAGCACTAGAGGGAAGAAAAGAATCACCAGATCATGTGGCTAGATTTGAAATCAGCATTAGAAAAAGATTAGATTAATTTCTATAAATAATCTCAGGACCCTTTGAAACTCAAGCAGAAAAATTGGATGAGGAAAAAAATGTTCTCACACCCTCAAGTCCTCCATCCACCTTGGTGTGAGGTGGGAACCAAAACAACCATGATTTGAAAAGTATCAGAGGGGTAGCCGTGTTAGTCTGGATCTGTAAAAGCAGCAAAGAATCCTGTGGCACCTTATAGACTAACAGACGTTTTGGAGCATGAGCTTTTGTGGGTGAATACCCACTTCCTCAGATGCATGTAGTGGAAATTTCCAGGGGCAGGTATATATATGCTAGCAAGCAAGCTAGAGATAACGAGGTCAGTTCAGTCAGGGAGGATGAGGCCCTGTTCTAGCAGTTGAGGTGTGAAAACCAAGGGAGGAGAAACTGGTTCTGTAGTTGGCAAGCCATTCACAGTCTTTGTTCAATCCTGAGCTGATGGTGTCAAATTTGCAGATGAACTGAAGCTCAGCAGTTTCTCTTTGAAGTCTGGTCCTGAAGTTTTTTTGCTGCAGGATGGCCACCTTAAGGTCTGCTATAGTGTGGCCAGGGAGGTTGAAGTGCTCTCCTACAGGTTTTTGTATATTGCCATTCCTAATGTCTGATTTGTGTCCATTTATCCTTTTCCGTAGAGACTGTCCAGTTTGGCCAATGTACATAGCAGAGGGGCATTGCTGGCATATGATGGCGTATATTACACTGGTGGATGTGCAGGTGAATGAACCAGTGATGGTGTGGCTGATCTGGTTAGGTCCTGTGATGGTGTCACTGGTGTAGATATGTGGGCAGAGTTGGCATCGAGGTTTGTTGCATGGATTGGTTCCTGAGCTAGAGTTATTATGGTGCGGTGTGCAGTTACTGGTGAGAATATGTTTCAGGTTGGCAGGTTGTCTGTGGGCAAGGACTGACCTGCCGCCCAAGGCCTGTGAAAGTGTGGGATCATTGTCCAGGATGGGTTGTAGATCCTTGATGATGCGTTGGAGGGGTTTTAGCTGGGGGCTGTATGTGATGGCCAGTGGAGTCCTGTTGGTTTCTTTCTTGGGTTTGTCTTGCAGTAGGAGGCTTCTGGGTACACATCTGGCTCTGTTGATCTGTTTCCTTATTTCCTCGTGCGGGTATTGTAGTTTTGAGAATGCTTGGTGGAGATCTTGTAGGTGTTGGTCTCTGTCTGAGGGGTTAGAGCAGATGCGGTTGTACCTCAGTGCTTGGCTGTAGACAATGGATCATGTGATGTGTCCGGGATGGAAGCTGGAAGCATGAAGGTAGGCATAGCGGTTGGTAGGTTTTTGATATAGGGTGGTGTTAATGTGACCATGACTTATTTGCACCGTAGTGTCAAGAAAGTGGACCTCCCATGTAGATTGGTCCAGGCTGAGGTTGATGGTGGGGTGGAAGCTGTTGAAATCATGGTGGAATTTTTCCAGAGTCTCCTTCTGATTTGAAAAGAATTTGTTGCAATCTTTGCAGAGGACTACCAGTGGTAAAAACGCAATCCACCCAGCAATTTCCAGCAGTCTCATTTTCACTCCAGCTTGCGGTTCCCTTTCAATTATTTATGTACAAGCCTATCTCCAGGATCCAATATAAATCACTACAGTCAACGCCCTTGAAATGCTTTCCCCAATCAGCCCAAATATATTTCATTGGGTGCACCTTAGCAATATTAACTTTAGCTTTGTGGGTACTGTAAAATAGAAGGAGATGTTTTAAAGGTGTTGAGAGTCAAGTCATTTTACACCTAAAATTACTTTAAAAATACAGTCTACAAAAACAAGAAACAGTAGGGACTAAATCTTAATAATTGTCTCTCTTAATGTCAATTCAAGGAGAAGACTCCCATTGCCAATTCAGGGTCATGATTCCTCACTATTTCAGTATTATAGGGCTCTAGCTCTCACCATGTCTTCAGGAGCATTGATTAAACACAAGCAAAATAATCGCAATTATTAACTAACACTATTTTATTATTAAAGGAACAGAGAAAATACAGAACACAAGCAATAAAAAATGGTGACTTCAGTTGCAATCTCAGTATTTAAGCATGTTGAAAAAAAGCACAGGAGAAACAGTTATGAAAGCTGGTTCCCGAGCTTGACTCAGGTAAATCTCTCTACTGATCTGAATGAGGTAGCACTTCACATGAATATCTGTAGATGCTTGGGCCTGGTCCACTGCGGGAGGGGGGGGGCGGTCAATGTAAGATACGGAACTTCAGCTATGAGAATAGCTCGTATAGAATAGCATAGCTGAAGTTGACGTATCTTAGTATGACTTACCTCCCGTCCTCAAGGTGCGGGATCGACAGCCACGGCTCCCCCGTCGACTCCGCTTCTGCCTCTCGCCCTGGTGGAGTTCTGGAGTCAACGGGGAGCGCGTTCCGGGATCGATTGATCATGATAAATTGATCCCCGATAAATAGATCGCTACCCGACAATCCGGCAGGTAGTGCGGACGTACTCTTGTACATGCCAGGAGCATGTTTCTTACTATTTTGTAATTAACTATATAACGTAACCACATTTTATTCCTGTAACCATGTTTTGGAATAATCCATTATTTCATTTTATGTCTCTATGAATTATACATTGTGGCATAATGCATCACAGTATGTTACAGTATCAAAACACGACAGCAGTAACTGGATGAATTTCAGTTTCTCTTATTCAAAATCCAGGCCCTCACAGCAAGCCACTCCCCTGTTAATAGACAGACAACTCTCACCTCTATTCCTGTACAAAAATGATACCCTATACATACAAACATCTACAGCATGTCTATGAATCTCTGTACACTTCCATAAACATCCGTGCACCTGCATGCTTCACTTCACATGTGTACCCAGACACACTCCACACATCCACCCTCTCTAGTCAGGGACAGTACATTTAATGTGCTCCCTACCAAAAACATCCATGTGCACTCACACCCTGCCCATGCATTTACACATTCACTTACATCTGCAAAATCCCTACAAGGAAACATGCTCACCCCTACAGTACATGCACACTTAGTTATATCTGCATAAATATAATTCCTCCCCCCACCCCTTAGCACACAGATATATTTAGGTCTTTAATGCAGTAACACAAATGCACACATACCCAAACATAAGTACTTACATGTGTGTAGGTGCATGTGTGTGTATATGTAACCCACACACCTTCTGGGTGTGCTGTTCTGTCCCATCTAGTAGCACCGAGACCTCTTAAAAAGAGAGAGTTAAATGAGTCTGCTCTACCTCCTTAGCTAACAGCCAGCTGGCTTTTAGCTCATGCTGTAGAGGCTCATGCACTAAGGTCCAGAGGTCCCCGGTTTGATCCTGCCCATCGATGACCACGGTCTGTCAGCAGGGGCGGCACCAGCATGCCAAGCACGTTCTTGGGGTGGCAAGCCGCGGGGGGTGCTCTGCCGATTGCCGCAAGGGCGGCAGGTAGGTTGCCTTTGGCAGCATGCCTGCGGAGGTTCCGTGGGTCCCACGGCTTTGGTGGACCTCCCGCAGGCATGCCAACAAATCCACGGGACCAGGGACCTCCCATAGGCAAGCCACCGAAGACAGCTTGTCTGCTGTGCTTGGGGCGGCAAAATAGCTAGAGCCGCCCCTGTCTGTCAGTTACATATACATATGCATACACATGTTCATAAACTACACAGCCTCCTAGCCTTCACATACACCTATACTTCCATATAACACTGTCTTTGGGAGCCAAAAAATCTTACCACATTATAGGTGAAACCATGTTATATTGAACTTGCTTTGATCCACCGGAGCGCACAGCCCCCCGCCCCAGCACTGCTTTACCGCGTTATATCCAAATTTGTATTATATCGGGCGGCATTATATCGAGGTGGCAATGTATTTGACTAGCCCAGGAGGGGAATCTGTCTGTCTATCTATACAGTATTTACCTGCATACCATATGCATACATTCCAGTTTAGTTATCTGCTCTTGTATTTACATGCATATCTTCATGTCCATTACTTGCAAATCTGCATGCATGCTTGCATTCATGAGTCATCCCAAGGACATGCAAGTGTTGGGGAATTCATAGCCTTTGCATTGCAAAGAGGAAATAGAAAATTCTCAAATCACTGAAGAAGCCATTCTCCAGATACTCCTGACGCACCAGCTGTAGGAATGTTATTGCATGCTGGTGCATGGAAATCATAGCAGGACACATGGACAGTAGAAAAACAGGGAGTCTTGCCTTTTTGCCTTCAGTGTTTGATGGCTCTTGTATTTCTCCCTTCACCCCCTTATTTTTTGTCCTTTTCATTAAAGAAAATCCAAATGAGGAGGAGTTCAGGTGCTTCTTCCTCTGGAGTTTAGGACTATATGGGTGAGACCAGAAACAGGAAGTCTGAATCCACAGCAGTGCCACCAGCAAGCCGAGCCCTGAAGTTCAAGAATAAGAACTGCTGTCAAAGAAAGTCTGGAAGAGGAATGGAAAAAGCTGTAACTTCTGAGAAAACAGAGGCATGTTTGTCTGCAACTTACTCTGAGCAGTTTTGTTCTGGACACACACATATACAGAGTATTATTAGACATCACAGAGAAGAGGAATACAAGACAGAGATAAAAGCTGAGGATTTTCAAAGCTGCTGAGGAGGTTTTGATGCACAATTCCCAATGACATTGATCAGAGGTGGGAGTCTAAATTTCCTAGGTGGCTTTGGAAATCTCAGCTAAAAAACACAGGAATATTATTTTTATAAATACATTCCTTGGTGAATGAAAAACTGCTCTTTCAAGGCTTTTATTTTATATTATACACACACACACACACACACACACACACACACACACACACGTTAGAAAGGTGCTCTGATACTGAGGGAGATGGAAGTCTATAAAGAAAAGTAGGTGGACTTATTACTTAGATCAGATAGATAAAAAGGAACAAAGGCTGAACTGTATCCCCTTGCAGACTAAGGCCTGATCCTGGGAAATGCTGTGCATTCTCGACCCCTGTGTACTTCAGTGGAAGGGAGGGTGCACTGTAGCTCAAAGGTGCTCAGCACCAAAGAGAACTGGTCCCCAATAAAAATATTTCACCTGCTATGTGCATCCAGATGGACAAGGCAGTCCGAGTCTTTCCCCAAGTATTAAAGGCAATGTGGAAACTGGATTAGAGCCACCACCAGACAATGAAATGTTAATCAGGGAAAGCGGCCGCTTGCTTTTGGTCTTACTGGGTCCAACATGAACCTGCAATGTGCTGTAGCATCCCCTTTCTAACCAGCATTTTATTCCATAAAGCCAATTCATCAGCTAACAGCAGGAGAGAGAACATACTGAAATAAGACAGATTTGAACAGCCCTGCATAGATGACATTAGACGGATAGTGGAAGGAAGATATAATGTGCTCTGGCCATTAGAGACCTGGATTCAATCTGGGCCATGTCATATGTTTTGAAGTTAATTTAATGGTTTTAATTTCATTCCCACCTCACTAAACGCATTTGTCAACTTCTGCTCAGGCAATGCGGGTGTCACGTATCCCGGCTGAGGCACATTGGCAGAGCTGCAGGAAGGCAAAGGTTTGGAAGAACATGAGTGCTGTGTCTGAAAGTATCTTAGCAGAGTTTTACAGACTCCAGTGCTGAGAAATGGTAAGAGCTACTACATCTCAGGATTAAAAGTGCACTCTGTCACATCTGTGTAGGAAAACTTGTGCAGTGTCTACCCACACTGTGCCTGAGTCTTTTCTATTCCCAGAGCAACAAAGAGTCCTGTGGCACCTAGTCTATAAGGTGCCACAGGACTCTTTGTCGCTTTTTACAGATCCAGACTAACACAGCTACCCCGCTGATTCTACTCCCAGAGTGATCAGTCTCTGCTAATAAAAGCAGGGGGATGGGGTCTAAAAATCCACCCAAAAGTGCAGAAAATCTCTTACTATGGAGGCAGCACACTGAAGATCTAAAATGTTCCAAGTTGACGTCTAGCTGCACCAGCCCGCAAGCCGTTCCATCTCTGTATCTAATTGGGAACAGAGCTGCCTTGTGGCTTGGTTTTGGGCAGGAGAAGAGTGGCTATAAGTGTGGGGGGAAGGAAAAAAAGTAACCACGAGTCACTGTTTCTAAACACGTTCAAAAGATTATCTGTTCAGTAACTCACAAGTATCTGGACAACTAAGCATTTGTACCCAGAAGAGAAAAAAAGTGCTTAGATTTTATTTTTATTCTCATCAAATGGACCTAATCATGAAAATGTTAAGAAATGCACCTTAATTTTTTATTATTTGAAATTTAATCCAAAAGATTTTAAGGCTAAAAGGACAGATTTTTACTTTCATGCTGGCCTTTTGGATTGCTCCACACTATAACTAGAGATCACAGGCAACCTCAAGTCATCATGGATGTTCAACAGAGTGAATGAAGAGTTCAGCAAGAGGTTACATTCTAGAGCCACATGTTCTCTGAATCATTTAACCCAGGACAAAGTCCAGCTGCTCCGGCAGAGGCACTGTGATCTATAGACTAGCAAAAGGAACTGATGAAATCAGCACTCCTGGGTCCTGTTCCAGGTTCTTCGACTGACTTGCTGTTTATCCATGAACAAGTCCCTAACCTGTCTTCCTCACATTTTAAAATGGGGCTATTACTCACGGTCTCTCAGAGGGGGTGTCATAAACAGATAGTTAAGGGTTAATGTCTCTTTTACCTGTAAAGGGTTAAGAAGCTCAGTAAACCTGGCTGACACCTGACCAGAGGACCAATAAGGGGACAAGATACTTTCAAATCTTGGTGGAGGGGGGATGGTTAATTTCTCCTTGTTTTAAGATCCAAGGGGTTTGGATCTGTGTTCACCAGGGAAATGGTGAAGTCCCTCAAGGCCACCCAGGGAGGGGAGAGTTTTGGGGGGACAGGAAGTGCTCCAGACACTTAAATTTCTGGATGGTGGCAGAGGTACCAGATCTAAGCTAGTAATTAAGCTTAGAAGTGTCCATGCAGGTCCCCACATTTGTACCCTAAAGTTCAGAGTGGGAAAGGAACCTTGACAGGGGAGTTGCAATGAATTCACTCATGTTTGTAAAGGTAAGATTCTCATACAAAGTCCACCAGAAGGCCCCAAGATTGTTATTGATAAATGAATTGAAATAGCAGCCGTCAGTAGCTCTATAGATTCCAATTTTCTTCAGTCATTAACAGAATCCAATGGGTGACTGAACCAAGAATTTTAAAATGAATGGTAAAGGCTCCACAGGGGGCAAGAAGTAGTGGAGGGGGTTCAGACAGATGTTTATAAGAAAAGGAAGTGCAGGTATATAAACATCATGCTTCAGGGCATAAACCAACCTATAATGAGGGCTAGGAGGAAACTTTTGCTGAAGGCAGATTATCTCAAAACAATCCTCTGAAGCAACTGGAACAAATTACCATCAGATAAAAGGTAGCTGGATTAGATGCACCATTGGTCTGATTCAGCAGCACAAACTGGAAAGAAAAAACTTCTTTCTGTGCCAAATCATGTGAAGTGCTGCGTGCCCCTACCAGATTCTGAACTGTTACCTCCCATAGAAATCCCTTTGCAAGGGGTTCTTTAATACTACGCAGGCTTGCTCTGCTGAGCTGATCCAGCTGTAGTGGAAGGAAAAAATATTCCATTCCCTTCTGGAGCATGGATGCAAATTGGAAGCAGGGACCATCTTTTTGCTGTGTGTTTGTACAGCACCTAGCACAGTGGGGTCCTGGGCCATGGCTAGGATTTCTAGGTGCAAAGGTAATACAAATAAATAATAATTGAAATCACCATCTCACCTATCCCTAGACAGAGAAAGAAAAACCTCTTTAAAGTTTGCATTTACAAATTAACACAGTAGATGTGAACCCAGGGAAATGACCAGGAATTCTCTTGCCTGTAGCGCAGCTAGTTTTCCCCATGCAGACATAAATGATGCTCATCAATAGAAATGTGATATTTCGGAATATAAAAGAGAAACAAACTGCGCTCACTAGGTCTCTTCTGGTTCCCGTTTAATTTCCTTTGTCTAATGTAAACTCACTGGGCTATGACTAACAGCTAACATATAATTTCTAATTGTATGGCATTATGTTATGTTAGTACAAAAACATTATCAGAGCCAAGGCAGACAGCAGCAAATAGTTCAGTCTTACTGGGGATTAGATAGGAATGGAAAAACACCATCAGCATCAAGTACATTTGTCGGGGACGTAGATTAAAAGTTAAACTTAATGGGAAAAAATTCTCCCCACCTTCCACCTCCTTGTTAGTTGTAAGAACTGTTCTATAAAGCAAATGGAACATATTCACATTGACTACAGAGCTGTGGAAAAGGAAACTGACAAACATGGCAATTACTATTTGCTTTATTAATATTATTATTAATATTAAGAGAAACACTATATATTTCGTGTATAAATGACCTAGAGCGCTATACAAAGCTATCAAATACCCTGGGATTATGTAGCCTTCGAATTCGCTGTAAAATCACCCCTTGCTGCAGAATTGTGCTCTAGAGTTTACATTTCAATTATGAGGCAGATTCCCAGCTGGAGTAAATCCCTAGATTTGCAACACATGAAGACCTCACCTCATTGTGGAAAAACCCATGAAAATTCGACCTGAGAATAAAGCAATGCAGTGTTGTGTTGCTGAGTCTGCAGACAGCCAGAAACAATAGCTCTGAGAAGAGTGAACTGCCCTGTTCATCTCAGTGGTTAAATGTGAAATCCAAAAGATTGACCTTTAAATGGTCTACACACTTAACCACTTAATTGCTGAACATCTTAGAAGAAACATACAGAGAAAATTCCCAACTGCCTTGCACACTTACCCAGGCTCCAAATTCTTCACCTGTCCCCTACCCCGCTGATAAAATTTCCAGTATGCTACCCCCACCTAAGGGCCCTGCTGCAGAGTCTAGGTTCAGCAGGCTGCTGAATACATTCGGCCAGAACTGTAGTAAGATCTTTGTAAGGATTGTAAGAAAAAAAACAGAAATGCCATCATATGGAACCAGATTGACTCCCACATGACTAATGAGCAGGGCGAGGGCTTTTAGATCCACAACCACAGCAGAGACCTTTGCCACTTAAACTAACCAAGTAAATGAGCAGTAGCAAGTCACCATTCTTTATGTGGGCCAATCATTAAAGAGAGTTTCACTGCTATCTGATGACAACAGAGGAATGTTGAGACCCAGGAAACCTGGGTTTATTTCAGGTTCTGTGGGGAGTGTATTCAAGTGGTTACAGACACTTTTGACCCACCATGTGACCTTGAGCAAATCACTTCACTCTCTGGGCCTATGCATTCATCATCATCAGAGATATACCAGTCTCCTAGAACTGGAAGGGACCTTGAAAGGTCATTGAGTCCAGCCCCCTGACCTTCACTAGCAGAACCAATTTTTGCCCCAGCTCCCTAAGTGGCCCCCTCAAGGATTGAACTCACAACCCTGGGTTTAGCAAGCCAATGCTCAAACTGCTGAGCTATCCCTCCTCCCACAAACTTTGTCAGTCTTGTGTATGTAGATTGGAAACACTCCAGGACGGGGACTGTCTTTTTCTCTGTGTGTTTGTACAGCACCTAGCACAATAAGGTCCTAACGGGGCACTGCCATTATATAGATGAGTGCCTTGGGCCTTGTGCTGGACCTCTGCCCAGGAATAACTTCATCCCCCACAAAAAGTTCATAAGATTCCAATGAATTTTAAAAGGTCATAGCTCCCCATGATTTTTCATTCAAAAAAGAATCTAGAAACTCCAGTATTCAGCAAGACTCCTGTCATTTGATCTTCAATGTCAGTGTTACCTAGGATACACCTTGCAGTGACCAATCAGAAATCTTCCAGAACACTGTAACCTTGACACTATTGACCAGCACTGCTCTCATTTAAATTTCAAATAGCCTGCACTTTTGATTCCTCCCTCCTCCAGCTCTGAAAGCAAACATTATGGATTTTATAGGGAACTAAGCCTTTGCAGCACACTCAATTTGCACAATCTTTGCATAAGCGAAAAGGCAGTCAATACAAACAGAATTAATTTTAATTGACCATAATATGCTTACAAAAATACCAGACAGTTTTCATTAGCAAATAAGCAAGCCACAAAAAAATATCTATTTAGTTATTTACATGTGTCCATGCCCAACGGTATAGTCACAGTTAATTGCAGAACTTGCTGCTGAACTTGCTTTATGGTGATCGTACTGAGGCACTATTTAGGTCAATAAATGAGAGCGTTGTTTTTTTGGTTTGGTGTAGTAGAACCCAGCAATGAGATTTCGATTAGGAGGCCTGTGAAAGAACTTTAATTGTCCATCTAATCACTGGGTCTCCAGTGCCTGTTGGAGGGGAGGGGGAAATCTAAAGATGATTTCCTACCCTGGAAACTCCACTGGAAGAACTTCTCCCAGGTCATAGCTAGACTCAGTTGCAACCTAGAAGCAAGTTGTCTAGAGGCTGAGTCTGCTCAGTTACTTACACCAGTGTAAATCAGAAGTTACTAGTGAAGCTAGTGGTTCCACATTTGTAAGACTGGTGAGTGGAAACTCAGGAACTTGGTCTGTGAACCAGATTAAAAATAAATAATCAAATCATCAGTGGGTTTAGATCAGTGTAATTCTACTGAAATAGATGGAACTATGCCAACTCACAAATGTTGAGGATCTGGCCCAAAGTTTATTAACAGATTTGTTCTAAGGAAGGGAGCAGACAGAGGGAGGGCCTTGCTTGACCGATGGCAGGGCAGCTTGTACTAACTACGGACTTCTTTATATGGAGAGTAAAGATATGTCTACACTGCAATTGAAGCCCAGGGTTCAAACTCATGCTCAGGTCTAACCCCCCCATCTGTCAACACACAAATTGTGCTAATCCAGGGCTCAGACCCAGGACCCCATGGAGTGGAAGGTCCAAGCCTGAGTCAAGCTGGGTCTCAGGGTTCAAGTCTATTGCTTTACAGCGTAGACCCAGTCCCACTGGACTCAGGCTCTGAGACTCCGCCAAATGCATCCCACATTCATTGGGCTAACTTTCTTTGTTCTCCGGACAGTCAAGTTTTCTTACACTGCACCTTGAACAAAGAGATAGAGTGGCCACATGTTGGGAGGCACTTAGAAGTCTGGAATATGGGTGGCTAGACTCGGGCCCACATAAAACAGTGTAGACGAGGTCTGTACAACATGCGGCCCACATGGGCTTACTGTGCGGCCCACATGGGCTCACTGTGCGGCCCGTGGGGGGTGAGTAGGTGGGCTCACTGTGCGGCCCATGGGGGGTGAGTAGGCAAGTGGTGGGTGAAGGAGAGGGGCTGAAGAGGTGGGCGGACAGTGGCGGGGGGTGAGGAGGTGAGCTGGAGGGGTGGGGGGCTGAGGAGACGAGTGGGTGGGCAGTGGCGGGGGCTGAGGAGGCGAGCCGGGGGGATGGGGGGCTGAGGAGGCGAGCAAGGAGTCAGTGGCTGACCTGCAGGGCCTGCGCTTCCATTGAGGTGAACTAGGAAATCGCCTAGGGCGCCAGGATTTTAGGGGGGGCGGCATTTTGCCGAGGGGGGCAACAGGCGGCTCCGGTGGACCTGCCACAGTTGTGCCTGCAGAGGGTCCGTTGGTCCACGGCTCTGGTGGAGCTGCCGCAGGCATGCCTGTGGACGGTCCACTGGTCCCAAGCGGCTCTGGTGGACCTCTCGCAGGCATGGCTGCGGCAGCTCCATTGGAAGCCGCGGACAAACGGACCCTCCGCAGAAATGGCTGCGGCAGCTCCACCGGAGCCGCGGGAGCAGCGCACAGGGTGGCGAAACGGCCGTGCGCTTAGGGCATGAAAAACTCTAGCACCAGTCCTGCTGACCTGTTCTGCCGATCTGGTCTGGCTTCCATCCCCTCTCCAAGGGTTGCAGCTGTCTGGAGGTACTGCCTTCCATGCCTTCTTCAGCCACACCTCATTCATTCAACAGGGCAATTAATTACAAAGTGGGGGGAAGATCTTATTCTACTTCTAGCAAAAAGACATTTTTCTTTTACCTTAATTATGCTACCTTAGGGGCCCACTATAATATATTACCAAGGTTCAATACCACTGTTTCGGTGGGGCAGCACTGGGGAAGGAGGGTTTGTTTTCGCAGGGTCAGCAGTGCTGGGGGGGTAGTATTTCAAGGGGACTGGGCAGCGCTGGGGGGAGTGTTGTGTTTCGGGGGGGCTTGGTGGCACTGGGGGGGTTGGCCCTCAGCTGTTTTGTTTGGAGTAATATGGCCCTCGCCGCTTTACGAGTTGTGCAGGTCTAGTGTAGACCTGGAGCCCCAGGTTGAGACCCAGGGGTTACAAATGAGTATAGACACTAAAGTAACAAACCCAAATTCAAGTTCTATTAACCCTGCGCCTACATTACAGTGCAGACATACCCTTAGTGTGCAGCAAGCCAGGGTGTAACTATTCAGGGCACTAACTGGCAGTGTGGACCCTGTAGCCACATGCTTAAAGTTCTATACCTTGTTACTCCAATCCTGTCATCTTTGCACACCAAAACTCCCACTGATGTGCATGAGAGTTCTGGGTGCAGAAGCACTGAGGGATTGTTGTTCCTTATCAGCATAGCTTGGCTTCAGGAATCTCACTCAATCCCACACAAGAGAGCTGTATGCAAGATACAGTAAAAGCCTAATAGCTTCTCAACTAGCTATTTGCCAAAAGTTAGCTCCAAATCCTGACAACTAATTACATAAAACAGAATTGCCAACCCGAAGTGTTCAACAATCAGGAGTTAGGCCCCCAAAAATCATGAGATGTTACAAAAATATATATTTTTAAAAAATACATTTTGGGTTCTCTCTTTGCCTTCAGGTTTCTGAGCTGTTAGGATGCACTTGGGTTATGTTTACAGCTATTACCCACAGCTGCGAGGGCTAGAAAATAACTTTTTTATTTAAATGAAAACAGAGTCTCATGTAATCACATGACTCCAGGAGGTCGGGAATTAAGAAAATCTCCAGATATCACAAAACACAGTAGAATTACAAGAGTTGGAAACAAGGCAGAAAATACCATCCAGCTAATGCTTCCAGAATTAATACTGGTTAATGAACGGAAACATCTAACAATAACGGAGACTGCAGATATTCCTATCCAAGAAACTATGTGGTTTCTATAGGATGGCTGCTAGGAAGCAGGCGATTGCAATGTTACTAAGGTCCATATCCTGTTTACCTAACTGAGGACTCAATGGTCTTATTCTAAGCTTGCTTGCCCTGTTTTTACATCTTCTAAACAATTTACCCTGATTTATACCAGTGTGCCAGAACAGAAACAGGCCCAATGGAACTACTTGGGTAAGTAAGGCAAACAAGATGTAGTCTTAAATAGTGATTAGGTTTATGAGGTTAACTGTTGGGTAGGATAATTAAATACATTGCTGATGATATTTATGGTTTCAGCATCTCCAAAACCTGGATAGGGTATAAGAGTGTAGACTGTGAAAACGTAGAAACTGGGGATGGACAAGTGCTCTGTTAATTGCAATAGAAATGATAGGAATACAAAGCTAGCTGCTGATCAACAATACAACAAATACAACAAAATCCTCCCTCCCCCCCTTGGAATTATTTGTTCCCATTATGTATTTATTTAGGGCATTTCAAGCAAAGCTTCATCAGATATATCACTTGCACTGTCTGCAATAAATGCTAACTGGATAAAATTACAACTAACACTAACGTAACGGCCACATTTTGGAAGTGTAGAAAATTGCAATGACAAAATTGGGCTTCCAGTTCAATTGTGCTGTCAGCTATCTGACTGGGGGCATGATTATGTTAGAGCAGAAGGGTAAGTACTTGGGCTGCAAAATGTGGGTGAAAATTTTACTGTATAAAAATTGCACCTGAAAAAAAAGGGAAACATTTTTGAAAGGCCCAAAGTATTACATGAAAACTGTAAGGTCCAACCTGAGTAAATACATTTAAAAAAACCCAAACCATTTGCTTTATTATTTTGTCTTCCTAACCAATCAGGAACTTTAGCACAAAAGGCAAGGGGAGGAGGGGATCACACCGCTGGCATTTTCAGATTTAAATGAACAGCGCAATTTATTACCTCTCAATGGCAGAGCGAGAGACAGTGAGGGAGATGAAAGCTTTTGTTTCATTTTATGTGCAAAACAGAACAGATATCACCCATGGACATGCTAATGAAACATTGATTTGCTGGGGTGACTGTGTTACCACAGGGCTCTCCACCTTGGGCTTTCACTAAAAATGATTCACAATTAATTAACTCCTTCCACAGATTATCTGAAATCTAACCTGGGCTCACCCTACTTACTGCTAATGTCCATTATGTTGATAATATGCAGGCCTGATGTTTATATATTTATTGCTATATGCATGCTTAGCCCACAGTGCCATGTGCTGAGCTCCTGTCAGATCTTACAAACTAACTGTTATCAAGCCAGGTCAGTACTCATGGGAGAACTCCAATAAACTCTTAGGTTTTGTAAAGAGTGGCCTTCTAGATTCAACAGCTAGTGCTTCACCCCCACAATATAATACTAAACCATCAACTCAACATGGTATTGGAGGCACAGGGCAGAAAGGGCTATCCTCTCTTGAATGAGATGTAAAACTAACATCTTCAGCACTTAAAGATCTCATGGCACATATTGTAAGTCTAAGGATGCTATGTTTGATGTCCTGGTCAATTTCAATTTAGACATATTAGGACAGGCAAGGAATAAACTCTTCTGTTGTGTTGCTGTGTGTAGTTGTACAGCTGTAGCATTTGACCCCAGAGTTGACTGCATTAACTAGTGTTTGAAGTGACCAGAAGCCTGCCACTGGACTGCATAGCTCAGTGGGTCAAAGATGCAGTCCAGGAAAGAATGAGTACTATATTATGGTTTCAAGTTCTGCATCTAACAGCAGAATTTCCTTTGTGAATACACATTCCAGACATGACATGCTGCTTCCAGCATTTCCAGTCAAAAAGGCAGATCATCTGCTGGTTAATGAGAGGGATTTGAAGACAGGACTCATGGCTTCAGTCCACACGTTTTCCACATGATCTGGGTGTCTTTCCTGGGTGAGGGGGTAAAATCAACCTTTTGGACTTCATATACCCATTTTACAGATGCATAAGCTATCTGCCTCCCAGGGTTGAGAAGGCCTTAGACCAGGGATAGGCAACCTTTGGCACGCAGCCTGCCAGGGTAAGAATCCTGGCGGGCCGAGTTGGTTTGTTTACCCGCCGCGTCTGCAGGTTCGTCCAATCACGGATTCCACTGGCCGTGGTTCGCCACTCCAGGCCAATGGAGGCTGTGGGAAGCAGCGTGGGACAAGGGATGTGCTGGCCACCACTTCCCACAGCCCCCATTGGCCTGGAGCGGCGAACCACGGCCAGTGGCAGCTGCGATCGGATGAACCTGTGGACCTGGCAGGTAAACAAACCTGGCGGGTCACGTGCTAAAGGTTGCCAATCCCTGCCTTAGACAATACCTTTACATAAAGCAGCTTTGAGATCCTTGAATGAAAGATGCTGTGCTAGTGTTATGTATAGTTAGCAATTAATGAAGGATCCTAATCAAGACTGATCTAAATGAAGTGTCTTTCATTTTGGGGGGAACCACCTGTTTGCTGTCTTTAGCTCCTCCTGTAATGTCTTAATAAATTGAAAGCTCAAAAAAGGAGGGTAAAAAAGTAGTGACTGAGTAACTGCAGCACAGTGGGCACTGATCCAAAACTCCCCTTAGACTCCATAGAAGGATATATATACAGACATATCCAAATACAACAGACAAACCACATAATGGTGCTGATATCCATGTGATAAATTGCAAAGACATGTGAAAGCCCCCTACTGTATCATATACCTTTGATGGTCTCATCTGCCCTCTGCCCACTAATCCATCTCCATTTAGAGACTCACTCCAACATTCCAGTCCCCTGGCTAGCTTCAAACAGCTGCCTCTGGTTTTACCACAAAATATATTTCCTCCCATTTGTGGAAGCCCAAAGGCCAGAATGAGCAATGTTCGGTGCTGTATAAGTGACTTATTCAATGCCCACTCTTTTATGAACCTGCAGAGGTAGAACTGAAAGGAGCTCAGAAAGGAGCTTGATTCCCAGCATTTCAGTGGGACACACAGCTAGAGATGCATAGGGAAAGGTTCTCCACTTCCTCCCCAGAAAAAAAATTAGTGAAAAAATAAGTTAGTTTTCAAACAACATTTTCTTCTACAGTTTTCATGTTTATCAAAAAAAACCCTGAACCAATTGGTGGGGGGGGGGCAAAGAAAACCAAAATGTTTCATTTTAAACCCAAAATTATCAGATTTTCCAATGGAAAAACAAGAATATTTCCAGGAATGGGGACAGTTTTAACCACAATTTTTCTTCAGTTGAAAAGCTGTTTTCCACTAAAAAGTTGAAACCAAACATGCTCAACCAACTCCTCACACAGCACTCACTTCTACCTGTGGCAGGGCACAGGTATTGACTTTGAAGTCATGGAATTTTTAAAGGATCATTTAAAGACTGTTTTTAATTGATTTTAATTTCTCTTTCCATCTGATCCCTGTGTGGTTGGATTCATGGTAACTAAAACACCTGGATTTGCAGGTAGAAGGATACAAGAAATAGTCCCAAAAAATTTTGGAAAAAACTCAAAAATACATTTCTAACATAGCTTCTGTGAAATATATCGAGGGACACATGTCTATAGTACTGTAGGTGACACTGCAAATACTGCCAACACCTCCCTTCTATGAAACTTTAGTCAACTGGGTTTGAAATTTGTACACAGATAGATCACACACCCTGTACGCGCGCACACACAATTTTGTCCCCTTGTTTTAATATGACATGAATTCTATTAACCTGAATTGAAGGCGTGGCTCACCTTCACAACAGCCACTATTGACACAGAGTTAATGATCAATACAGAACAGATTGGAAGCTCATTTCAACAAATTGATAAAAATTCAGAACCAGGAGGGTTAGATGGTTTACAGCAAAGGTTAAATCTATGCATTCTGCTTTTCTCTAATATTCAGGGTTTCCCAGATGCTTCCAACAGTTATAATTAACCTAGTTTTAATAATCCTAATGTAGACTTGGTTCATATCCAAGCTTAGTCTCCTTAGCCATACCTCTTGTTAGAGCTCCAAAATAGGGTGAAAATGGATTTTACTAGCAGTTATATTTACTGCACAGGGGATACCGCTTACAGTATGAGAGGGTTTCCTTTGTGGCAAAGCTGCAAGAACCATGAAACCGTGCATTTCAAATTCTGACATCCATATTGCAGCCCAACATCTAGCTCTACAGACTGGCTTACATATCATACTGCGCAATAGGGATTCAAACACCATATCTGCTGAATAGCAGGAACAGAGGTGCTCTACAGTATTTTCCAAATTCAGTCAGACAATGGTTGGCTGCTAAGAATGAGGCATTCCCCTGAGTGTGGCATGATCTGAGATGACACAGCTCCAGAGTTAGAGGGCTAGCATGCAGCAGTGGAAGCAATGAGAGGAAAAGGGTTTCCTGTGCTGCAGCACAAAGATACTTGCCCAAAAGATTTAGAGGGGAGGGAGCCAACCTTGTTGCCCCTCAGCAAGACTCAAAACAGGACCCCTGACAACACCACTGAAGACATCAATAGGAGTTTTAAAAGGATTGAAGGTCATCAGCATTTCCCTCCACTCCAAAGAGCTTACATTCTTCTGCCAAGACAACAGGGAGACCAGACGGAGGTGGGGAGGATGGCAAAGTAATGGTGAAACATGTTGAGTGACATCAGCTGGAGTTGAAGGTGCTCAGTACTGCAGGAGCGAAAAGATCAGCCCACTATTATAAAAGGAAGTTTCAGCCAATTTTTTTCAACCAACTCCATACAGAACACTCATTGCCACTTTGAAGTCATGACATTGTTAAGGGTTATCAAGTCATTTTAAGAGTAGTTTTCAATTAGTTGTAATTTCTCACTCCATCTAGGCCCTGTGCTACTAAATATAGAAGGAAGGACAAAGGGGAAAAGGTCTTCCCCCAACGAAGAGGCAGAGGTCTGAACTCTAAACGAGAGAGCACATGTCCCAGTAGCCTCACCACTGAAGTGCCTGTCCTTTGCCCATTCTATTATAGTTCACTCACTTTCCTCATCTCCATTCTTTTTATCATCTCCCTCTCAATTAGATAGTAGACACAAATGTAACACTGTTTTCCTTTCCAATGTATGAACAAAGAAACAAGTGCTGTATTTGAAATAACCAGGGAGGAGCCAATATAGAGTTTCTGTGAGTCTCGGCTCACTCCTAATGTTTATGTTGTTATATAACAAGTTCCACAGTCTCTATAGGGCAACCCCATGTCTATCACAGCAGCCACAGCAATTTTATACCATGTGCTTTTAATTATTCCATCGACACCCTTGGACTTGATAACTGTCTGAATTTTCCTGTCAACACGTCAGGCCTTGGGTTTTATTTTTTAAATCACAGTTTCAAGTTCCTTTTTTTCATTTTTACCTTTAATTCCCTGAATGCCCCACGCTGTTTTAAATTACATACTCATTTTGGGATATGCAGACTATTTATTCAGCAGGCAGATTTCAGAGCCATCTGAAATTAATTTCCCAACCCAAAAGTTCCTGGGTACCAGCTTTCAGTTCAACCATGGAATTTCCTGGTGGTACGACGTGTGTTTCAGTCTTCATGTTACAGGTTTCTTGGCACTGCCCTAAGCGCTGCCCAGCCAACTGTGAGACTAAGACACGCATCCTCTGCTGCCTCTTCATTGCCCCTTTCACAGCATGGAAAATAGCATCTCCTTGGTGGATGTGTGTAAACGAGATGGGCTATACAACTCTCTGAGTTACACACGTTTTGGGATGTCAGCGTTCCACAGTCATAGTCGAAGGGCACATGACACATACACAGCAATATAAATCACAGTGTTAGCCAGGAAAATTGTTTTAGTTTACTCTTCATGTCAGACCTATTAATAGATACCAAATACACCTTTTATATATCAACCTGATTTTCAGAGGAGTCACATACTATAGCTCCCCTGGATTTCAGCTGGAGTTTGGGTGCTCACCAACTCAGGCAATCAGGTCAGGCATATATAAAAATATCATCAACTGCAGGGTAGGCTGTCAGCTGAAGTCAGTGAGAGCTGAGAATAGCTGGCCCACCGAAAATTAGACCTGGGTAGAGTGAGCCTTTACACACAATCAACTCTTAATGCCTAGGTTGCAGGTGTAAGGAAGTTCACGAAATGCTCAGTATAGAGATCTGTGAAAAACCTGAAACCTCTTAAAAGGGAAATTTTTGCTGTTCATTTTGCATTTCAGAAAATGGTCTGATCTGATGGGAAACTCAAAATTCTGTGGCACTTTGCTAAAAACACAAAGCCATTTTTTAAAGGAAAAACCGATTCATTTCTCATTCCAAAATGAAAATGTAAAATTGTTTTTGTAAGAAAAATGGAAATTTTTCACCATTAGACTTTTTTAAATAAAATGTCACATTTCAAGTTTCGTGTTTTCATTTTGAAAGTGGAAATGTTCCCCAAAATGACATCATCAGTATTTCCAATTGGAGAGAAATGACCCAAAGGAAGTTACCAGAGTTGTTTGAAAATTTTCTGATTAAACTTTGCTGGGGGAGGTGGGGGGAATTGCTGTTTTAGGCCAAATCTTTTTGCTTTTCTGTGGCTAAAAACTGAGAAGTTTTTGATGAAAGGTCAAAATTCTTCACAAGTAAAAAGAGTTTGTAACCAGCTCTAGAAGTTACATCACCACAGTGGATGTCTTTTTAAAAAGTCAGTATTTACCAAGAGGAACTACACAGTAGCATCCAAAATACCTTATTCTATCTATAGAAGTAATTAAGTGAATGGAGTTAAACTAGTGTAAACTAATTTATGGTAAGTGAGAGGAGAAACAGCCCCAGTAGACTATATTTGCCCCCAAAGTCAGCTAAAGAAAGGATTATCTCCCAACTAGCATAAGGCATACATACTGCACGGTGGTTTGAACACTGGGAAGTCATGTTGACCAGGACCAGTGCAAGGATGTTTCGCACCCTAGGTGAAACTTCCACCTTGCGCCCCCCACACCCCAGCCCTGAGGCGCTGCCCCGCAGCAGCTCTCCCCCTCCGCCCTGAGACGCCCCCCTTGCGGCAGCTCCCCACCTCCCACCCTCAGGCACCCCCCACCCGCCCCAGCTCACCCCTGCTCCGCGCACAAGCACAAGCAACCTGAGCATGCCGCGGCTGCTTCACTTCTCCCGCCTCCCAGGCTTGTGACGCCTAAGCTGATTGGCGCCACAAGCCTGGGAGGCAGGAAAAGTGAAGCAGCTCATCCCTGCCCCGCCTCCTCCCTGAGCACGCCTTGGCCGCTTCACTTCTCCCGCCTTCCAGGCTTGCAACGCCAATCAGCTTAGGCGCCACAAGCCTGGGAGGTGGGAGAAGTGAAGCGGCCACGGCGTGCTCGAGGAGGAGGTGGAGCAGGGGTGAGCTGGAGCGGGGAGTTCCCCTGCGTGCCGCACCCCCCCCTTACTTGCTGCAGGCAGCCTTCCCCGCTCTCCTCTGCCTCAGCTCCCTCTGCCTAAATGCTGGTGGCGACCGGGGTGGCTGAAGATCCGGCCGCCAAAGAAAATGGCACCCCCCAAATCCTAGCGGCCTCAGCGACCGCCTAGGTCACCTAAATGGTTGCATCGGCCCTAATGTTGACATGTGCTGTCAAAGGGTTTAGCTATAGCACTGTGAAATGTCTGCAATGAAACTAAGAACCAAGCAACCCTTGTTTCATCGTTCCCTAGGAACTCAGAACTCATTGGAAGGTCAATGCCCAGTTTACTAGTGCTCATGAACCCAACTCATTGTTTTGAAACAAACCACGTCTGACTTATGGTTTTGCTTAAAAAATAAGGTTTATAAGCTTGGTTGGGTTTTCATTTAAAATTTTGGCTTCATGGAAACCAAAAAGAAACATGAGGAAACTGTTATGACGTGAAACTGAAGAAAAAGTTCAAACAGACCCCTGTGAACCTAAGCACAACTTGCACATCTCTACGATTAACTTATTTGGACTAAGAAATCTATTCCACCTTGTATTTAGCTGTGACGCTCTTCAGAGTATGTTTCCCAGATCTGAAGGATAGCTCTGTGTAAGTTCAAAAGCTTGTTTCTCTCACCAACAGAAGTTGGTCCAAGAAAAGGTATTACCTCACTCACCTTCTCTCTCTAATTTCTTTGGAGTAAGGTAGATAATAGCATGACTTGTATTTAAGGATCCATGGTACCAATGCCCAATTACTAGTGCATGAAAAAGAAAGGAAAACAATGAAACGGAAAAATGTTTCACTCCCTTAACTGTTCCCATCAGATTTATTTAATACATTAACTGAAATTTCACCAAAGATGGCCACATACTCAATTACCCAGGGATCCCATGAATCTGGGTTTTTCCATCTTTAAAATGATTCCCTTTGTTGCAATTTTTTTCCACCATTTAAGGAAACCGCTGCTGACCATATAAATCTGGGAAGAATTCAAACTATGAAATCGTCAATCAAGGGAAAACATGGTCAAAGCTTCTGTGAAATACCTCAAGGAAGAAGGGACGTAAATTTTTTTAAAAAAAAATAACACAACATTATGTTAACAGCCCATGATTATTTTGAGCAGCTGTATTTTTTTTCACTCTTAGAAAAAACGGAAAAGCCACAATTTTAAGAAAAATATACCACGCCTAAGAACTGTACATTAAAAGGAGTAAGACCTGTGTGCACATTTTGATCTTGAAGTGAACACAAAACTAATTTAGCTCTCTCTGTTTTGCTTCTTCGATGCCTCAGCTGGGTATTTTAGCATGTTTTTTCAGAGGGAGGGGAAATTTCTGAAAACATTTTGTTAACATTTAACTTTTCCATCAAGATTTTCATAAAGAGAAATTTCCGACCAGGGAAGGGCAAAGAGAACTTCCAAAAGGTTCTAACGCCTTTAAGCATTCACAGTAAATGCCGTGGCAACAGAAAAAAATTGCTGCCAAGCTCCATTGCTTTCATGTCAATGCTCTTCTCTTCCTTCCTCCCAAGGAGGCTGATTCTGCAGCGCGCTGAGAGACTCTTCTGAATATTAAGAGTTCCCAGTGAAATCAATGGAAGTGAAGGCTACTCAGTGCATCTTGTGAGACATATAGCACTTCACACACTGGGACCCAATGTTTCACTTGCCTCACCAGTTTTGCCACTGTACCAAAGGGCACAGATTTCCAAACCAATTAGATGTATGTAATAGCATGTATAGTTTTGCATCTATTTGTGGACACAGTTGGAATAACCAAATATGCAAACTGGGTACCTGCAAATTATCAGAGAGGTCCATTTGTACCTGCAGTTATCCAATGCGTTTATGCAATTACAGCAATTGTGCAAGTAACAGTAAGCAAGTAATTTTACAGCTAGCTTGCTTGCAAGTCTTGCCCAGGATCTGAGGGCTTGTCTACTCATGGAGGTATTCCAGATTAGCTATTCTGGAATAATTCCACATGTGTATATTCTTGTTTCAGAAGAGGAGTGCCTTTTTTAGCTTAATCTACTTTGGAAATGGATTTCGCTAACCATAAAACAAAACACTTTTTTCTGGAATCAGTGTGTTCACACATGGAGATATTCTGGAATAGCTGTTGTTCTTTAAATTCACACTCTACTTTCATCCAAATTAATTTTTGAGTGTAGACAAAATGATTACTTTCTCCTGGAGCGCAAACTAGGCCCCTCCCACAATTCCTTCTTTCCCCTTATTACTACTACCTGAAAATAGCAGGCTGCTGTCTATGGAAATTAAAAAAACCTATTGAGCAGATCAGTGAAAACCCCCAGTTACATGCCTAGAGGTTTGGCAAATAAATAGCTGCAGAGTTCAGTGCAATGACTCATTCACATGACTCCATGTTACAAACCTTACATAAGTACTGTTCATTTTCAGGGTAATTGCATGCTAAAACCAGACTAATGAGAGAGTCACACCCAGTACTATCAAAATCTGCATGTAACTAATTAGAAAGATGAAAGCGACTTTAAAATGTAAAAAATGCCAAACCAGTAAAGCTGTGCGGAAAGGTAAATGTTCCCACAGTCACCCCAGACAAATAAGTCATTGGCAGTAATGGAGAATATTTGACTTTTTCTTGAATATGCACAAGAAAAGCTATTAAATAGACAAAGGAAGGGTTGGAAAGGAATTAGCGTTGTTATAGATCATGAATTATGGTTTGTGGCACATAGGGCAAAATCCTGGTCCCTGGACCAAGATTGAGTAAGTGAGCTTGGGTACAGTGTGGGGAGGAGTAGGGTTCTGCAGGGGTCAGAGCACGGAATCTTTCCTCCCACACCATGGTAAGTCAGTGGCACTGCAGTGGCTGTAGCCCTCCCTTGCCTTGGTAGTGGTGTTGGTGCATCTGAAAAGCTGACTTCCAGTCACACTCCCACCGCCCTTGCACCACACACACAACCAGTCCCATACCACAGAGCGAGGGAAGGCCTGCTGTCAAGGCTCCCCGCACTTGCTTCCAGTAGCCCAGTGCTACACAGGAACAAACACTATTCTGATGCTGATTGGGCCTTCTGTGCCCAGGGATGTGGATGAGGGCACAATTTGACCCCTAAAAAGTAACTATGCTGTGCTTAAGAAAAGAGGAAAGCGATAACGGATCAAGTCAAATAGCTTCATTGCTGAGTCAAATGTTCTGGCTGGATTTTAAGAAGGGCGGGATAATTTTATTACCACTAATAAACAGCTAATTAAGGTAAGGGGTCATGCTTCCAGGACATACAATTAATTCTTCCTTCATACACATAATGGGAAGGGGCCCACTTTCCTTCAAAGCAGTAGGTACCGCCCACTGCCACAGGCAGAGTGGTGGAGCTCAGGGTCTAGGGTGAGACACAATATGGCAAATTCCACATTCCTGTTATTCTATGTACTTAAATAGCTCCCATCAGTTTTGCACCAGAACACCCATTATAACATCATTGAATTTATAAACACAACACCTCCTGTCAGATGGGGAAGTCAGGCACAGAGAAGCTAAGTGACTTGCCCATGATCACACAGGAAATGTGACATACAGCTGGGGACTGAGTCATGGCTGGTTGACTCCCCCGCCCCAATCCACTGCCTTAACCACAAATCCATCCCTCTCCCACAAGAGCTGGTCAAATGGGTCCAAAAATTAAATATTGTATTTGATTAATTTCATGAGATATTTTTAAATTGTTTGAAAAATAAGTTTGTGAAATCTGCACGAAGCTCTACAAAGTCCTGTGCAGATTATTCATGTGAGAACCCAATTACCACATAGCAGTGTCAGGCTACAGTCACAGTGTCACTGACATTTCAATAGCGAGAACAAAGAGTTAACTTGCTCAGGCTTCCTCCCGTCTCAGCATCTGAGAAGCCTACGCCATTCAGTAAGTGCTCGCTCTCCTCATATGGCCTATATGCGAGAAGGGACTTTTCACTGCAGCTAATCTTTCCTTTCTTTACCTCTCACTTTCTTTCTCCCAATTCACCTCCCCCAAAGCAGCACTTACCACAGTGATAAATGAAGCAATAATAAGGTTAGTCATTTAACTCCTTGCATCCTACTTAAAAATCACCCTAATTACTGTGTAATGGGTCCACAGAGGCAGAAGAAGCTGGGTGAAATCTACCCGGAGGGCTCTGGTATAGTTCATCTGTCCATTCTCTAATAGCACTCCAAAGTTCACCCTTATAAACATGTCACCTAGTCTATAATTAAGTGACTGGTCATTAGGTAACATATGTGGTACCTGTGGGTCACATATCAGTCAGCTGGTGATAGATCTTTATCCGATAACTGTGCAGAAGTAGCTCCATGGCTCTCTGTCACCACAGCATATAGCTCTACTTTCAATGCATGGAATACTCACTCAGGGTAATTTGTATAGGTGAGTCTTTAAAGTGATAAGCTCAGTTTTGTGAAAGGTGAAAAATTGTCTGGGGATTGGAGATGGTGTCACAGTCCATTCTTTATTCTATTTGCATGTAAAAAAAAAAGAGGGGGTGGGTCTATACATGCTGCAGGAACACCTGTTCCTATGGCATTCTTCCATGCCTCATTGGCTAGCAGATGTACTCCTTTGACCCCCTATGTGGGGGAAGAAATCAGCAGTTACTGCACCTTTAAAAACTAGGAAGGAAGAGCTTGCTTTCCTGAGGACTAACAAACTCATGTTGTGCCTTTTACTTCTTTCAGTGTTCCACAGATGTCCAAAATGTTGCTGGAAGGCAGAGGAACAGAGATATGCAGCCCATTTTATATACCCATTTCACTTGAAAACTTAGACGTGCTTTGAATATACAGCTAAGTAGAGCCCTGGGCTCCCAAATAAATTGTGAACTACACACTCATGCTGACCAGCAAGCCATGCATCCAGCAGCAGCTCCAGGCACCAGGGCTCCAAGCGCATGCCTGGGGCAGCAAGCCATGGGGGGCGCCCTGCCGGTCCCTGTGAGGGCGGCAGTCAGGCAGCCTTCAGCGGCTGGCCTGCGGGAGGTCTGCAGATCCCGCAGATTCAGTGGCAATTCCATGGTGGGTACGCCAAAGCTGCGGGACCAGCAGACCTCCTGCAAGCAAGCTACCAAATCCGCAGGACCGGGGACCTCTCACAGGCGTGCTGCCAAAGGCAGCCTGCCTGCCTTGCCTGGGGCAGCAAAAAAGCTAGAGCCTCCTCTGCATCCATCAACGTGGGCAGTACTTTGATCACAGTGTACAAAGGAATACAGCCAATTCCCTTTGCATGTACTCGCTTTCCCTTTCTCTCAAAGGCTTGGTCAGGAGAGAATTCAGGACAAGATCAGAACATTAAAAACTCAAGGTTCTGTCATATTGCACAGAGACTGTTTCCAGTAGATTTTGGTGCCCCCAGTAGAAAGAAATGCCTGGCCCACATGAAGCCTGGAAGTCAAAAACACAGCTCCAGACAACCAAGGCTTTCTCCCCACTCCTGAATATTGATTAAATAGTTTTAGAACTCTGATGTATTCCTTTACTTTAAAAACTTCAGAAAAACCATTTCCTGGAAGAAGGCACTTTATGCTGAGAACAGGCAGTGGTTACATAGCCCAGGGCTGGGCAACACAAGGGTTCTAACCTAATTGTGTTACCCACACCCTGACCTCAGGCAAGTCACTTTCACCTTCTTGAGTTTCAGTCTGCCCAAATGGAACTCTTGGGCAAAAATCTGGACCACACAGACTTCCAGATGGTGCATGTGAACTGAGCTGAACTTTCCTGGATAAAATAAATTACAGGGAAAATAAACGAAAAGCTGGTGCCCACAAGATTTTTAAAGGTTTATAACTGCTAGTCATTATCTCCATGAGAAGTGCACGAGGCCATGTCACTGTGGTCACCAAAGCAAGGCAAAAATGTAAGTCTGGCCCCAAGTATTGAGAATTACTTGAACTATCCTAGGTATTAGCCATCCCTGACATCTCCACTGGCAATGCACCTCCGCTTTCAACATTCACACTAAGTGACTGGTGTTATTTACAGTTTATATTATATATATATATATATATATTAAATGGACATTTGGCAGAAAAATGAAATTGGCTAACAAAACTCACAAGACAAATTGTAAATGTGTGAAATTCAGAGAATTGGAGGAAACTATTTCACTGCTGTGACTGCCATTCTGTAGAACAAGAAGCAAGTGTGAATAGAAAGACATGGCGAGCATGAAGAAAGAACGGACTGGTTTCAAGATAAAAGGCAAAATCTGTTTGAAAGCTTTCATCTCAAACAGCAGGCCTGATGTATTGTGATTTAACTTCTTTCAAGTCAGTGGAGGCAGATTCACCAGGGATGAATTTGGCTCATTGTAATTAGAGGTATTACCAGAAATAACTGATGGCAAAAGCACTAGCATTTTTGTCATAAGAGCCAATAATGCATTTTGGTTCAAATTATGTTCTGAACAACAAGATTGCCCAAAATTTGCCCTATGGAGTGCCTCCTTGGCAACTTGCTCAAAGCCTGAAATACTTTTGTGCTCAAAAGTGTAAGGGCTATCCCTCCTCCTTGGGTGCTGATGACATAACAGTGGACTTGGTGTAAACAGCCTATGGAGAAGGCCACTCTAACCGAGATGGGGAATTGCACATTGGGATATGTAGTCTCTGCAAGCCAAACCTTCCTCATTGTCCCCACTGATTTCCTTACCATTCCTGATGGTGGCACTTCTACAGAACATGCCACCACTTTGCACTTCTATAGTTACCTCTCAAAGATAATTCTCAGTCCCCCTACACAAAACCAGAGGTTCCACAGTAAGTTAATTTGCAAAATGTGTAAACAGGAGATCTACTTTCAAAGCAATGCTCAGACAATAGATGCCTCAATCCCAGAGTCTGACAATAGGGTTTGTGTATAGACCATTTCTGGCAAGTTGCCTTAAACCACTGATTCCATAAGGAATTGCAATATTGTTTAAAGGTTTCTTTCCTGTTTGTAAGTGATCAGGTTTTCCCTCCTACATTTAAAACCATTCAGTAAAGCAATCTAACTTTCTCACTTGGTGAGGGAGGGTCTGACTCCTCATGGTACCCCTGGGTGCAGTATCAATCACTCTATGATGGATGGGTATCCTATAGCAGGGTCACTCGGACCTCCATTGCTTATTGAACTGCAACTCCTGGTGCTCATTGAATGCTGACGGTTGATCCATATGATTCAAGTCCAATCAGAGCAGTGATTTTTCAGTGTTAAGGGCTCTGCCATCTGACATGTCATACTGAAGTTCAGAATGAAGCCCTGGAAAATACCATAGTACAGGATTAGTGGAATATTTCTACATCTGTGCATGATTTTCAAATCATCAGACAAAGCATTTTGTGCCATTGCCTTGTGGTGTATGTTAAGTGACTCCCTGCTGAGGAAAAGCTTGTGGCCCAGATTCAGTACTGCTTACACAAGAGTGTGTATGCGCCTATATTGAATTCACCAGGACAATGATTTTCATAGATTCATAGACTCTAGGACTGGAAGGGACCTCGAGAGGTCATCGAGTCCAGTCCCCTGCCCTCATGGCAGGACGAAATACTGTCTAGACCATCCCTGATAGACATTTATCTAACCTACTCTTAAATATCTCCAGAGATGGAGATTCCACAACCTCCCTAGGCAATTTATTCCAGTGTTTAACTACCCTGACAGTTAAGAACTTTTTCCTAATGTCCAACCTAAATCTCCCTTGCTGCAGTTTAAGCCCATTGCTTCTTGTTTTATCATTAGAGGCTAAGGTGAACAAGTTTTCTCCCTCCTCCTGATGACACCCTTTAAATTCCTGAAAACTGCTATCATGTCCCCTCTCAGTCTTATCTTTTCCAAACTAAACAAACCCAATTCTTTCAGCCTTCTGTCATTGGTCATGTTCTCAGGACCTTTAATCATTCTTGTTGCTCACTTGCAAGTGCCCATTTAGACATTTAAATGGTAATTTGCATGTACAGTTGTGGGGCACAAATTTAGCACTCATTTTTGCACAACTAATTCTATAAAACCAGGTCTTAATTGTTGTGCCTTTGCTAATGAGGCTCTCCTCCAGCTTCCCTTGTACAGCTGCGGCGTATTGGCCATATTAATAGCCCTGGATATACTAACCAAGGGCCAGTTCTGTACCATGCCCCAAATAGGTGTGCATGGTGCAAGAACCACTTCCTCCAGAAGAGTCCAGTGGAATGGCAGTCTATGTTCAGCTGAGCACAAGACCTGCCTTTGACCACTGGCTACCCTCCCCACTCTAACTTGAGCAAATACAGTTCAAGTGTGAGAGGGTGCGAAGATGGTCTTGGGGAAGAAATCAGCATTGCATGGCCCTAAGGCAGCACTATCGAGAGAAAAGGACTGAAGGAGTGAAGGGAAGGCACACGTTAAGTGGAAGCCTAGTTTATAAGCCTAAGGGAAGGTGTTAAGTTATGAATCGACCTCAGAAGAAACAAAAATTA
Source organism: Gopherus flavomarginatus (assembly GCF_025201925.1). Classification (NCBI taxonomy): domain Eukaryota; kingdom Metazoa; phylum Chordata; order Testudines; family Testudinidae; genus Gopherus; species Gopherus flavomarginatus. The sequence goes on along the minus strand of NC_066627.1, from coordinate 30,453,468 downwards.
TATAGGGTGGAGGAGGAGCATATAGCATGGAATGAGATCAGGTAACTAGGAAGGGGCAGCGGTATGCATAGCCTTGAAAGTAAAGGCAAGAAGCTTGACACGGAAGGAGGGAAGTCAATGAAGAGAGGGGAAGCCAGTGTGAGATATAGGGATGATATGGTCTGAATGTTGGCAGATCATCAACCTGGTCTCTTGCGTGATGCAGATTTGAGATGGGATGCATGTCTGTTCCCTGTTACTTTATGTATTGGATATCAGCATGTGCATGGTATACAGCTGTAAGATTACTCTGGTGTGAAGAAACCTTGCAGCTGAATTGAGATAAAGCCTGATGCTGAAGGGAGAAATGCTGGAATTTAAGATTATTTGCCTTAGCTTTTATTTCTGACTGCATATATCCATTATATAGTTTCTTTTCAAAGGCAATAAGAGAAGCCATTATTCAAACTGCAATGATTTCCTGTGCCAACAAGGTGGTCTAATTGAGTTTTTGGCAACCTGTACTATATTCACTACAGCATGTGCTTTTTTTTCCCCAGGCATTTGCCATGTCTGAGGACACATCTCAACTCAACGCACCAAAATGCTGACCCTGGACATCAGTTTAAGCTTAAAACTTGATTTCTCCATGTAGCTGGGAAACAGATGTGGTAAGATTTGAGATTTCAGCTGTACTGGAGCTGTCCTGTTAGGAAACAGCACGTAAACGATGACTAGTGCTCTGCGATTACATCTGTTCACGCCAGGCTGCTAAAATGCAAAGCAAATTGACAATTGCTCAAGACAGACATAAGATAAGGCAACTGAAAACAAAAGCAGCCCTTGTTCACTGGATGTGGCAAAAAAGGGAATGTGGTCTAGTGCTTAGAGGAAGGATGTCAGGCCTGATTCTTCACTGCTTATTTTCTGTAGTCATTACTCCTGTGCAATGCATGTGTAACACACTACACTATTTGCACAAGTGTAGGTGCACACAGGGGAAAAAAGAAGTAGATAACTGGGCCCCTAATCAAGATTTTGGGGTTCTATTTTGCCAGCAACTCGTTGTGTGATGTTGGACCACAAGTGTAAAGTGCAGATAATATGTAACTTCCTCACAAGGATGTTACAAGGGCCAGGTAGGTATTGCTTATTAAGGTATTTTGAGGTTCTAGGTTGAAAGATCCTCCGGCTGTTCAAAATATTTATCTCAGCCCTTATTAATATTTAAGGTCAATCAGCTCGTTTTGCTCAACTAATTTTGATAAAGGCATTTGGAAGCACTATTATCCCCATTTTACAAATGGGGAATTGAGGCACAGAAAGACTAAATCACTTGTCTTTCTTACAAAGATTTGTTTTTACTATGAAATAACTAAAACTCTAGTGGTGTAAGGATCCTTGGACATTACTGTGAGGTAAAGCCCAGGTGGTATACAGAGCTGACCTCATCTAGACACCTCACTGTAACCACTACAAGTGCCTTGTCTCCAATATAGCAACCCACCCACTTTGCAGTGAGGACACAAGCTAAGTCACTTGAGTGGTGACAGTTCTCCAATGCCTTCCCACAATCCCCTCAGAGTGCCAAGAAAGATGGACAAATTCTCCCACAATTCACTGGGATAGAATCAGAGCAGCTCATCTTAGATTCATAGACTCTAGGACTGGAAGGGACCTCAAGAGGTCATTGAGTCCTGTCCTCTGCCCCCATGGCAGGACCAAATACTGTCTAGACCATCCCTGATAGACATTTATCTAACCTACTCTTAAATATCTCCAGAGATGGAGATTCCACAACCTCCCTAGGCAATTTATTCCAGTGTTTAACTACCCTGACAGTTAGGAACTTTTTCCTAATGTCCAACCTAAATCTTCCTTGCTGCAGTTTAAGCCCATTGCTTCTTGTTCTATCATTAGAGGCTAAGGTGAACAAGTTTTCTCCCTCCTCCTGATAACACTCTTTTAGATACCTGAAAACTGCTATCATGTCCCCTCTCAGTCTTCTCTTCTCCAAACTAAATAAACCCAATTCTTTCAGCCTTCCTTCATAGGTCATGTTCTCAAGACCTTCAATTATTCTTGTTGCTCTTCTCTGGACCCTCTCCAATTTCTCCACATCTTTCTTGAAATGCGGTGCCCAGAACTGGACACAATACTCCAGTTGAGGCCTAACCAGCGCAGAGTAGAGCGGAAGAATGACTTCTCATGTCTTGCTCACAACACACCTGTTAATGCATCCCAGAATCACGTTTGCTTTTTTTGCAATAGTATCACACTGTTGATACATATTTAGCTTGTTGTCCACTATGACCCCCAGATCCCTTTCTGCCATACTCCTTCCTAGACAGTCTCTTCCCTTTCTGTATGTGTGAAACTGATTGTTCCTTCTTAAGTAGAGCACTTTGCATTTGTCTTTATTGACCTTCATCCGGTTTACCTCAGACCATTTCTCCAATTTGTCCAGATTATTTTGAATTATGACCCTGTCCTCCAAAGCAGTTTCAATCCCTCCCAGTTTGGTATCGTCTGCAAACTTAATAAGCGTACTTTCTATGCCAACATCTAAGTCGTTGATGAAGATATTGAACAGAGCCGGTCCCAAAACAGATCCCTGCAGAACCACACTTGTTATACCTTTCCAGCAGAATTGGGAACCATTAATAACTACTCTCTGAGTACGGTTATCCAGCCAGTTATGCACCCACCTTATAGTAGCCCCATCTAAATTGTATTTGCCTGGTTTATCCATAAGAATATCATGCGAGACCGTATCAAATGCCTTACTAAAGTCTAGGTATACCACATCTACTGCTTCTCCCTTATCTGCAAGACTCCTTATCCTATCAAAGAAAGCTATCAGATTGGTTTGACACGATTGGTTCTTTACAAATCCATGCTGGCTATTCCCTATCACCTTGCCACCTTCCAAGTGTTTGCAGATGATTTCCTTAATTACTTGCTCCATTATCTTCCCTGGCACAGAAGTTAAACTAACTGGTCTGTAGTTTCCTGGGTTGTTTTTATTTCCCTTTTTATAGATGGGCACTATATTTGCCCTTTTCCAGTCTTCTGGAATCTCTCCCATCTCCCATGATTTCCAAAGATAATAGCTAGAGGCTCAGATACCTCCTCTATTAGCTCCTTGAGTATTCTAGGATGCATTTCATCAGGCCCTGGTGACTTGCAGGCATCTAGCTTTTCTAAGTTATTTTTAACTTGTTCTTTTTTTTATTTTATCTTCTAAACCTAGCCTCTTCCCATAAGCATTCACTATGTTAGACATTCCTTCAGACTTCTTGGCGAAGACCGAAACAAAGAAGTCATTAAGCAGCTCTGCCATTTTCAAGTTTCCTGTTACTGTTTCTCCCTCCTCACTGAACAGTGGGCCTACCCTGTCCTTGGTCTTCCTCTTGCTTCTAATGTATTGATAAAAGTCTTCTTGTTTCTCTTTATTCCCATAGCTAGTTTGAGCTCATTTTGTGCCTTTGCCTTTCTAATCTTGCTCCTGCATTCCTGTGTTGTTTGCCTATATTCATCCTTTGTAATCTGACCTAGTTTCCATTTTTATATGACTCCTTTTTATTTTTTAGATCATGCAAGATCTTGTGGTTAAACCACGGTGGTCTTTTGCCACATTTTCTATCTTTCCTACCCAGTGGAATAGCTTGCTTTTGGACCCTTAATAGTGTCCCTTTGAAAAACTGCCAACTCTCCTCAGTTGTTTTTCCCCTCAGTCTTGATTTTCTCATGGGACCTTACCTATCAGCTCTCTGAGCTTACCAAAATCCACCTTCCTGAAATCCATTGTCTCTATTCTGCTGTACTCCCTTCTACCCTTCCTTAGAATAGCAAACTCTATGATTTCATGATCACTTTCACCCAAGCTTCCTTCTACTTTCAAATTCTCAACAAGTTCCTCCCTATTTGTTAAAATCAAGTCTAGAACAGCTTCCCCCCAGTAGCTTTTTCAACCTTCTGAAATAAAAAGTTGTCTGCAATGCAATCCAGGAACTTATTGGATAATCTGTGCCCCGCGGTGTTATTTTCCCAACATATATCCGGATAGCTGAAGTCCCCCATCACCACCAAATCTTGAGCTTTGGATGATTTTGTTAGTTGTTTAAAAAAAGCCTCATCCACCTCTTCCACCTGGTTAGGTGGCCTGTAGTAGACTCCCAGCACGAGATCACCTTTGTTTTTTTACCCCTTTTAGCCTAACCTACAGACTCTCAACACTTCCATCTCCTATGTCCATCTCCACCTCAGTCCAAGTGTGTACATTTTTAATGTATAAGGCAACACCTCCTCCCTTTTTCCCCTGTCTATCCATCCTGAGCAAGCTGTACCCATCCACACCAACATTCCAATCATGTGTATTATCCCATCAAGTTTCAGTGATGCCAACAATGTCATAGTTGTATTTATTTATTAGCACTTCCAGTTCTTCCTGCTTATTACCCATACTTCTCGCATTTGTATATAGGTACTTTTTACAGTGCTAAGAACCATGGGATATAGCCCCAGAAGATACAGCACCCCACACAGGTGAGGACACAATAACTCATGGAGGGCTTTGCAGCGCGACTCCACACATTCTGGTGCCAATTTTGCAGCGAAGAAATGCCTTTAGAGTGTACAGTACACTGATGACAGCATCTTAACCAAATTAACCCTTGTGGTTTCATTTCCATACTCAATGACAGGGAGGAACTTTTGAGTTCCAAATAAGAATCCCTGTTTAAAAGGTTTGTACAGCAAAAGCTAATCAGGAAATCAAGCTTCAAAACAGATCCAATTTCTTCTCTTGAAATTTTTTTAAACAGAACATAATTGTGACATTTTAAAGCATGTTTTAGCATTTTAATGCTTCCCCCCCACCTCCGCATCCTATGGTCCCGATCACAAAATCAATCTGAGGGCAAGTTTGGTTTTATTTATGTTAAATGATGCATTTCCTGGCAACCTTCAGGGGAGAGGGAAAGAATAGCATCAATTTCTAAGAAAACATCAAAACCCAATAACTACCCTCCTAATTTTAATTTATAGCCATCTCTCAATGTAAGTCACTTGATATAAACATACCACACAGAGACACACATGCATGCACATACACACAGGCATAGATAGTGCTATAGATGAGGTAGGGTTCTCCTGGAAGAGTTTCACAGAGAAGAAAAGCAGGTGCTTATTTCCATGGCCTGCTTAGGGGGAAATAATTTTATGGTATTGTTAATTACCATAATTAGGGATCCCAAATTATTTCTGAAACTGGAAGCCATCAATCAGAATTGTCACAAAAATTATTTATAAAAAAATAAAGGTTCCTTTATGGGAATCTCCACCAAATACACATGCTGTTTATGCTGGGAATTAGACCCCAATCCTGCAACTGGATCTGCGAGGGTGGACCCCTGCGCACACACAGCTGTTCACATTAGTGGATCTGATTGCAGGATGGGGAATTTAGAATGGTCAGTGTGAACAGAAAATGAGTTACAGTCTATAGCACTTCCTGTGCTATAGATGCTCCATGCTGCTGTTCATTCACTGCTCAATCCCGAAAGGCACTGCACTCTGGACCCAGTTTAAGCAAAGCACTTCATCATACGCGTAGCATGGGCAGTTCCATGGCTTTCTATGGGACTACCCCACATGTTTAAAGTTAAGTACATGCTTAAGTATATGTGTCGCAGAGCCTGAGTGTTCAGAATCTTGAGGAATCAACTCCCTCACTTAAGTTTTCTTTTCTCCCTTTTACTTGTATTTTGCTACTGGCAAAACGGATGTTAAGAAAGATATATGCCACAGCAACTAAAAAAACCCTCTGAAAATTATTTTGAGGATTTTTTTTTGAAGTTTCATTGCACAAAGGTAATCAGAAAATAAACCCTACAACTGAGTAAAATAGAAATTGCAACCCAGAATTACTTCATTATTTCTACAGAAAGAGCCAGTATAGTTTTGATAATGCCACTGTTTTCAAGACTATCAAAGGATTTGCAGCATCTGAGTTCAGGTAACAATAGGCAGTGACTCTTTTCCAACATACCGTTACCTTCACATAGCTATTTACTAAATCTGGTTGGAAACGTTTTGAAATATTCAAAGTTTCACCATAAAAGATAAAAGTACGAGGATTTTTTTGTTGCTGTTGCTGAATTTCCCAGCTCCTTTTATGATCTCTACTATTTATTCATAATCCTAGTCTTATACTAATATAATCAATCATAATTAATAGCTATCTTGCATTTGTAGAGTCTTTCACTGGCAAGGATGCCCAAAGCATATTTAAAGAGTCTACTTTTCTATAAAAGTCACTTCCCCCAGTACCAATTTGCAGCCACCTTTGGGGTGGAACATGGTAGGTATATAACCTCACACAGTAACACTGTACAGCCATAGGACAGAAAACCAAGAATACCGGACCCAACTGGTACTTGCAAAGGTTCACAGGCAGAATGCAATTATCCAAATAATAATTGCTACTATACATAGTGCAAGAAATGTGCTGGGTACTTTACAAATAAGTATGAGAACACGGTCCTTACAACAAAAAGCTTGCTCTGTAAATAGACTACATATAGAAAAGGATGTGAATAGGTTGCAAGAACAAGTGAGCAAAGAGCAATACATTGTACATGCCTTGTACAGTCCATAATGTGTGTTTGTTCTATGAGGGAAGGAGTAGAGTTTAATAGGCATTCTGGAAGAACTATATTTTATTCCTGTACATAAAATTTGGCCAGGACTCTGTTCTGAACTGAGTTTGCCACTAATACTATGGCCTGGTCTACACTATTCATTTAAACCAAATTTAGCAGCTTTAAACCGATTTAACCCTGCACCCATCCACACAACGAGGCCCTTAATATCAATATAAAGGGCTCTTTAAACCGGTTTCTGTACTCCTCCCCGACGAGAGGAGTAGCGCTGAAATCAGTATTGCCATGTTGGATTAGGGTTAGTGGGGCTGCAAATCGACGGTATTGGCCTCCGGGCGGTATCCCACAGTGCACCATTGTGCTCGTTCTGGAAAGCAATCTGAACTCGGATGCACTGGCCAGGTAGACAGGAAAAGCCCCGCGAACTTTTGAATTGCGTTTCCTGTTTGCCCAGCGTGGAGCTCTGATCAGCACGGGGGGCAATGCAGTCCAAAATCCAAAAAGAGCTCCAGCATGGATCGCATGGGAGATACTGGATCTGATCGCTGTATGGGGAGACAAATCTGTTCTATCAGAGCTCCGTTACAGAAAACGAAATGTCAAAGCATTTGAAAAAAATCTCCAGGCTAGGATACAGAGTCCACAGTACAGTGCTGTGTGACAAGCATAACGGAAAGCCAAAGAATCAGCTGGACGCTCATGGAGGGAGGGAGGGGGGACTGAGGACTCCAGCTATACCACAGTCCCCGCAGTCTCCGAAAAGTATTTGCATTCTTGGCTGAGCTCCCCATGCCTGTAGGGTCAAACACATTGTCCGGGGTGGTTCAGGGTATATCTCGTCAATTTACCCCCCCTCCTCCCCGTGAAAGAAAAGGGAAAAAAATCATTTCTTGAGTTTTTTCAATATCACCGTATGTCTACTGCATGCTACTGGTAGACATGGTGCTGTGGCACTGAACAGCGGCATCCTCTCCCCTCCCCTCCCCGGTGGCAGATGGTATAGTACAAAAGGACTGATAGCCGTCCTCATCATCAGCCCGTGAGTGCTCCTGGCTGGCCTCAGGTGAGGTCGGCCGGGGGTGCCTGGGTAAAAATAGGAATGACTCCCAGTCATTCCCAGCAGATGGTACAGAACGGCTGGTAACCATCCTCATCAGAGCAACTGGGGGCTGAGTTCCATCAGACCTTCCCTTTCATGTCTAAAGAAAAGATTCTATACTGCCTGGACTATCATAGCAGAGGGAGGCTGGGGTCCTCTCCTCCCACACCATTTAATGTCCTGCCTGGACTCATAGCAGTTGGAGGCTGCCTCCCCCTCATTTTATCTCACTAAAAACTCAGTGTTTCTTATTCCTGCATTCTTTATTACTTCATCACACAAATGGGGGGACACTGCCACAGTAGCCCAGGAAGGTTGGGAGAGGAGGGAAGCAACAGGTGGGGTTGTCGCAGGGGCACCCTCTGTGAATGGCATGCAGCTCATCATTTCTGCGGGATCTGACACAGAGCAGCTGTGCTCTCTGGTTCTCTGATACACTAGTTCTCTAGTACACTTGCCCCATATTCTAGGCAGGACTGACTCTATTTTTAGATAAAACATAAAGGAGGGAATGACTCGGGAAGTCATTTCCATTTTTGTCTTTGCGCTCCCAGCTGACCTCAGCAAAGGCCAGCCAGAAGCACCCATGACAGCAGCAGACGGTACAGAACGACTGATAACCATCTTCTCATTGCCAATTTACAATGGCACAGCAGATGGTACAGAACGACTGGTAACCATCTCTGCTACCTTGCAAAGGCAAATGAATGCTGCTGTGTAGCACTGCAGTACCGCCTCTGTCAGCAGCATCCAGTACACATACGGTGACAGTGACAAAAGGCAAAACGGGCTCCATGGTTGCCATGCTATGGCATCTGCCAGGGCAATCCAGGGAAAAAGGGCGCGAAATGATTGTCTGCCGTTGCTTTCACAGAGGAAGGAACGAGTGACGACATTTACCCAGAATCACCCGCGACACTGTTTTTGCACCATCATGCATTGGGATCTCAACCCAGAATTCCAGTGGGCAGGAGAGACTGCGGGAACTATGGGATAGCTATGAGATAGTTACCCACAGTGCAACGCTCCAGAAATCGATGCTAGCCTCGGTACATGGACGCACACCACCGAATTATTGTGCTTTGTGTGGCCGCGTGCACTCGACTTTATACAAAAACCGGTTTATGTAAAATCAGAATAATCCTGTAGTGTAGACATACCCCAAGAAGTCAAAGAGCCTTGTCTTAGGTCACCTTCACAAGGCCAATTGCAGCAGCATGGTATGCTTGACACCAGACTGAGGCACTAGTTTATCTTGACTATGAAATTAGCTACACGGGATATTTGAATCCTCACATAGATAAGCCTGAAGAGAAAAGGGTACCTGCCCCTGACAGAGCAACACGCACAGCTACACTTGTATAAAACAGAATGTGAACACCTGGCCCATGATTACAATGAGGTAGTTTACTTGCAACTTTCTCTTCAACTCCAATATTGCAACAGAGTCACCATAAAACCTTGACGTTGGCGCCAATGTGTGTCTCAGCATCACTAGATAGAATTGTAGCACAGTTAGTGAAATGAGAGAGTTAAATTAGTGAAACAGAACTTGCATAACATTTTAAGGCTGTATTTCTGACATGACCCGTGCATATAGTTAGGTTAACTTTTTAAGTTTGGCTTTATCTTTATCTGTTTTTAAAAGAGTCTGATGAGGTAGGTGAGGTAATAGTTTTGATTGGACCAACCTCTGTTGGTGAAAGAGAAGACTTTGAGCTACATAGAGCTTGAAAGCTAGTCTCTTTCACGAACAGAAATTGGTGCAATGGAACATATTACCTCACTCACCTTGCATGTGTCCCATCCGGGGACCAACATGACAACAACAACATTGCAAACAACATTAAAAGATTGTATGACTTGAGCATAATAAACGAGAAAGCCTTCCTATCCAGTCTGAGGTCCTATGCACCACTTAAATCCCACTTAACAAGTATGTGTGTGTGTGTGTAAAAAGAAAAAAAAAACTGAGACTATGAGAAAAAAATTAAAGCTGACATTTTCAATGTTCCCTAAGGGATTTTGCAGCTTTTGAAAATTAAAAGGAAGTGTGCATCCAAATCCCCTAGGCCTCTTTGAAAATATGTCAGCCTAAAGCTCATGGCAGCAATTGCAATACTTTTGGAGTACAAAGTCCAAAAGAGAGTTTGCCTAGCAGGACTTACCTAGGGAAACAGAAGGTTAAGTGACTAAACAACTGTCTGCTAAGAAAGGCAGACATTTCCAGTTTGCCAAGGGCAGAAACGCCTTCTCGCTGGCACTGCTAAGTCCTAAAAATAAAAAATAGAACTGACAGTGAAAATACTCTGAATTATGTGCTTTTCACTGGGGAAAGGAAAAAACCCACAGCATTATTGTGCGGTCAGTATGATATGCCTATAATGTAAGCCCTTATAAAGTATTAAAAGCCCAGTGTGATCCTTTTTACACAACTGATCTAAGAGTTTGTCTATAATGTAGCTGCAATTTTCAGCTTGCGTAGACATATCCGTGCTTGCTCTGATTGAGCTAGCATGCTCAAAACAGCAGTGTAGCTACAATTGCAGAGACAGCAGGATGGGCTAGTCACTTTGGGTATATTCCCATCTAAAACCCTAGTTATGTACTTTAAGAGGCTAGCTCAACATGCTGTTTGTGCCATCACAGCTACGCTGCTGTTTTTAGCTTGATAAAAGCTAGTATGGGAATGTCTACCCAAGCTAGAAATTACAGCCTCAGCTGCAGTATAGATGTACGCTAAGATCTGATGTAATTCCATAGATGTCAGTGGAGTTAGAATATTGCCAATACTTCTTGCAGAAGTATAAAAAAAGTATATGCAGTTTCCTGTTATCCACTGCCTTCCTTCCCTGCATTTAGTAAAATTACAGTATATTGATACAAGTAGATCAAAAATTTAGACCTGTATGAACAGCCCCCCTTCAAGGTAAGCACTTTATTTGGGCCAATATATAGGATAAGTTATTTGGTGTGTAACTGCGAAGCTCAGAAGATTCAGTTCAGATAGGTTTGTGCAACATATTTTCCCCTCTTGCTTCATGTGAGCTTATACATAAAGCTGGGAGAACTGTTTGGTCAGAACTGCAACATTAAATTAGCCTTGAGCTGAGATCAAAATCTCTCCAGCGGTGGTTGGTTAGAATTAGTGAGAGTCCTGAACCTGTGTCTCAGATCTGAATACGCCTTAATTTTTCATCGCGTTCCATTAATATGAGCAGGCAGTCCCTGGGTCCTAGCAAACAGCTTGCAGAAAATATCAGTTACCCAGGACGTGCAGTGAGAACATCACGACATAATGTCAACATTCTTCAATCCGTGGCTTAACCTGACCACTTTTCTTGGGATTTCTGTCAATATAAGAGAGTAGACTTACAAGGTGGTTCAGTGTATCAAAGATGGGCTCACGTCACAAGCCTACTGTCATGCCATTTTATTGACAGCAGCACAGGAAAGGTAGAATAGTCAGCCTAAACACTTAAGCAGCAATATAATGCAAAGTTTCTTCCAGGTGGCTTGCAGGACTGATGTGTGAAGTGTCTCAGAAACTGAGGCATTCCCAAAGACTACCCAGAAAGGAAACTTAATTGTTAAGGAAGCTTAACAAACGTGGACAAGGGGGATCCAGTGGACATAGTACGCTTAGATTTCCAGAAAGACTTTAACAAGGTCCCTCACTAAAGGCTGTTACGTAAATTAAGCTGTCATGGGATAAAAGGGAAGGTCTTTTTATGGACTGAGAACTGGTTAAAAGATAGGGAACAAAGGGTAGGAATTAATGATAAATTCTCAGAACGGAGAGGGGTAACTAGTGGTGTTCCCCAAGGGTCAGTCCTAGGACCAATCGTATTCAATTTATTCATGAATGATCTGGAGAAAGGGGTAAACAGTGAGGTGGCAAAGTTTGCAGATGATACTAAACTGCTCAAGATAGCTAAGACCAAAGCAGACTGTGAAGAACTTCAAAAAGATCTCACAAAACTAAGTGATTGGGCAACAAAATGGCAAATGAAATTTAATGTGGATAATGCACATCGGAAAAAATAATCCCAACTATACATACAATATGATGGGGGCTAGTTTAGCTACAACGAGTCAGGAAAAAGATCTTGGAGTCATCATGGATAGTTCTCTGAAGATGTTCACACAGTGTGCAGAGGCGGTCAAAAAAGCAAACAGGATGTTAGGAATCATTAAAAAGAGGATTGAGAATAAGACTGAGAATATATGATTGCCCTTATATAAATCCATGGTACACCCACATCTCGAATACTGTGTACAGATGTGGTCTCCTCACCTCAAAAAAGATATACTGACACTAGAAAAGGTTCAGAAAAGGGCAACTAAAATGATTAGGGGTTTGGAGAGGGTCCCATATGAGGAAAGATTAAAGAGGCTAGGACTCTTCAGCTTGGAAAAGAGGAGACTAAGGGGGGGATATGATAGAGGTATATAAAATCATGAGTAGTATGGAGAAAGAGGATAAGGAAAAGTTATTTACTTATTCCCATAGTACAAGAACTAGGGGTCATCAAATGAAATTAATAGGTAGCAGATTTAAAACAAATAAAAGGAAGTTCTTCTTCACGCAGCGCACAGTCAACTTGTGGAACTCCTGACCTGAGGAGGTTGTAAAGGCTAGGACTATAACAGCGTTTAAAAGAGAACTGGATAAATTCATGGTAGTTAAGTCCATAAATGGCTATTAGCCAGGATGGGTAAGGAATGGTGTCCCTAGCCTCTGTTTGTCCAAGAATGGAGATGGATGGCAGGAGAGTGATCTCTTGATCATTGCCTGTTAGCTTCACTCCCTCTGGGGCACCTGGCATTGGCCACTGTTGGTAGACAGATACTGGGATAGATGGACCTTTGGTCTGACCCAGTACGGCTGTTCTTATGTTCTTATGGGCCACAGGACAACCACCAGGTTGTCCCAGTCAAAGGCCTAATTATGCAACCCTTACTGACATTGGAAATAGCATGCACACACTGCAACTCTAGTAGCAGTTCCATGGAAGCCATTGAGACCACTCATGTAAGTGTTCACCAGTATATATAAGAGTTGCATAATTTGGCCCTAACTGACTTCCCCTGTATAATCATATATACTGTTCTAAATTTTACACATTAATCTGGGTCCTACGTTGCATACTATGGTGTATTTAAGCAGTTTATGTAAGCAGCAGATCTTGCAAAACATAGCACGTACAATAGAACAAGAAACAGTTCAATCTTAAGGTTGAATGATGCACATTTCAATTTCAGTCTTTTTTTTAATTAACCATAAAACAATTATCAGCAGAAGAACTGCCAAAGAGATTTTCAACCAGTTCTCACTATTGCGATATTTATTACCTCTGTATAGGAAAAAATAACGAATGTAATTGGGCTAGGTGCCACCAAACCTCTCTGTGACCCCTCACTCTACTATATCTTAAAAAGAAAAGCATCTCTTATGCCACACAAATTTCATTTTCTCCCTCTTCTACTACAACCAAAACCCCACAAAATGACCATGATGCCCATTCCTGAACTCAAGCAATCTTGAAGGCACTGCCTATATTCCACAATGAGCTCCAACTGGAAACACAGTAGTCTGAACTCACATGAACATGGGGACTTCGGGGTTGCACAAAACAGTGCCATGTATGGATTCAGGATTTGGTAAAAGCTTGCAAAATGGGCAAGTCAGAGGAGCGTGAGAACAGTGCCTAGCTATTGCACTGGTAGAAATGGAACTCAAAGAATGCACAACTCTGTACAATAGCCTGCAGGGATCTCTGAGGTTTGGAATTGGAAAAAACCCAGATATGCAAAGCAGAACTCAGGTGAAGCTGCCAAATTGGGCCTGCTCTCAGTTTAAAAACAAAAACTTGTCAGGCTATGGTTAAATCAAATTTCACTTTCAAATTCAAACAGAAATTCCTCATTAGGTCTTTGAACTATTTGCCCAGCTCTAGATTCCACAAGAAACATGTCCCAGACTGATCAAACCTCAGATCACGTCTACTGAAACCCTTGTGAACATAACCTTCTTCTAGTGCTGTCATTTTATTACCCAGTAGTTATGTAAGAATTAAGGGTCAGGTGTTGGCATTCCAGAATATATACAATCATATCCACAGCTACTGAGACTTCACATGCAAACAGGCTAATTGCACATGCAATTGTGTCTAGCCATTTCTTAGCAGTTACTAAACTTGTGTATTCAATTGCATGTGCAATTTAAGCATATAATTGCACATCTAACATGTGAAAGTCCAGCCTTAGGCATTTTCCATTGCAAATTATCAATATATTTTAAGTAAATATTTTTCATATTAGAAGTTTATTTATTTACTAAAACATCAACAATTGCATCCATCTATCATTTGGAAAGTTAGGATTTTTTACTCCCAAATTAATTTTCAGAAAAAAAAGGTGGGTGTTAGACTCATTTCTCCTCAAGCCTACATCCAGTTAGTTTCTTTGAGTATGTATGGACTTGAGCATCATGGCCGAACATCAACAACAAATACATGGATCCAGCCAGTGGCAGCAACACCACCTTTTTCTGAATCAGAAGGTGTAATGGATTCATCAAGCCTATGATACAGATATGGCTGTGCAAATCATGTAAGGAAATGGCCCAGTAGCCGCCTGCTGTATCTGATGGACTCCTCATGCCCCAAGGCACCTTCCTGAGGCGCACAAGAATCTTGCATTTTGTTTCTATTTATTCAATCTCCCTTCAGTTGAAAGGGAGCATAAAGAGCAACCATCTTGAAGCAGCAGTTTGGGTTGCCAAGCATCTCAAACAGATTCTGGGATGGAAAAGATTTAACGTGAAAAAATTCAGGTTGGGAATGACCTTCTGCACTGATTGACTTTAGTGGAATGTAAATGATAGGCAGTAAATCAGGCAACATGCAGGCCCCTCAATGAATCACACCATTCCCTTCAATCCCTTCTAGAAGGAGAGATATAAATCCTCCCAGTTCAAGCCAGGCCATGAACAGTCCTTCATATTTCCAATTAAAGATGTACTGTCCTTTGCTTGGCATTCAGTTGGGAGGCTGAACATTAATGTGATAATCAGCAACCAAGGAGCAAACCATGGGGGCCTTATTGTCTCTGCCACCTTTGCTGCCAGTCTTCTTCCCAGCTGGAAATGGGAAGGTTCTTTCTGGCAGGCAGATCTTGGCAGATGAAGACGACCCCCTTCATTGCAACATATTTTAATGCTGCACTGCCCACTGTGTTGCACAAATCAATGATTTGATTACACTGGTCATCAATTTTTGAGAAGTTGTCTGCTTCAGAGATAAAATGTGATATTTATTATGTATTTTGATGTGCTGAATTCAAATATGACAATTAAAACAACTGATTGGCCACTGTTTTTAAGATATTTAAGTTTTTACATTTTATGTCTATGTATATTGTGTAGATAGTAGAGTTTTAATCATAAATTGTAAACCTAGGTCTTTTCATGTGTTTATGGTTGCTTTACATGATAATAGTTCACCTGTCCTGTTTATGTAACACTTTAAAAATCAGCAAAAGGGTTATATAAATAAAATGTATTATGAAACAAAAGGCAAACTATTATGTACATAGTTTAGTCCTATTCCGTGTCTACTCCGCGCTTCTTGGCTTGTCTCTTGTATTCATTAAATGGAGCATCTCTTGTCACTGTCCAGCAATAGTCTGCAAGCATTGATGGACTCCATTTGCCCTGATAGCCTGCCAGGAGATTCCACTGCTGTAGCCTGGAGCCCAACAGCTCTGCCTTACTCTTGGGTAGTTCCAAATCCCTGACAAGGTTATTCAGTTCACCTTGTGTTATGAGGTGTAGTTCAGAGGAGGAGGATGAGAGAAAATGTGGGTCCTGTGACATTGATGGTTCAGGACCAGAAGTTTCATCCTCTTCCTCTTCCTCGTCTGACTCAAGTGAGAATGATTCTGGTGCATCAGGAACCGGCAGTCCTTCTCCGTGGGGTACTGGGCGTATAGCTGATGGAATGTTTGGATAATGCACAGTCCACTTTTTCTTCTTTGACACACCTTTCCCAGCTGGAGGCATCATGCAGAACTAACAATTGCTGGTATGATCTGTTGGCTCTCTCCAAATCATTGGCACTGCAAAAGGCATAGATTTCCTTTTCCTGTTCTACCGCTGGCGAAGATTTGCTGCACAAGTGTTGCAGCATATGTATGGGGCCCCCTCTTGTCCTGATCTCCAATTTTGCAGCCAAAATAAAGGTGATAGGCTTTCTTAACCATAGTGATTATACTGCGCTTTTGTGATGCAAAAGTCATTTCACCACAAACATAGCAGAAGTTATCTGCACTGTTCACACAAGTACGAGGCATCTCTGCTCACTTTGGCTAAACAGAAATGTGTCCCTTTGCAAAATCAAACACTGACAAAGAAGAGAGCATGACACTGTATGATTTCTAGAGCTGATATAGGGCAATTTGTTCAGCAGAGTGATGTAAGCTTCGTTATGATTGCATCATCCATGACTTCTAGGAATAACATGATGCAATTCATATCATATATGACGCAATACCAGCTTCAGATTGCATCATTCATTGTTTTGCCTAAAAAGCAAGTACTGTCCAAACCCAGTCATAGATTTATTCATAGATCCAGTCAAAGATGTATTTTAGTCATTTCTGGTTTAAATTGAGATCCCTTCCCTTTATAACTCACTTATCCTCCGCCATTCCCAAGTCAAACGTAGTATATACTGACCCAATAGCATATCTTGAAAACTAGAGCCAATCAACAATTTTAAGCATCATTTTCGTTCTCAGTGACCCAGAATTAGTAAAGTTGGACTACATTTATTACAGAAGCATTTTGGCTGTAGAGCACTGTTTTCAAGGTATTCACAATGCACGCTTTGGGGCTGGAGGCAAAAAAAATACAGATGCTTTCCCACTGTTACAAATATATGCACATCGTTCAAACGCAGCCTAATGGCTTGAATGCCTATGGCGTTGCATCTGCAAGACCACCCCAGAAGGGAGCTGCTTCCTTCCTCCTCAGTGAAAGCAAACAAGGTTAAAATAGAGAGATCCACTGATGGCCTTGCCAGAGAGAGGATGTGAAGGGATAACCAGCCCAATAGGGTTGGCCAACTTTTCTATGATCCCTACAGTAAAGGCAGCATTAGGAAAGGCCTGTGTTTTACTGGAGGTCATCTGAGGAAAACTCTGTCTGACAGTGATGGTCCAGCATTTTGTGGTGTATGATGCTTCCGTATTTTGTTATATTGTTGTATAGTTCACTAGTACAGGTGGGGGCCGAAGTCTAAGGCTTTGTCTACACTGGCAATGGCACGTAGGGTATAGGAACTACATGTGTAGGTTACACACCGCCGCGAAAAGCAAGCTGCGTCCATACTGCAGTGTTTAGCTACATGTGGCAAGTGAAAGGCTTTAGCTGGGGGGAGGTAATGGGGAAAGGCTCTGGCAGCTTCCCACCACTAGAGAATTTCACAGAGGCAAAGAAAGGCTTCAGCTGTGGAGAGCGTCCAGGAGTCTTTCCATGAGGTGAGGAAAGGCTCTGATGGGGTGGGAGGAACTTGTTGGAGTCTTTCCCCACTGCAGCAGGATACTGTGCTACTAAAAAAGCAGCATAGATGGGGAAGGCACTGCTTGGGCAAATAAAGAGCCATATAGGGTACATACCCTAAGGTTCAGGTGAATGAGTATTTACTCTACTCTCCTAAGCAGGGTCTCACGATCTACACTGCAATTTATACCCATGCCAGGGGGTCATGCAGAGTATGTACGCTACCTGATGCTGTAAGGCATGTGCAGTGTAGACACACCCTAAAAGATGCAAATGACCCAATACCATGCTGTGTAACTAAGCAAATAGTCCAAAACCACAATGGCAAGACATTAGAACAGATTACTCCAGATCTCTCTCAGCAGAAATGGAGATAAAAATGAAGTAGTCAGATTAATGAGCCAGATTTTACCCTCATTTATACTGGTGTAAATCCAGAGAAAGCCCAAAGAGCAGGGCAAATCCCATCATCCTGTGTACCAGGGGAGAACAGGTTGTTTAAAAATATAATATGGGGAACTAAGAAGCAAGTCAGTAGAACGTAGAATTAGAGACTAGGAAATTTAGCCCAAAAGGCTGAGAAAGGACATGGCTGAACTCAGGAGATATGATTCTTTCACTCTGCACTGACTCAGCTGTGCTTCATATCTCACCAATGTGTGGACATGGACTGAGTAGAAAGGGGTTAATGCCCTGTACTTACGATTTCAGACTCTGTGGTCTAATTTTCTTTGTAGTGTCAGACTGCCCTGAGGATATTCACTGCTGTCCTTTCTGAGATCTTAAGCTAACCGGGTTCTCAGTGAAAGACATGGACCCAACCCATAAGGTGCTGTTGGGGCTCTGGCTAAAGTCAGGTTTTAGGTCAGGAAAACCCATAGGACTGCGGGAAAAAGAAAAATGGTTTGGAGGGACCTAGATGCATCCTCACAACCTCCTTGTGCACCCACAAAGCAACCATGCACAATCTGGACCTCAGGCCACAGGGGGAGTCAGTGACAGAGTCAGGAACTTTTGTCGCCAATCCCTAATACCATGTTCAACCTACTAGGCTACCAAACTCTATTTAAGAGCTCTAATAAAAGCATCTTAAATTTACTGTTTGAGTGTAATTTAAAGCCATCCTAGGATGAAGACTTTAGAAAAAATCTCTCCTTCCTCTGGGCCAGAGAGACAACAGATGATAAACCCAAACAATTAGACTACATAATAAATGCACCCCCAAAAAAAGACAAGATATTTGGCAATAACCTCCTCATGGAATGAAGAACCTCATCATCATACAGACTTTAGCTGAATCTTCCTACCCCCACATGGCAATCTTAGATGACAATACTTTGTATTTCTATAGCACCATCCTTCTGAGGATCTCATGTTCAGATGATAAATTATTATGAATCCCTACTTCAAGAAAAAAACAAACGAGCAGGGACAAGAGCCTCTGATATGCCCAGGCAGCTTTACACTGCTCTAGCTGCTCAAAAGACCCACCAAAGCTAGTGAATCTAGTTTCATGAGGATTCCCTGTGTATATATTCAGATGTTGCAAGGCCACAATAGCAGCTCCAACATCTCCCTTTTTCCAGTTCCTCCCACGCAAGGGGCATGGTCTGGGTGTCCCTACCCCACAGAGATTGCTGGCTGATGAGAGAGGCCTTTTGATCCAAGACTTTTCTACTTCAGGATAGAGATAGTGCAGATTGGCTCCAGGATGAGAAGACAACGATAGCCTAAACCTACCTTTGCACCTCACCATCCTGAGCTGCAGCTGTACACTGCTCAGCCACAGCTCAGGATCCAGCCCCAGGTCTTTAAATCAAGTGCTGACAGCACCTGCTACTGTAAACAGCAATGTTCTGGCAGGATACAAAGCTGGCACAAAGAGATGCATTTAATTTCAAGACTGATAACTTTCTGTTTAAGTCACACAACAAGACTAAACGATCTCTTTTAACTTGGCAGTCTTAGCTGGAGATTGGATTATAAAACTCAAATGTGTGGAATTAGGCTTGAATTCCTGTGTCCCAGACCAGCAGGCGCTGGATGTTTTGAAGAGGTGAGAGATCCGATTTCGACTAGGGGTTGGGTGCCAATCCCTATTTCTAGGCAGTATCCACTGCCAGCTCTCTTTCTCTCCTCTCCCCCCTCCCCCCCCCCCCCCCCCCCCCGTTCTCCTAGAGCAATTTTCCTCTGGCTTCAAAAAGGGATTCGCCTTCCCTAAAAAGATGGATGGGCTGAGAATTTCTGGATCCAAAAACACTTCTTCCTACTCTCCCTCCTCCCTAGCTATTTTTAACATCTCATTTCCTCACATTATGGCAATTTACATACTTAAGCACAGCGCATTAGCGTCCAAAATATAAACAAAGTGAGATAATGCTCTGTAAAGAGCTGTATAAAAAACCCAACACAGGCAGGAGCTTTCAAAATCAGGCAGTTGTTTGAAGCAAAGCAGTTCCCCTGTATCAGCAATAGCAGGGTTTCTCAGCAACACTTTACAATAAAGCAGACTTAATGAGAGCCGAGCAGTGGTGTAATTCCTGCGGAATTGCATATTGAAAGCGACATTCATACCCAAGGAGCCCATCAGGACCAGTATTGTTAGCATGAATGCCGAAGGAATTGCAAAAATGGATTGCCGTTTTATTATCAAGTGCTTCCGATCCTCTCCATCCTGCCATCTGTGTCATCTGGAAGCTGTGAAGTAGCAGAGGTCCGAACATGGGGCATCAGAAACGCAGGTCAAGGGGATGTCATATTGCAACCCCTCTGCCCCTTTCAAAACAAACCTACTGCAGCCTGCTTTCTCTTACTCTAGAGCCAAGAACTGAGTCGGCTTGGGACTTCCCTAATTTGCTGGGGAATACTATGGTCTCTATAACGTTAGGCAGCCATGCAAAGCCCTATGATAGATCAGATCATACCACTGAACTGAGGCAAAGGGTTGGCAGATCATCTCACTTTCTGCAGAGCATTATATAAACATGACTTCAAACGAAAAAGGGTTGATCCCTTGTTTGCTTGAGGCACCTGCTTTTTATAACCAATATGGAGCTATATGCTTTTCTTACTGATGGAATTGTAAGAGTTTCAGTAGCAATGGGCCAAAACCAAAGCCCCAGACCCAAATGCCCCCAATTTCTGAGGGGGTCAGCATCCAAACCTGGATCCAGATCCATGTTTTGTGATTGGCCCAAGGGCACGGACACTCCCTTTAAGGAGTTTGAGTCTCCTCACTACTTCTCACTGCTTCATTGCAACGACACTCTTATTCCTAACCTCTCCCTTCAGCTTTATTATGGGGTTGTACCTCTGAACTGGCGCCCTTTTCCTAGGATAGGCTGAAGCAAATCACTAGATAGGAGGCTGTTTGAAATCTGAATCTGGATTTGAACTGAGTGACATGCTGGCTCCTTTTTGTCATTAAGAGTCTCCACTTTTAATAGGAAACCTCATGTCCCGTATGTATTCGACAATAGGCCTTCTGAGCATGAGCAAGGTAGTTCTGTATATGCTACTATTCAGAGAACGGAATAAGGGACAAGTCAACTGTTAGCCTTGGGTTTTTGTTTTTTTTGTTTTTTTTGCAAGGCTGAAGAGGTTACGTCCTGATGTCGTGGTGTTATGCCAACTCCATTTTGATGCGTTTTCCATGCACAGAGACTGGATTCTTAGTTCCCTTTCAATTAGGCAATGATGAAAAACAAAAATCTCCCCAAGACTGTGCAGTGTGCGCACCTCCTTTGTAACAGGCTGCGTCTGAACTCAATACAAAGTGGCCATTATTGCCAGCAGGATCCTGGAAATTTCTGGGAGCTCCAGTGGACAGAAAGCAAAATCATACTTGCCCTAAAGGTACATACACCAAATGAAGCCTCTGCAAAATTACTCTAAATTAGATCAGGATTGTTTTCCCTCTGCTTCCTTTCCTTAAAAGGACACGCAATTTGCAATTAGTGCATTTTCTTTTAAAAATGAGTTAAATATAGTCTTAGGCATTACTATCTGCCCTAGAGTCCCTCTGCCAGTTGCTTTCATTTTTCAAACACACGTTAGCCTCCCCTCTGTTGCTGTGTAAAAGGCCCACTCAAACAGGGGAAACTGCCTGGGGAAAACAGTGAGAGTGACTCCGCACCAAGGGTAACATTTTCAAAATTGTTTGAGTGACTTAGCATTCTAATTCCCATTTTTGAAAGCATCAAAATCACTTAAGAGATTAAGAATCAGAGTCTAAATCTCCATAGGACTTGACAGCACTTCAGGTAAAATTTTCAAAAGTGTTTAAATCTCATCATCAAAAGCATCAATCTAAGTCACTTAAGCACCTAAATTCCATTGGTAGTTAATCTTTTAAATGAGTTAGAAGCTTTTGAAAAATGGCATTTAGGATTTCAGGTAAAATTTTCAAAAGTGCCTTATTTCAAAAGCATCTGGGTCATTTAGGAGATTAACAACCAGAGTAAATCCCAATGGGATTTAGGATTTATCTACATGGGAAAACTCAGGAAAGTTAATCCGAATTAATTAAAGATGTGAATTTAAAGTGAATTAGTTAAACTGTATTCACACCTATTTGAACACACTCATTCTGAATTAATGTGGCCTTAATTTGATTTAGCAAACAATTTAAATAGTTTTAAGAGTGAGCTGGACAAATTTATGAGTGCGATTGTATGCTGGGGTTGCTTGTGATGGTAGGAGCAGGGTTCAACAGCCCTGGGGCTCACTTCCGGTTTATGTCTTATATCCCTAAAAGCTCATACTTCAGGGGTCAGAACTGGATTTCCCCCCACACACACATATTCTGTGGGGGTAATCTCCTTCTTCTGAAGCACCAGGGATTGCCATGGCTGGAGATGGAACATCAGATGGGGAGGGTTAGGTACTTTATAGGCTGACTCTTTCTCACATGCTCAGGGTCTAACTGATTATCACAGGTAGAATCGGGAAGGAATTTTCCCCTAGGTCAGACCTTGGGATTTTTTTTGCCTTCCCCTGCAGCATGGGCTGATTATCTAGGTATATCTCACTTCACCATTTCCCTGCCATTGGGGGACCTCGGGCACTGGTACACCTCAGTCCCTCCTATTCTCAGCCTGTGGCACATAAGTCTAGTCTCTCGTGAGCTGTAATAGTTTCACCTAATTTTGGTTGTTGAGTTTAATGTGCGGACGCTGGGTGTTGCTGGTGGTCTGTGACATCCATGAGGTCGGACTGAATGATTTGGCCTTAAACTCTTCGCGTTCCATTCTAGAAGCTGGAATGTTTATTCCTGTGTGCAGTTTGTAATATTTGTGGAATATTCTGGGATCCTGAAAATGGTGGGGGTTACATGGAAGCTGTACAGGTAACTGTATTACTTAATTTTCCCATTTTGATGTTACTGCTTTTGGGAGGTTTCTAGTCCACCGGAGAGTTCGGAAATCTGGCCAAACCTTTAAGCTACAAGGTACTTGGGGAGTTAGGCAGTGAATCAGGGCCTGAAAGACACACAAGAGAGTGACCAAGGCTCTTCCACACCACACCTGGCTACAATGGCAAATCAGAAAGACTAAGATTTTCCTCTTGGCTATCCTCTTAACGCCTATAATACCCCATGCCATATAACCCAGATGCAACTTTCTATGCATTTCATATTAGCGTTAAACACCCTAGTACCTGAGCACACTTTGTTTCCCCACCGAGAAAAAAAATGATAATTAATATTATGTTGTCCATAATTTTCCACAAGTTCACAACTTATCACCCAACTGTTCCTCTTCCACTCTTATTCCTCTCATCCAGTGGCTGTCAAGTCAGAGATCCTCAAACTTTTATTTCAGCTGTCCCCAATTAATGCCTTTGATCCACCAGCACTTCAGTAATACATTAGCCTTCTAGGGATTCAAGTAACATAAATATAAAATGTTCCCAAGATTAGGCTACCGATCATTTAATATTTTCCATTCATTGATCCCAAAGTCCTACATGCAAAGGTAGGGACAACAATGATGTGCTCTTCCATTTTAAACATGGGTAAACTGAAGCACAGAGGTGAAGTGACTTGACAAAGGTCACACGCCAAGTAGTGACAGAGGCAAGACAAGAAATTAAGTTCCCTGACTTACATCCCCTGGCCTTTTTCCACTAGACAGCAGTTATCGCTGTGAACAATATCAGCTTATATGACTGCACACATATTTCAATAGCAACCCAGAATTGAGCCAAACAATACAGACTGAGGCTAGCTAAAAATGGACCAACGTTGATAATTACTCACACATCTGAGGTTCTTCTCTGGACAGGTTCAAACTCCTTCATTTGGATGCAATTTCTTTGCAGCCATATGGTCCAAGTCTTGCGTCTAAGGTTCATATATCTCAGATGGTAATGAATACCATGTGATTGCTGCACAAGTGGGAGGATGGATGTTTATGGGGCAGTGACAGCATAATACGACATAACAGAAGAAACAATATTATGGGGTTTTAGTTTAGGATTCTTTCGTTTACAGTGCTATAAAAATGAATGAGAATTTAAATGTTTCCAGATTCACCAAAATAATTATTCAAACCAAGTTCTTAGGTCTGGCTTTCCTGTACATCAGTGTGAATCAGGACGAACACCACTGAAGTTAGACCCTATTGTCTGCAGCCAAAATGATGTGCGATGGTTTTATCAAAAAACTACTCGAAAGGCTTGATCAAGATCCCATGAAAAAAAAATTAAGGGAGTCTTTCTATGGTCTTCAATGGGCTTTGGAATAGACCTCATGTGAATAAAAGATCCTGAATTTAAATGTATGATCTAATGGAAAATGCTGTCCAGATTCCAAGTGGTTAAGGCGTCTCCTCTACAGCATAGAACCCCCAATTCAGCAAAGCATTTACATACAAGTTTAACATGAAAATTGCTGAATTGGGACCCAGGATAGTAAAGAAAAACATTTAATCACTATTTTGGAAGCAGCCACTTAAATAAAAGGCCCAGTCCTGGTTCCATTGAAGGCAAGGCTCAAAGCCTCTTCTAGTCCAACCCATATTCCCGGAGCTATGTTTATTTCCCAGCTGGCATCATTAAATGATACACAGATAAGCAAACATGAGGCTGCTACATTCACTTCTGCTTCATTACAAAACACAGGAGAAAAATTATTTCAACAAACAGAATTGATAGGCTGGTCCTGCAATACGTACCCACAGCAGGAGTCCCATTGACTTCAGTGGGGAAAAAAAATCATAAGCATGAAGACTGTCAGAGTGGGCCCAGATATGGTAGAAGGATTTTTTTCCCTTGACAATCTAGAGGGGAGAAGAAAGCAATATGTTTTTGAACCAGCTTTTCTTTCAGCTGTTAATTGAGTGTTATGTTTATGGCACACAGAGAAGTTAGATTAAAAAAGGCAGTTGCAGTAAAGTTGTAGCATAACACTACTTTATTTCTTAGTATTCAGAATGATAACACACAAGAACCCAAAAACAGAGAGATGCAAAACAGGCTGCTCCTTAAAAAGCAGAGAGGTACAGTTCAAGCCACCTTACGTTAGGCTGGTTGGCTGCAGACTGACTCCTCTTATTGCAGGATTTCTTACAGAGCCCCTGACTGCAAGAAGGACAAAGAAATCCCATGCAAATTAAATTGATAGCCTACAATTCCAACACAGTTTTCAAATACACCACAAGTTCCCTCTCTGGGTTTGTAAATGTGGAGGGAGGTTAACCCAGGCGGCAGCTTCTGGAACTTAACCATTTAAACTTATAAACATTTTTAATGTAGCTTTTCCCTCTTCCTATAAAAATGGCTGGAGTGTACTTTTTGGGTCCATATTGAGTGTCTTGGCTTGGATCATATGGGGAAATGTATAGACGGCCCGACTGCCCATAGTTATTCAGAAAACAAAAAGGAGCATCTCACAAATCTTAGAAATTCTGCTTTTCAAAGATACCTATGTCTTTTGGTAGAGGGGGAAAGAAATCAGCCGATTTAAACAAATGTCTGATATTTTAAAAAGCTTTGGTTATGGCACCTGGGGGAGCTGAATAAAACAAAGGTAATTCAGAGATCCTTCACCGGTTTGTGATCTGACTCAGCTTGATTGCTCTTGTCTATGATTTCATGTATCCCCTCTTGCAGGGATTTCAAAGGAAATTTTGGAACTTGAAACTCTGATCTCAGCCTCTATATGCAGCAATTTTTAAACCACAATGTATACAAATACAGCTCTAGTGAGTCAATAAGACCAGTCTGGTTTGTGGGTCAGTTAGTCAGGGTCAAGATGTATGCAGTGTTGTTGTAGCTGTGTCAGTCCCAGGATATTAGAGAGACAACACTTGGGTGAGGTAATCTCTTTTACTGGACCAACTTCTGTTGGTGAGAGACAAGCTTTCAAACTACACAGAGGCCTCCTTCAGACCTGAAGCTTGTGTCTCACCAACAGAAGTTGGTCCAATAAAAGACACTACCTCACTCACCTATAGTCAGCATGTGCATCTGTGGAAGCCTGGTCACCAACATTCATTTAGTGGCCCAGGAACACTCAGTTAGATGTCCTTGTAATTATATGGCACCTTAATTTTAAAAATCACATTTAAAAAACAATTTTCAGGGATTCTAGACAACATAACCTTCCACTCTGGAAGATAATTCAGAGTAGAAGATATAACAGAAACTAGCAGACGGAGGTGTAGTCTTGTACCCTAGCCACGGGAACTCCTGGGCTCTTCTGACACATCTGATACTGACCTCCCACTGGCAAGTCACCTGGGGACGGATCCAAATCCTGCTGAAGCTAATAGGGAAACTCTTTTTTCTTAGGCAGTGAATTGGGCCTTAATCTCTCTGGCTAAAATTTTCAGAAGTGCCTAAGGGCCAAATTTGAAAGGAATTTAGGCACCTGGAGATGCAGATAGGTGTCTAACACCCATTGAAATCAATTAGAGTTAGTTACAATTTTTGGTGCCTACCTATCTTTGAAAATCTATCCTTAAGTGACTTAGCCTAAGATTCATTTTCAAATGTGACTTAGGCTCTTAAGAGCCCAAGGCCCACTGATTTTCAGTGAGAAAAGATCCTAAGTCACTTCAGCACTGTTAAAAATATTACCTTTTGTGCCTCAATTTTCCCACTATTACCACATGTTCACCTTGGGTAGCAAGAGGATTGATCAGCTGTTATCTGAACATAACAAATGTTACAGTTTAACAGCACTGGAAGAATAGTTATAAAATTCTTTTTCTGTCTGGAATAAGTTACGAATTCTCTGGTAAAATCTGTCTAACTTGTCAATTGAACAGATTTGACACAGAATCAATGTGGTACATTAAACAGGGCCCCACTGTCATTGCACATATATAAAGTCACTCTCCAGAGTAAAAATGTGACATGATTGATAAAATAATCAGGGCCAAATCCAGCTGTTGGGTGAGTAAGTGCAATTCCACAGATGTTCAAACAATGGAGATTTATCCCAGTGATTTAGGCACAGGCCTGGGAATGAAGAAGTCCCAAATTCCAATCCTAACCCTGAAACTGGTTCCTCTCTGTGGCCTTGAGCAACTCAACCTTTTCCAACTCAGTTTTCCTACCTATGTACCTGGGACCACACTCTGCTATGGCACCTGAAAGGGTGGTAGTTAAGATTCAGCTAAGCAGTAGGTAGATTTAAGTGTTTGAAGATGCCGTGATGTGTCCATATGCAGGATTTGAACCTTATGAATTAATACTAGCAGACAGCTTTGAAAACATACAGTGTTGGGTCACTGTTAGTATAACATTCCATGGTGCTGCACAGACTTATTTTAGGGCTGATTTCTGGCCCTTTGCATCCAAAGTCATGTTACTATAGTTACATAAATAATTCCATTTCCTGTATTTATTTTATATATAAATTAAATAAATACATATTCTTATTTATATGAATTACTAAATTTTTGGTCCTTGAGTCACCTATTTCTCTGACTTCATTCTGCCTCGCATGACTATGTTGACAAAATCTTATTTTGGTTTTTCTTTTCCTGCTTTTGAAATACAGTCAGACACTGTTGAGTGTGATTGGCTTTCAGAAGAGATGTTTTTCAGCAAGGAGGGTTGGGGTGGCTGCTCTCAATTTTTCAGGCTTCCTGAACTGGCTTCGCATCCAGATCTTAGATGAATGATGACCTGTTTTGAGCCACAGAGCCAGTTTAGACATTCGTACAGTTTCCCTAGGAACTGGTGCAGTGCCAAGCTGATTTCAACTACTGAGGGAAATTGCTATACTTCAGGTTCAGCAGCTTTAATATCCTTGAGCCCAAAGCATAATAGCATTGTTCTCTGTTTGTTAGATGGTGCACAGGATGCATTACACTGATATTTAAACCAGCATGGAACTGGCCAGTTCTCATTCTATTTAAAATTTCTGTTATAACATGAGCCTACTCCTGCTTCCATTGAAGTCAATGGGTGTTTTCCTAGAGATTACAGTCAGTGCAGAATTAGACCAGATGTCAAATATATCCAAAGAGATTGATTTATCACAAAGTGGTAGCCATTAAAAATTGGTCATCTATGGCTTCGCTATGAATGACTTTACCCTGGTAACCTCCATTACTGTATACTTGGCCTAAGTTTTCAACAGGCCTCCTTATTTTGACTTCAGACCCTGCAAGCCCATTCCATGCACACCATACACAAAACAAGGAATTGCTATATCTGGCTGAAAACTCGAATTTCCTGTTCCATGCTAAGTTCCAACATTTTAGAAAATCGAAGTCATTGTGAAATGTAACAAAAACTGAAAATTTGGAATTTTCAGCAGAATGGGAATTCTAAAATTTTGTTGCAACCTTTGGAGAACATTTCCAAGAGGCCCTGAGCTGCCCAGGACCCAACAAACTACCAAGGAGTCAGACCAAGCTACCAAGGAGTCTGGAAGCCGATACTGCCTGGTTTCTGTCAGATTTTCATCAAAATAGACATTCCCACGTAATGTTTCGATTTCAAAAACTCAGTATTTTCAGACAGAACAATGTTTCATTGAAATTTTCCAACCAGCTCTAGTAATTACACATAGTAAAAATAAAACAGTTGGATTAGCATTGGTATTGCACTCACTAGGGGCTCCCAGAAATTTTGCACACGATATGGACAACTGAACTGCACTCACCCTGCAGGGACGGCTCAGCTTGTCCCAAGGGGCAGGGACAGGTTTCCTGCTCCAGACACTGCAACCTGACACATGGGATTATAGTGTCACTCAGGTTTGGCCCAGCCACCCCTCCAGCATGATGGAGGGGTGGCTGGGCCAAATTTCAGTGAGTGGCATTGTGACCCAGCATGCTGGATCACAGCACCAATCAGGTTTGGCCAAGCAACCCCTTCATGGAGAGGCTATTGGGCCAAATCAGAGTGGTGCAGCAATCCCCACACACCAGATCATAATGCCACTCAGTTTGGGGGTCCTCTCCAAATGGGGGCCTGGGGCAAACTGTCCCTCCCCCCGCCCCAGTGGCCCCACCTCCCAACTGGCACTCTTATCCTCCAGCTGATGCCCCACCAATGGTACGTACCATGCATAACATGAGTATGGCTGTGCCACCCAAAACACTGAAATAAAGGTATCCCATGCTGACAAAAGCTTCTAATGCTAGTGTGTGCAATTTACCCACCTTTACATTCACAATACAGGTATTGTACATCAACTCATTTTTGATGGTGTGGTTAGAGAAATTCACTGAAAGTTCCCATTTATGTAAAAGGCCACACAGACTAACAAGGGTCTATATTCTGTGTATGCATTGGCAACTCCCATATGGGCTAAAGGGGAGGGCCGGCTCCAGGCACCAGCTAAGGAAGCAGGTGCTTGGGGTGGCCAATACAAAGGGGCGGCACTCCGTCCGCTCTTAGGGCAGCACATCAGAGTCTTTGGCAGGAATTCCATCTCTTCCTCTTTGAGCTGCCACTGAAGAGGAAGAGAAGGAGTGAAGGACCTGCCGCCAAATTGCCGAAGAATGGAGCGGCATGATTGAGCTGCTGCCAAAGTGCCGCTGATTGGCCTTTTTTTGGGGAGGGAACAGCAGAAAACATGGAGCTGGCCCTGCTAAAGGGTTAAAGGTTTTCATACAATGTCCATCATAGTAGTATCAGGGTACCTTGCAGAATGGGAGAGTGTCAATATTAAGGCATTCTGCTCCTCCAGTCAGCAGCATTTGGATGTTGTTTATTTATACAAATTCGGCCTAGATTTTTCAGGACTGACTAGTATTTGTAAGCATCGCTACTTTTCGGTGCACATGTGGAGATGCCTTGAAGGGACCTCCTTTTCAAATGAAGGATGCTCAGTAATTTCTGAAAAAAATCAGGCCTCTTAAGAGAGTTTCAAGTTGAGCACCCAGAAATCCCTAATTTTCAAAATATTGGCTATACATTTTTAATTTATGCACACTGAAGGTGGACTCTATAGGATAGAGTAAGACAATTTGGTCACCATCAGGCTGTCAATGGACACAATGAGTTGGAAGATGTCTTAGTGCATGTTTTCTCCCTACAGTCACTTGGATTTGGATATTTTTCCTTGGGCCTTTGTCGGACTTAATGAAAGGGCAGATACTTCATCAGGTGTATGTTTGATTAGATTTAAAAAACAAAAACACCCTGATCTCGAGCTGAATCTTAAAAGAAGCCAGTTTTTTTAACATATTTAGGGGGATTGTCACATCACCTGCATATAGGCCAAATAGGCTTTATGCCAGCAAAGTATACTGTGTTTGAGATATGTGGAATCTATATCCAGTCACAGTACTAAGCTGGGGAGAGGATGGATTACATAAATGCTTCTTACTTTATCTGTTATTCCAACCTATGGACTGCAGTAGAGATCACACTTTCTCCACTACTTAGCTAGAGTGTTAGGGCCATAAGGATTCCATCACCATATACCTATGGTCCTATGCAGTCTTCCCTTGCCCAGTCCTAAATGTCATCCTCCATCATGCACAAAGGGGATGAAGATGCCCTTGCATGGCAGCTTCTTCCACTCCTCTCTGTGGGTAGCTTTGGCACACAGCCCTATAACACAAGCTGAATTCTATAGCTTTTTTCCCCTGACACCATAAACTGATCCTGATTAACTTGAAATCTGGCCCAAAACATTTGGAACCTTGACTAGAGATTGGATTCAAATAACGATATGAAAGCTGTACATAGCTGTAAATAGTTCTATGTTGGTAAGGAAAGGGGCTTCAGATTTTCACATTGTAATTCTTTTTCTGGTACCAATAAGAAAAGATCCCCAGCTATGTCCATTGAAAATACTGCCTTTCTTCACTGGCAAGATTTCCACACCCCCCCACACACTAATCAATATATTTAATAAATATTTCCATTGATTTTGTTACTTATGATACGCAGATCAACAGAAGCAACAAAGAGTCCTGTGGCACCTTATAGACTAACAGACGTATTGGAGCATAAGCTTTCATGGGTGAATACTCACTTCGTCAGACATATTCACCCACAAAAGCTCATGCTCCAATACATTTGTTAGTCTATAAGATGCCACAGGATTCTCTGTCGCTTTTTACAGATCCAGACTAACATGGCTACCCCTCTGATACAGATCAATAAAAGGCTACTGCATGATAACTTCCCATTGATATTGCAATCCTCTTTACTTAATAAATGTTGTTTTTTAGGAATGTTTGTGTTGTGGTCCAGATCACAAAAAGGCCAGCAAAGCAGACTTCCATTGGGAAACTCTGCCCTAAACCAAAACCAAAAAACAAACACATATAACACCAAGCGGTGGTGCTTTCAATCATTTCCAGAATTGTGTGTTTTCATTCAAGTGCTTTTCTTTTCTTTTTCTGGGGTGAAAAATGGATCCAAATGCAACCAAAAATGTCATCAATACCTTTAGTATTTATATGCAAACAGCTGTAGTCAAGTGATGTGATATCCCGCCCCCACCTCGAAGAGCAATGGGAACAACTTGGGGTGTCCTCATTTCTCTCCACTAGGGAAACATGCACCAGTGTTACTAGAACAATATTGCGTAAACCCCTAATTTAGACACGGCACCAATGCAATTTTCACTGTGGTAACCAATTGTAGTAGGTCAGACTGGTTCAGCCTCTGTCTTACTTCTATGTATAGTATCTACCCTGGGGTCTGGACCCATGTGACTACATCAGTAAAGTCTAGTACAGACAAGGGCCTAAGAGAAAAAAACAAAACAGAAGCAAAAAACAGATGCCAGTTTTGTAATGGGATCTTCTAGCACAGAGTCCTATTAACTTCTGTTGGATTCCTTATAGAATTAACAGCGGCTGAATCTGGCATTTAAAGGTTTCTTATTCGCTCACACTGTAAGCATTATGGAAGAAGTGATACAAATAAAAGTAAACATTCCATTTGAAACAATATGAGATGTCCATTCCAATGATAGCCTGAGAGACATCACTGAGTGGAATAAAATATGACAGTTGAGGCTAAATTCAACAGCTTCAGACAATTGTTTTTATTATTCCATTGCTGAAAAAAATAGCAGGGAAATGCACATTAATTGACAACACCCTACAGTATGGCAGCCAGACACACACAGAGTTTGGGGTTGATTCGAGTGGAAGGTTTTAATTATTCATGATTTAGTTTGTTAATGGCCAATGACAAAAGATAAACAATAACCCAGTACTGACTGCTTATTTCAGAGAGATCACTGGAAGTGCAAGTGTTTCTCTTGTCCTCTCTTCCTGCCTCCAAGTACAGATGTTAACACTACCTCCCTGCAGCCACAAGTGTTTAAGAAACCCTCAAATGGTAGAAACTAAGGAAAGGCAAAGTTAAGGTCGTTTGGGTACCTTGTTTGAGAAGTACAAGCTTAGCTTTGCATTTTCTGGGTTTCTAAAAGCCAAAGTTTCCCCTTTTTAAAAAAAAGCTTATGTTCTCATAAAGTAATATACACTAAAGTCACTAACATGCCTGCCTACAACCTTAACTTTACTGCAATGCAATTTTTTTTTGGACGAGGCATCCAAAATTAAACTGAAAAAACACTAAGAAATGCATTGTAAAAGGAATACTCCTTTACTCAGAGTGTCTGGATGAACGAATGGGTCTTTTCCATCTCTAACTTCAAGAGTAAGAAATATTAACATTGTGGTGAAAGAAAGAAAGACAGGTGTGGAAACATTTTAATGTTTATCAACATACTATGTGCTCCACAAAATCAGCACATTGTTAAGATGGATTTGAATAACTCATGTCAGCTGGAAAAGGCTTCTGGGAATACCATCTGACCATGCTTTCCTGAAGGTAACTTGCTCATGTACTACTGAATCTCTAAAGACCATGAATGCGAACACATACTTTTCAGTGACCTCCTCTGTCCTTGTCAACCCACATGTGATATTTATGCAAGTGAGATGCAAATCTGAAGCCCTTCTCTAGCTCACATTCATCATTAGCCCATCACATGCTGCCCAGACCATATATCTCCACCTGCATGCTTGCTAATCTTTGACTATTAAACAGGAATAAGACAGAAATTTTATTTCAAGGCCCTGTCACTCAACTATTTAAGTGTGTTTAGCAGTCAGCTCCTTTCATATGAGATCTATGCATAACCTTCAAATAGGACTTGTTTCACTCACCTATTACTACTGCTTAGCGACAGCATTTCCAAGCCAGATTCTCAGCTTGCGTACGTCAGCATAGCTCTGAGGACTTCAGTGGAGCCATGCCAATTTATACCAGCTGACAATCTCATCACACAGCTTCAAGGCACTATACACACATTCATTAAGCCTCCCAACAAACCTGCAAGGTTAAGCGATACAGAAGACCAGAGGCAGAACTGCAATTACAACTCAGGAACGCCTAGCCCCCAATCCTCAGTACAATTGACTTTGCTCCTCTCCACGGGCCAAATGCCGAGGTTCCTAGTTATGCTCAACCCTTAGGCAGAACCCTACTGACATCAACAGGAGTTTGCTCCAGTGAAAAACTGCGTCAGGTATAGTTGCAAATGACACATCCCTCTGGATCTAAATGCAAGAGCCTCTACCGCTTGAGCTAAGAGACCAAGGTCTGCTAGCCAAGGCTACAGCAGACTCAACCATCTTTGTCTACGGCTGAGCTACCACTAGAGGAGGAGAGCACAATACTGAGACCATTACACAGGGCCTCTCAATAGCAACTGTAGTAAACATCTGTTAATTTCACCTACTAAGAATTCCCAAAATTCATCCTTACTTAATGGCACAGATCAACTCTGCTGTGTGCCTAGGTTCTCTCTAAGCTTCAGATCATAGTGCATGGTCTAAATTATTAGAAATATTCTGTTTTTACCAATGTGGCTTCAAAATTTGGGCTGGAGAAAGCTCAAGTCTCATGAAGAAAACTAAGATTTAGAGTGGAAAGTGAAATGTGTAAATTGCTATTCTGCAATCACGGTCAAAAGACTGAGCTAAAGAGCGAGCAGGAAGCAAATGAGGATTCATAGATTTTAAGGCCACAAAGGACCTTTACGATCATCAAGGCTGATCTCCTACATAACACAGGCCATAGACTTTTATCCCATAATTCTTGTATTTGGACTGTCATTAATTACAGTTAATGCATGTGATTAATGCAAAATAAATTAACTAGATTAAAAAAATAGTCATGATTAATCACATTTTTAATCACACCTTTAAATAATAATAGAATACCAATTTAAATTTATTATAAATATTTTTGGATCTTTCCTACATTTTCTAATATATCGACTTCAATTACAACACAGAATATAAAGTGTACAGTGCTCATATTATTATTAAATATTTTCACTAAAAAAAGATAAAGCAAAAGAAATAGTATTTTTCAATACACCTCACACAAGTCCACTCAGTCCTACTTCTTGTTCAGCCAATTGCTAAGACAAACAAGTTTGTTTACATTTGTTGGAGATAATGCTGCCTGCTTCTTATTTACAATGTCACCTGAAAGTGAGAACAGGCGATCACATGGCACTGTTGTAGCTGTCATTGCAAAGTATTTACATGCCAGATATGCTAAACATTTGGATGCCCCTTTGTGCTTTGACTTGTAGATTCTAATGTTTTACACTGTTTTGGTTTTGAGTGCATTTATGTAAAAAAAAAAAATTCTACATTTGTAAGTTGCACTTTCACAGTAAAGAGATAGCACTACAGTACTTGTATGAGGAGAACTGAAAAATAAAATCTCATTTTTTTACAGTGCAAATATTTGTAATAAAAATAATATAAGGATTGCCACTGCACTTTGCACATGTGCAGTGGATTTAGGAAGGGTATGGAAAGACTGCTGACACCCTCTCCTGCACTAGCATGTCCATGGCAAACTACTCTAAATATTTTGAAGACAGATGTCATTTGGTACATTCAGAAATGTAATACACTTGCCAGAAGTATCTTTCTGAGCCTTAGATCGGAGTCCTGTCTCACAGGGATGAACAAGCTGGATCTGAAACTGGGAAGAAGTTCCATCAGTGGCAAGAAAATCTTACTCACTTCAAACAGTGATATCATATCCTGCAACCAAGTCTGTGTCATCTACTGATGTGTTACAAGTCTCCCCCTGCCCCCCAATGCTAATCACAGAACATTTGAATTGTTACAGCTCCTTCTCCTCCTCTAGAGAGCCTTGACTCTGTAGCTACTAGTGCTCGTAGATCTGGAGGTCGCCATTCAAACATCCCTGGTGCATTAACCAAAAAGGAGGATGTCATATACACAGATCATGAGTGAGCCCCAAAGCCTGATCCTCTAGATCAGTGGTCCCCAACGCGGCACCTGTGGATGCCTTGGTGCCCGCCAGGGCATCTATCTGCACCTGCATACTGGCCTGCAGACAAGCATCCACCGAAATGCAGCTGAAAAGTGGCAATGTCAAGAGACATCACTGCTAAAATGAAGCTGAAAAACAGTGTCATCAAGAGGCATCACTGTCAAAATGCTACTGATTTTCAGTGGCATTTCAGCAGCGACGCCTCTTGACGTTGCCGCTTACTGGCAGCATTTTGGTGGATGCTTGTCCGCCGGCCACGGTCCTCGGTGGCTCGTCATCCGGCGCCTACCAGATGAAAAAGTTTGGGGACTACTGCTCTAGATCAACTAGATTTTCAGCTTTCAAAACAGCTACCACCCTTTATCTGCATGAGCACAAATATCCAACCACATTTAACGAACAGCCCCTCAAGGACGCAACTGTTGAGACTTACGAAATAAACTCCCACACAGCTCCAAGACTCTGCTGTGCCACATCCAGTAGGAAGGTTTCCGGCTGTGGGTCGGGGTATATAATAGGCCTGATTTATAGTTATCAGCATGGGACCTGATTCGAAAGCTCAATCACCGTGACTTCCCACAGTGGGGTTCACATGCTGTAACGGGTCTTGAAATTGGAGAGGAATTTACCTCCTGCTGCCAAACATTACATAACAATCAACAGAAAACAAGCGGAGAACGGTGGGGGGTCCTCATCATTAGCCTGCACAGTCATGTTAATGAAGATGGCGCACACACTCATCTATCTGGATTTATTATGGAGCTTGCCAGACTGTAGGATTACGTGGATACAAGACGGGAAAGACAACACACATGCAGACAGCTTCAAAACTCAAGCTAAACAACTAGAATTTCCAAGTTAATTCCACAATACATTGCCAGAGAAATCAGGGCCAACAGGTCCAAGCCTTGTGGTCACTTGAAGCAAAGAAGCAAATGGACCTTTTGAGGTGGCTAGAACTACTTGGGTTATAAGGATGCTGTGTGTCTGTACAAAACTACACCACAATCTTAAATCGACCTACGTTAGGTTGACATACAGCCACTGCAGTAATTAGTGAGGTGGCTGAAGTCCACACTACCCTCCTTCTGTCGGTGGTGCACGTTCTTCCCAGGAGCCTTCCCACCAACTGAAAAGCAGCAGTGTGGGGGGTGAGAGCCAGGGCTCTCAGCTCCGCGCAGCTCTCCGCAGGGAGCCCAGCTACTGCCTAGGGCTTCTCGCCTACCCATTCCCAGATGAAAGCAGGGGTGGGAGGCCACCCAGGGCTTCTCGCTTCCAGAGAGGAGATCAATGCCCAGAGTCCATAGAGGGAGGGAAGGCAGTCAGGCTCTCAGCAGATTGCTGCATGTGGAGCTGAGAGCCTGGCCACATTACCCCTCTTCAGTCAGTGGCAGTGTTCCTGGTGAGGACACGCACCACCAACAGAAGGAGGGTAATGTGGATATGAACCACGACAGCAATTACTGTGATAGTTGTAAGTCTACCTAGGTCAATTTATGTCTCTAGTGTAGACATGGCCATAATAATTAAGCCTCAGGATCCAGGCAGGAATATGTGACGTATTTTAACAGAAAGGGATTGAAAAGCACAGAGGGTAAGTGACTTGCCAAAGGTTAAATAGCAACTCAGTGACAGAGCAAAGAACAGAACTCTAAGACTCTCGATTCTCAGTCCCTTGGTCTAATCATTAGAAACATTTCTTCTTCCATCCTAGCCAGCTAGTTAGTGAGGTTTGCTCTTGGGGGTGAAAGTAGTGAGTTCATTCTAAAGCTCCAGCAATGCATAAGGTTAAGAAAGGGTCGAGACACTTTAAGACCATTCAACTTGATTTTCTATGGACTAGACCAGCCCATTTCTCCTACTCCCATGTCCCCTAAATGCAGAGCATCTCTAATGGCCTGAGATTCTTCCCCTTAATGTTCCACATATTCTTTGTAGATCATTAAGCTATGGATCCATTTCATATTATTTCTTTTAAACAAATTAAAAGTGACAGTTTTAAACAATCATCATGTTATAATCAAATAATCTGGAATGTCATTAGGTTTGTAGATTGCCACTTTTGTTTTCTGACTAATGCCATGGTTCCCATTAGAAACACTGCCTCCTCCCTCACCAACCATAAATGACGAGCTCATTAACCCATCTCAGATGGACTATTTTTACCTCTGGGCTAGTGATAAATCAGAAGAAATGTCTCTTAATATTTTCTCTCTTTTTTTTTTTTTTATTCTTCTGCCTTCATTTTACCCCCAAGTATCAATGAATTGAACTTGGAACATTTGCAAACTAATGATCATCTCATATTTTAAATGCATAGTCCTCTGCAGCATTCAGCATTAGATTGATCTGTTTGGACTCGGGGTGGGAATTTATCCCTTGCAGGGACAGGACAGGTCAAGTGAGGCCCGCCACTGAATATCCACTTGTTTGCATCTTTATACTTCTCTTGCAAACCCTCCTGAATACACAGCAAGCTTTTCTGTTATCTGTTTGAGCCACTGATTGATGTGTCTGTTTGAAATAGACAGTACATATCAAGAAATAAGTTGGTTAAGAGAATACCAAGTAATATATATTTTTTTTAAAAGATGGTTTTAATTCTATGCTGCTGGGCCAAGGTTTTCAAAAGTGACCAGTGATTTTAGACCTAACATTAAAGGCGTCAGATTTTCTGAGGGGGGCTGTTCAGCAATTTCTGAAATTCAGTCCTCAAATTTCTGAAATTCAGCAGCCAAAAACGGAGACACCTTAAATCACTACTTACTTTTTTTGAAAATCTTCACCTTAGCTAAAATCTCAGAAAAATTTAATCAGTAAGATATTGTTCCTAATTTTGTCCCTTTGCATAGACAAACTCTGATTCTCCTCACGCTTGTGTGGCAATAGAGTGACAGCATATTACAGCCAAAGGCACACATGTAAAATTGGCATAGCTCTATTGATGTCAATTTAAACCTGCAGAGAATCTGGCACTCTAGTTCCATTTTATTTACTTCTCTTTCCGAGAGATCATTAGAAAGATCCACAGATAATTTTTTTCAGAATACCACTTGCTATAGATAGAGAATTTCCCATCACTGTTTTTCCTCAGTGTTTAAA
Organism: Gopherus flavomarginatus; assembly: GCF_025201925.1. Lineage (NCBI taxonomy): Eukaryota > Metazoa > Chordata > Testudines > Testudinidae > Gopherus > Gopherus flavomarginatus. The sequence continues at coordinate 30,415,295 of NC_066627.1, read as the reverse complement.
AACATATATAACTTTTCCCCAGTAATGTATATTTTTTGCTAAATTATAGATTTTAAACAAAAAACAAAAGGAATACATCTCTCCAAGAAGACGCTGCTCTGGATTACAATGGTTGAGTGTAGCCAAGATTTGGACCCTAGACGCTAATAATATTGCTTTATCAACAAGTTTTTGTTTTTCCATAGATAAAGTGATGGTTATTGATCTTTTGTGGAGGTTTAAGCATCCAAAAATGTTAGATGGTCAATTTTGCTCCTTGCTCTTGTTTCATATATGCCTCCAGGACTTCTCTAATTTATGGGAGGGACCATATTCACAAGCACCCAGGATATATAAGGCACAACACATAAAACTTTGAATCTGACCCATGGCACTCAAGCAGAACTCCATATTAGTTCTATGGGCACTTAGTGTTTGAAGTTCTGAATCAAATCATTATCCAAACTATCCAACTGCCTTGAACCTACGAAATTGGATTGGAGACTGCATGAGAAGTGGCTGTCATGTGAATTCTGGTCTGGCTGGAAATATCAAAAGCCACTTTTTACATTTTTGACATTTGTGTGTGTGGTACATCAGAAAGCAAGGAATTTCATATTCCATGGAAACAGCTTTTAGAAACAAACCATTATCCACATTCTATTAAATCTCAAACTACATTTCACCTTCAGGTGGAGGTTCCATATTGGTTCAAACAAGCCAGTCTTGTTCCCTAGTTCCCAGTTCAAATGAGTAGACAACTCATCATCTTCAAGTTATGGGTTGGACAAGAATCTGAACAGTAGGTATGTGAGCTATAACCAATACTTCCTTGTATTATTGCTTAGCCTGGAAATTCTGGCTACATTAAATCTTTAGGTGGTGAACAACACTACAGCTTTGGTGCAACACCCTAATACAGCAGCATTTTGTGACAACCTAATGCTACAGAATTTGCTTGCTCTCCTTTCAAACACTGATATTTCAGAAGTAACACAAGAATCCCAAGGAGCAGCACAGGAATTGTCTTTTTTTGGGGGGGGGGGAGGGCACCTATGAGAAGTCCACAGCGGAAATTAAGATCTCCAACTCTGCAAGAGGATGCAGCAAGTGTGAACACTTATGGCCATATGGAGTCTCACTGAAGTCAACAGCAATCTACAGAGGTGTAAGGGTTTGCCCTTCTGCAGTTCCCATTTCAGGGCCTACCTCAGACAAAAAGAATTTCTGAAAACATTCTTTAGTTGCATTTTACTTTTGCTACAATCTCCTAAAAGCATACTGAGCACCTCACAACACGGAGAAATTATATGAACCCTTCCTTAAAGAGCTTCTAGACCAAGAATGGACAGGACATACTAGGACAACAAGACACTGAGTAGAGCATACAGCATGATAACTCAGCAAAAACTAGTGCACACCATGGTGAGGAAAAGGGTTCTCCCCTGTTTATTTTTTTTAAATTATTATTTGCATTAAGGTAGCACCTAGAGGCCAACCAAGAATGGGGCCTATCATACTGGGCACTGCACAAAACAATTGTAGAGAAAGTTTTTATAAAGAGTTGATGTAAAGAGCTGCTCAAAGGAAGCCATTTGCACTACCCTAGAAGTCTTATTGATCTTACAGTACTGTACACTGGAACGGTGCTACATACTCTTGAGTGACATCTACTGGCACCCTGCTTACCCGCTAACTCTTTACACATAAATACAGATAATGCTCCTGTAACAGGTTGTAGGAAGTATCTTGAATGAGGAGAAGGCATGTAGGTCAACTCGAGGATGGCATACCCTACTTAGAAGTGGCACAGAAACTTCCACTCAGCATTAAGTGACCAAACTGGGGGTGGGGGGAATTGTCCCTGTAACACTGGCAGATAAGGTGCCAGCTCATGCCAAGGTCCCTAGGCCTCCCTGAACACTGACAAATGCATAAGTAAAAACCAGTCTGGCTCATCTGTAAATGACTTTTGTTAAAATAGATGTTAAGTTTATAAGAATGTGTTTAGCATTTAGACTTAAGGAAATTTTTGTAGGATGCTGCCAGTACTAATATTATAACATCTGTTCCCCGCGTTATAAGGTTATATTAAGTGTTGGCATTGTAATCATCTGTAATCATGTAAGTCATCAAACAGGAACAGAACATTAATGTAGAAATGCTCGTTTGCTACAGAAGGTGCTAGGTCCTGCCCACCAAGAAGGCCCACTGAAACCAAATGAGCCATTGTGAAACATGAAAGAACAAAGACATTGTTTATTGCTCCCCTGCAGCCATGAAGAGCAGACATGCAAGTGGACTCATCTCATCAGCTTGAACTCTGGGGAAAGGGAATAAAAATTCCTCGTCAAGAAGAAATTGTTCTCTCTATTCTGCTTGAACTCTGAGGGGGAAAAGATTCCCGAGTATAAGCAAGAGATCCCCAGCTGTTTGGCCTGGGCTAGTCCTAGAGAACTTATAGAGCATGCTTATTACAACACCTTCTATTGGACACTTCGAACCCTGAGTCTTTTGTATGTGTATATTTTCCTACTTTAACCTTGTAAATAACATAAGTTTTTCCTACTTAATAAATCTTTAGATAGCTTATTGTAGGATTGGCTCATAGTGTTGTCTTTGGTATGAGATCTGAGGTACAATTGAGCCAGATGAAGTGACTGGTCCTTTGGGACTGGGAGTGATTTTTGGTGTAAGGGACCATCTATCACAAAGGCAAGCTTGCCTAGGTGGCAAGATAGAATGGAATACCAAAGGAGACTGTCTGTGATTCCCTGTTAAGCCTCTCACAGTGCTTGGGGAGTGATTACTTGATACTTGGTTGCTGAAATCTAAGTGTAGAACAAACAACCCATTTGAGGTTTGTGCCTGGTTTGTAAACACCTGCCCTGAGGTTGGTACTCACATTTATGAGCTACTGTACATAGCTTGACAGTCCTGATTCTGCTCATTGCTCTCCTGTACCCAAATCCAGCTACGGCTTCTGATGAAGAAACCAGTAACATCAATGTTTCCTTGGGTTCTCATTGGTCCTTGTGAACTACAGGCAGAAAAAGCCTGGCCTCGCTGACTCAAACTACATCTCTTATAGATTGCAAGAAAAATAAGAGCCTGTGCTCCTTTATTTAAAAGAAGGGCTGTTTGGGTCTGACCTAACATAGCAAAATAAATAAATAATCAATGAATCTCTGCTAATAAAGATTATAGGAGTGAAATTTACACTGGATGTAAGTATGATCCTGGAGTTTTTCTGCGTTTCTTTGTGTTTTTGGTATGTTGCCCTGGCATGATTTACACTGAGATAACATGTTGGAGCTTCCACCATTAAAAGGAATTAAATAAAAATGCAATAAAGGAGTACAAAATCAATCTGCTTACAGTTTTTGTTTAATAAAAATTCACGAAGGATGGGTGGGGAGGCCCCATATGAACACATCAGTTCAATGAGGGGCTCTATCAAGCCCACAACCATTAGAGAGTAGCAGTGGGACTGGATTAGTGAACATTAGCATGAGTTAGCTGAATGGCAGTGTGTTGAATATGCCTCAGTTCCCCTATCATTCCAAACTCTGTCATTGCTCCTACTTAATAGTGCATCACCTGAAATAATGGCAAACAAAAGCACAGGAGACAGGGTGATGACCTTGAATGAGAAGCTGATCCATGAGGATTCTCCAACAAGATCTCTCCTCGTCCATCCCCCCCGCCCCTCCCAGTCCTCCCCAAGGAAGCTGGAATAGTACAATACAGCAAATCAACCTCTGAAATCAGTGGAGTTGTATCTGCTTACCCCAAAGCTAAATTTGGCCTAGTGTGATAATTTTTACTCCTGTGCCTCTTTTCCCCTTCAAAGGTTTTTCTTTATCTTTAAAATGAATTTTTACGCATTTTCCTAATTACAGACTGAAGCTTCAGTGCACAGTCTAACAAGGATTTGCTCCCCCACAACACCATTCTGACTCCAGCCCACAAAACTATGGTATATCAAAATACTGTAGCTACTCTATCCCAGTGGGAATTCTGTTCATGGGGTGGCTACAGAATTAGGTCCAGCTTCTTATTCCGAGTGCCATGTCTGATCCAACAGGTTGCATCCATCTTGCAAAACTAGAGTTTCCACTACAGCAAGAAGATATTCCACCTATTCACACCTAGTTTTTTTAAGTAAATTCATTCCCCATGTGCTTGCGTTCCCCCTTTGGGGAGTTGCTTTCCCTGAATAGTTATCCCATAGAATTCAACTGGTAGAAATATGTGTGTTGCATGAGCAAGTATTTACAAAACCAAGCTAAGTGTGCCGTGTTGCCCTTTGATGGCTGGTATACACAAGGAGGTGAGAGTCTGCTAAGAGTTCAGCTCAAATGGTAGATACACGTTTGTTGGTGCTGAAGCACTCAGGTTCTGTATTGGCTGAAGACTGGGGTGTGTCGGGGAAGGAATCATTACATTTGCAGACTTATCCAATAAGGAAATAGGAACATTTTTTGACCAAACAGAAGTATCCAATATTGCTCATACCAAAAATATTGAGCACTCAATTGTTTGTGATAAATGCAGAGCCAATAAATAAAAAATAATTGTCTCAAATTTCTGTTAAACAATCACACTCTATGTCTGTGGACACTCCATGTGTAGATAAGAATAATTTGCAGCTTCTGATTACTGAAAAAGCTAGAGATCAAGCAGAATTAAAGTTCTCCCAACAGTTTGGATGAAAACAGAGTGAATCTTGGACACCAGACTCCTCTATTGCTCATGCCACCTGAGCATCAGGGTTTCCTACTGCTTCAGTAGCATTCCACAAAGTGACAAGACATGGGAACAGCCAGGTCCCTATCGTCCAGCGTGGTGAGTGACCATGCTGTTCAGATGCATAGAAAGATACATGGCTTTTATACTCACATTGAGGCCACTCAGTTTTCAGGCCCATGAGAGGTTTTTCAAACTTCACTTTCTGCTTTAAGTACTTACCCCTCAATAATCAGACACAAGGCCATGTTAGCCTCCTACTTCCTGTACAGCTCCTGAACTTCTCTAAAAGATGCTTTAGGCCAAGCAAAACTGCACTAGCAGTGATTTCCTGCTAGGTTTTTCTTGGCTGTTCCAGTACATTGACTAGAAGGACAATAACCTCTAGCTTGTTTAACAACTTGCACAGCAGGGACAATTACACTCCTTTTAATTGGTTCCTGGGGTTTAATCATCTCCTGGGACACAGCTTCCGGCGTTTCTCATTAACTGCCAGCTCACATTCTCTTGTTCTGTGGAGGACGGGATATGCTGCAGAATGACACACCAAAGGAGGGTCTCTTTCTTTCAGAAATTATAGACTAATAGCACTGGAGCAGGGCAAGGTTCTCTCTCATCCACACACACCCCTTCCCCAGGGCAGCGGAGTCCCGCTCTACACAACATGCAATAACTCTATTATTCTTGTCCTTTGCATGACACCACCAGCTCCACTGAGACCCAGATTTGATTGCACAGTCCACATTAATTTCAATAAAATGACTGAAGCTGGGAGAGAGAGAGATTTGATCAGGAAACTGACTGGAGAAAGACAATTTGTAGCATTTTAACCTGTTCTCCAACCTACTACAGATCTACTGCCATGCTTACCCATTTAGGCATGAGGAGCACCTCTCACTATATATTCCCATCGCCCCAAATGGATGGATGTTTTAGCTAGATGTTCCCAGGCTTAAATGACTCCCCAACTACATGTGAAAATACCGTGGTGAGCCCCGGCTGAGACTGAGGGAAAGGATTTGGCCAGTGGAACACACTGCATTAACCAGAGAGTAGAGGCTCCATAATGCTGAGAGAACAGGAAAAAGGATTTGACACCCTGAGGACAGGGTCAAGAGAGCCAGGAGCTACATGAGCTCAGAAGTAGCAGGATGGAGGTAGCCACTTAGGAGCTGACTATGGAAGAAGGCCAGGCAGTGTAGGGCCTTAGAGTAAAAACTGGACAAGGGCCAGCGGTAGCTGCAGGAGGAGGATCCCAGCACAGCGACCTGCCAAGCAGGAAGCATGGAAGCAGCTATACAGGCTGTACAGCTATACAGGAAGCAGGCATGGCATTTATTCTCTTATGGGATATACCCATAGCACATTGAGTATACCCTGGGGTTATACAGTGGGCAGAGTGACTTGTCATTTTTGCTCCCCTCAGCTCCTTGATTACAGATGTTCGAAATAACCTGGGAGAATTAAGTTACAACAACCATGTCACACAGATCAATCCCAAGAGCCTTGGCTCATCCTTAACTTCCTGCAAACTTTAGAGGAGTTTTGCTGACATCCAAAACATAGTATCAGGCTTCCAGGAGAGCCCTCAGACCTATGGGGAGGTGGGGAGAGGGGGCAATGGAGGAGACCAAAGGAGACAAGGACTTGCGTGGAGTCCACTCTGTACAAGATTGCTCCCCCCCCTATTTATGGGACCCCCTCAAAGGGACCAACACATGGACACTCAGTCTCTCTTACACAGGTTTTACACCAGTGTGTAATCTCATTGAATTCAATTGAAGTTATTGCTAATTTACACAGGTATAACAAACTGCAGACCCAAAACATAGGTGTGTATTTAGAGTCAGTTGGAAAAGGGTATTTAATGAAAAGTTTCTAGAGAAATATTATTTTCATTCAAATGTCCCTGTAATTTTTTGTTTAAAGAAAATTTTGGTTGGTGGGGGGGAGAGACTGCATAAAAAGAGGGGATAAAAAGGAGAGAGAAAGTGAGGGCTTTTTTTTAACCACCAAAATGAGATGAGAAAATCTTTAGAAAAATTCCAAAAAAATGAAAAATTCAGCCAAAATGAACATTCAGTGAACATATTCATTTGGATCCAAAAGTCATTTTCCATGGGGAAAAAAAATTAATTAAAAAGTTTCCACCAACTCTAATAATAATGCCGAAGACATATATAGATCTCATGACTTTTTCACACACAGACAGGTGAGTGCACATGGAGTGTTACGATCTAATCACCCACAAGTCAATGGGCAAAACGTAAAATGATAATAGTGGTATATGTAGCTTTGCAACTGATAGGATGTTTTCTCTAAACGCTACCTTTAAATTTTGATGCAGCCTGTCTGCAGAGGCAGCTGACATTTTGTAAGGAATATCTGATGCAGTGTGTTACAAAGGAGGCGCACACTGCACTGTGAGGGTGAAATCCTGGCTCCAGTCAAGTCAGAAGTAGTTTCGCCATTGACTTCAATGGAGCAAAATTTAGACCACTTTTGATTCTCCTTGTTTTGTTGTCTCCCTTAATCTAACTCAGGAATTCACGCAGACTGAAGATACAGGTTGCTCTGGTGTACGAAAAACGTGAGTACGTAATTTGAATTGTAAGGCCCATTTTGACTCGAGGATAGAGAGGCATACTGAGGGTTTGAAAAACTATGCAAAAAAAAAGAGGTACCTGCTCCTTCCCAGGCAGTTAGAGCCAGCAGCTGGTCACACGAGCATGAATCAAAGACACACTACACGATGCAGAGAATAGAAAAGGAAATCTGACATGTGGTGAAGGAACAACGGGGTGTGTTAAACTTACACTGGCAGGACCATGAGATCCAAGTAGTTTTCTATTACTCCTCAGCTACGCTCGGCCGGTTTGGTTGATTTTTCCCATCAGGATCCTGCAGTTAAGTTCTCTTTACTGGGGGGGAGGGGAGTGTGGTGCTGGGAAAGGGACTGAGAAGCAAGAATCTGTCAAACAGTTGTTTTATTTCCTACAGTGCTGGCTGACTGACCAAAATCCTATAAAAAAAATCAAATTCAGGAAAAAACCTGAACATGTCAAGGCTTTTGGAACAAATGGCACAATAAGTTTTTTTCCTGTAGCTATAGGCATGTATTTCTTTCTATTCTTTATTTATTTATTTAAACCCTTCTAACACACCATTTCTCCCAATAGACTGCAAAGGTTCAAAGGGTTTGAGAGCACCGATAAATCACAACCATATAACCGTCCTGTAGTGAAGTTTGATTCTTATTTACCCGGGGTCTTTGGGCCAGTGCTCAGTCTGTGTTGCAGGAAGCAGATTTACTTCTCCCATGATGCCCTCAATTCACAGAGTGCTCATCTTGCAAGCTGCACTGCTCCAGCCCTCTGCTGCTAAAATGGAGCCCACATATCTAGTCATCAGATTTCATTCTTTGCTTTATCATCCTCTCCCTCCCTCTCCCAGATGCTGATCTGAACTAACCTGTGGTTCAAATATCTTGGGAGGTGAGTGGCTGAGATTCAAAGAGAATGTGTGTCGGTGACTGCTATATTCACAGGGGATGTCCAAATCCAAAAGGCTTTCTCCTTAAGTCACCTCTAGTTATGACTCCCTCTTTAAGGTAGCTCTTGGAACCCTGGCATAATGTATAGTGCCATAGGGTAGGTGAGTACATATGCATGCACACACACCCCATGCAGGTATGTGCATCACAGAAAGGGCGGGAAAGAGAATTTTTATTAACAGGAGGGAGGGTACTTTACCTATTTTTAGACTTGTTGGATGGGCAATTCTGTACCTAATTTGCATACACAATTCAGTTCAGCAGGCACAAAGGTAATTATAAATTAATTTAATTTGAGTGCATATCCATGGAAAGTATGAGCTGTTCATCCAGTTCTAACTCAAAATAAAACAAACCCAAAATACATCACCACTCATCACGAATACATCACGAATCTCAGAACTGAAGTTTGACCCAGATAATCATCTGAAGTGACAGATGTTTCTCTAGACCTTTCTCCATTGATTTGCCTCACTGGTATCCATGACCTCATCTATTGTCGTTTTGACCAACGTTGGGGTGAGCAAGTTTCATTCACAGGAATATTCAAAGAAAGCAAAAGCATTACAAGGGCTGCCATTATTTAATTGCATTGAATATTTGTATGAGTAGTGTTCTTATGGTCATTAGGAAGCCCTTTTAATCAGTTACCCAGTAGATTCATCATACAATTTATTACACACATTCACAGGTAAGTTCTGAACAGATAAGAGATGCCATGTTTTATAAAAATTTACATAATCCAATCAGGGAACAGCAACAATACCTAGTGACTTAGGTGAATCAGTCATATGGCACAAATAGTAACTATCCACATGCAGTGATGATGGTCAAGTAACTGGATAGAAGGCTGGATTAACAGTGACTAATCAAAGCAATTGCTTTGGGAGTGATCCCCAAATTAATATTTATTCACATAAATGGTTCAGACATTCACAAATTAAATATGTGGAAAATGTCTCATCACTGGGTAATTTATAAATATAATGGTCTAAATCTGTCAGACTGATTGCAATGAACAACTCAGTTGTTGGCTACAGTGGGACCATGATATGCCCTAAATACATACCATTTCAAATGAACTGTTAAGGTGCAGAAAATCAACTTCTCCGACACCAATGGCTTTGAACCCTTGAGGGATCCCCACTGCTCTTAAGAGAGTCAAATTATTGTCAATAAATGGGATAAGAGTCTGGAATGGAAATTCTGGCAAAACCCCAAGAGCAGACTTGAACAGAGTAACTGCACGCCAGAAAGCAGTTTGCTTACAGAACTGGCAGGCTTGTAACAATAACCCTTTTAAAGAGATGAGCCTTGCAAAAGCTAGTTCAGAGGCTCATGAAGTGATGGACCTGGGGACCATGCAGTATCAGAGGACACTATTAGTATATCCTTCCAGTAAGGTCTAGATGGCTCAGGTGCTTGGTAATGGGCTTTTACACAGCCAGCCCAATTGTTCAAAGCCAGCCCAAGCTGGCAGCAACCAAAAATCATCTGGAGATGATAGTCTAACAGCCACATTTCATATAGTCAAATTTCTATTGGCAAAACTCAATATCATAAAAACTATCAACAGGTTTAACTGGCAGCATCAGAGGCCAAAAATGAATTGGATTTGGAGAATGAATAACTGTGTGTCCCTAGAAATCAGATGTGGGACAGTGTGGGGAAACTTGTGCTTCTGCTGTAACTGTTATGTGGATAAAGAGGTGTCTAGGGCTGTCTGGCCCCTTTTGCTAGCAATAAATGCACTATTATATGCCATTCTTGCAGAACATTACTATTAACTGGAACTCAGAGCTACTTAATTTCAGCAGTTGGAATTCAGTCTTGTACCCCTCCCTGGTTCTGATCCTACCCAGAGGGAATCTGCCAAGCTCATGGAGCAGCCCCTGACTCCAGGGTTGGTAGGAAAAATAGTGCAATTTAGAGGAAAGAGCACAGACCTGGGAGTTAGAAGCATCTGAGTTTTAATTTTGGTGCCGTCACTGATTTACTAAAAAAAGAACAGGAGTACTTGTGGCACCTTAGAGACTAACAAATTTATTTCAGCATGAGCTTTCGTGAGCTACAGCTCACTTCTACTGATTTACTGTCATCTCCAGCAAGGAACTTGAACTCAGTGACTCTGTTTCCCCATATATAAAATGGGGGAGAATACCTCACTCAGATGGATGGTAGGAGGCTCAATCCATTCATGTTTGCTTTATAACATTGTGCAAGTGCCAAGTGTTGGCACGCGGTCTCCTCAATAATTCCTACCAGTCCCAGTCTCCCAAATCTAGTCTTATTTGGTTATCAAATCTTCTGAGCAGGAAATGTGCCTTGTCTGTCTGTAAAGCCCCAAGTAATTTACAATGCAACATAAATACTTTATAATCACTCAGCCTTGCAAAATTCTATTCATCCACGATAAATCACTTTTTTTATGTCAAGCTAGTGTTTTTTTATTATTATCATCAGCTCCAGCAGAGGACGGACATGTAGGTGATGTCTGGGCTAGTGAACGTGCATAAAAAAGCTTGTAAGACTAATATCTGAGAACTTGAAGGAAGCAATCAGGGTGTTTAACATTCTGAAAAAGGAGACTTCCTCTCAGTAGTAACAATGGAAAATTTCAGATCATTGAAGCGTGTGGCTCAATCTTTTTAACAGACAAAGAGGCAATGGAATGCTCACCTTCTTTGAGGCCTACTTTACGCTTAACATCAGTTTGGACTTAGTATAATAATTACAATTGTGTTTGTGTTGTGTGCAATGTATGATGAACTCGTTAAAAAAACCGAACAAGAGCTCATTCCCCAATCAATGGAAGCAAAAAGCCATCTTTAACATAATGGACAGATATAATCATCATGCACTCTGTTAGACATACTGAGTGATTGATACAAGGGTGGGGTGGGAGTGAAATATGATCTTCAAAGATGTGGCTGAAACAGAGAGAGGGGGAGAATCATTTTTAATATGATTAATATTACAGCAGAGAGGGGAGAAAGGAAAGAGATGGGATTTGGTCCCTTTTAACACTCTACTCCCATGCAGTGCTGCTTAGCAGGAAAGCCTTCCAGCTGAGGGCTATGAAACAGTTATCACTGCTAGGTGATTAAGTTACTAATTCTTCAGGGAGAAGACATTTAGAGGCCCATATTAAAGGAGAGCAAGGCAAAATTACATTCCGTTTCAATTTGGTTTAGCAATTCTAGTGATTTAGTTAAATGAAAAGCAATTGTTCCAATTAATAGTATTGAATGTTATTCATCAAAAGTGTCAAAACAGCTGTGTTGGTGCATTAGTAACCTAGTCTCTTGTCAGAGATATGGATAATTCCCCAGGATTGAACTGGGGAAAATGGCACAGCATCCAGGAGCTTCAGAGAGAACCGAAAGATGGGGGAGGGAGGTAAAATGACTTGTCATGCTTCTACTAGGCTCTGTATTACAGCCCACATTTCATTTTATCTCCTGCAGGGACAGCTGTCTGAGCTGGACCCAAAGAGGGCAGGAGACATTCCTGAACATGTGAACTTACCTGCCATTGTCTCCAGGTCCATCATGGGGATACTGGGCAAAGTATGCTTCGCCCAGGCAAGCCCAGCACTCTTAACCAGAGCTGGGGGAGAGGAGAGGGTGTGTGGCCACATCCTCTCCTTCATCCCAGACATCAGGAAGTGTAGCACCATCATCAGTGCTAGTTTTGCCCAGAGGGAGTACAAAGGGGAGGAATATAACTAGCCTCTGCTAGTATTTAGCAACTGTTTGGATCTATACATGTGATCTATGGCAGCCACTGTCTCATGGAACCCATCCATCAAAACAGCGATTAAGGATCTAAGAGGAAAAGTTTGGATGTAACCCCTGAATACAATGGGGTAATAAAACACAATGGTGCTGCTAGCCTGGGAATATGACACTCTGGCACGAGACGGGCCCTTCTATTTTGGGATAAACAGAGCCCAGTCTGAACACGGACAAGGGCATCCTGGAGCTCATTAATCTGTTTGGGAATGACAGAGACAGGATAACAGGTCTGATAAGGGTTTCCTCCAGCCTTTTCCTCACACAGCACAGGCCCCTCCAGCCGCTTCAGTTATCTCCACTCAATAAGGCTTTATACACTTCCTCCCGGAACCCATAATTACCGTCTCAGTGCAGGCGATACCATCATCTTCCTTTTCTTTCAAATTTCCACAGCCTTTTTATGAGAGATTAGACAGCCTTGTCTCTTTTGGACTCCACTGTTTGTTTTCTCCCTGAACCAGTCAAAGAAGAAAAATACATACAATGTACCTGAGTTGAAGGACAGGGGAAAATGATCCCAAATGCCCAAAAGGTTCAGCAGTGGAGGAGAAGCGCGCACCTCATGAACATATGAGGCTACAAAGGCAGCCTGTTGTTGCTAGGTCAGCTGTGCGCTGTGCTCATTCTATAGTGCAACTGGGAGCGGCCTACATGATTCTCCAGGTTGTGCCACCTGCCAGTGGCCCCAAGCTGCTGAACAGCCCCAGCCATATTCCATACACTGGCCCCATAAATGTGTGAGGGGAAGAAGTCTATGCTGCTCTACGTGAAGGATCCTAACACTGGGATGATCGTCCCATGGTCAGCTGTGCCAGCTTAAAGACAGTAGTACAGCACATAGTGGCCACACCACATAGATTTTAAGGCCAGATTAGACCATCACAACAGTCCTAGCCGACCTCTTCCATAACAGGACATAGGGCTTCACTGATTTTATTCCTATTTGAACTAGAGCAGCTCTTTTAGAAAAACCATCCAGTTTTGATTGAAAAATTTCCCCATGATAGAGACTCCTCCAGAGGCCTTGGTAAGTTGTTCCAAAGATTATAGATTCACTGTTAAAAATCTGTGCCTTATGAAAGGATCTGGGGCAGACATCTAACCACTGACTTGCAACACAACACGTCCTTCTTGGAGGATTGCCACAAAGGGCTCTAACCATAATATACTTGCAGTACCAGTTGCAAGCCCATCTTGAAGTCTACAAGACAGGCTCAGTGTTCTACAGACCTTCCCCTTTCTCTGCAAGCCCAGCTGGTAGGGCAGCTGGGGAGACTCAGCTTTGTTGCATATGACAAGGCAGTGCCCCAAGGTAATGGGACCACAACAGGTGCAGGGTCATGACCTATTGAGACTCACGTGCTCTCTGTGCTCCTTACCAATTGCCTCTCCCCTTTTTCTGTTTTCCCTTCTCATTTCTATTCCCTTCCTTCCCCTTCTCTTTCCCCAACCCATTCCTTTGCTCCCATTTACTCTCATCTTCCTGCTGTTATTCCCCCTGGCAACATTCTTCTCCCCATAAAACAGATAAATGAAATCTTTTTTAAAATGGCACAAATAAGGTGTCTTAGCAGAAATTGCCTCTAGGAGACAAGAAGTCTCCCACACATCCCAAGGATGAAGGGGAGCATGCCCACTGCTTCACTCCTCAGGGCAGATGGAACCATACATCTGCTCCAAGGCCAAACATCATTGCCAGTCAGTATGGAAAGTACTGGGGCTGTGGTCCCATCTCATTTCCCTTTCCCACTCAGTCCTTTTGAGGTGGCTTGTACCCCGGTAGTCGCTAGCAGAGAGCAGTCCTTGTGTTTGTGTGTGTAGTGTCAGAGGCCTACAAGAGAAAGTTGCACTGGTTTAACTTGTGTGATTTAAATCAGTACAAACTCCTATGTGGATGCTTATTTTGCAATTTTGCAAAATAAACCTTGTTTAAACTAAAATAAGAGTTCAGCCTTTGGCATTGGTTTGGCTAAGTTCAACCGGTGTAGCTTTCTTGTTTAGACAAGGCTTACGATCAGGGACGGTAATTGTAGCATAATGGAGGGGTAAATGGTCCTGAGCAGAAAAGACAGATTTTTCAAATTTAAAAAAAAATCAATTTTTCAGTGCCCTGAAATTATCTGTGAATTTGGGGAAAATTTGACAAATAGGTTCATCGGGGGAATTTTAGTTTTAGTTTTTTCCTTTAAAAAAAAGAGATGAGGAAAAATAGTTTGTTTGAATCAAACCAGATCCTTTCTCCCAGATTTTTGTGTTCTGTATCATAACAGAAAAATCTACTAGTTGCTTAGCTCTAATGGTAAGAGGCTTTCCCAGCTTTATACAACGTAAAAGTAAATAATAATGAAACATCCTCTCTGGGCAATAACAGATCCCAGCACTTTATTGAGACCTCTCTGAGTCTTGGCTTAGAATCATGTCAATGGTATCATATAGCATAATTCTAGTAAACTCATATGCACAAAGGATATTCACTCATTAGACTTGCACTGTGTTTTATCAGACTGTGGGTGTTTTGTTATTTTGCTTAAAAAAACAAAACTGCTGAAAACTCTCAATATTAGGTCCACTCCCAGCCATCTCAGGTAACAAAAGCCACTATCTACCTATAGTTTCAATCTAGCCCACCTGGCATGCAGAAAATGTGAGCTTCAAAAAGAACAGAAATGTATTCTTCTGGACTACATTCTTTACTTAAAACTAAGAGTCTCAACAAAACCTCTTAAAAATCACAGCCCAGAGCCTTCAGTTAGTAACTCCTATTTTTCACATTATAACAATATATGTCCCTTATAAGAAAGGCACTGCAATCATTAGTGCCTTCAGGGCATGGAGGGTTACTGACGATAAAGCTGAGCATTTAATATGCATGAGTGATATTAAGTGGGCCTGTCTATTTTAGCTTGGATAACTCTATACAACATTTGTATTGTTGAATCACATTTCATATAACACGTAACGATCATCATTATGTTAAGGCCTGCTTTACAAAAGTAAGCCCAATATATATTGCCCTGATTTTACAAACGAGGAAATCGAGGCACAGAGATGTTAGTGTCATACAGCAGTTCCATTGCAGAATCAGGAACAGGAAATTCAAATCTCCTGACTCCTACTCCAAAACTCTATACTCTGCACCATACTCCCTGGCGAAGGTAAAATGCTGCAGCAACAATACCAGCAAAATACCAACTTCCTGCATTAAAATGAAACTTTTAAGCATAATACAGGTCTGTCGCAACTTACGCGCATTTAACATGCGCAACTGCAGCTTTACGCTGAAGGGATGGAGTCCAGGAGGGTGTGGCCTCAAATGGAAGAGGCATGGCCTCAAGATTTAAAGACCCTGGGGCACCAGCTGTGGCTGGGAGTCCCAGGGCCTTTAAATCACCCAGGGGCCTCCCAGCTGCAGAGGTGGCTGGTAGCCCCTGGGGCGAACTAAAGGGTCTGAGGCTCAGCCACCGTGGAGCTCCAGGCCCTTTAAATGACAGCCCCAGCCCGGCTGCCAAAGCTGTGGGCAGGATTTAAAGGGCTCCTCTGGGCTCCCCACCACGGCAGGAGGCCCGGTGGAGCCCTTTAAATCCCGCCAGCAGCTCCAGCGGCAGGGCCGGAGCCAGCATTTAAAGAGCTCCACTGGGCTCCCCGCGGCGGCTGGAAGCCCGGCAGAGCCCTTTAAA